>NC_063360.1:39572947-39605893 GCF_021869965.1 Rhincodon typus | reverse complement strand
CAATGGGAATAGCCCCAGACGATCCAATCTCCCCTCAGTCTCCAATGTGAACAGCCCCAGACGATCCAATGTTCCCTCATCGCTGCATTGTCTGGAACAAAAACAGAAATTGCTGGAGAAAATCAGTAGGTCTCGCAGCATCTGTGGACAGAGAATCAGAGTGACACTTCTTTGTTACATTTCCTAATCCAGGAAACACTCTGGTAAATCTCCTCTGTCCTTCCCAAGTGTAATTACATCGTTTCTGTTATGAGGGGACCAGAACTACACACAGTGTAGTGATAGCTAACTAATGGCTTATACTGTTCCAGAACACCATCCATGCCCTTATTTTCGAAACTACCTCATTGACCTATCCTAATCCCTTTAGCTGAAGCTGTTGCAAATTATGACCTTTCTCACACAGATGTTTATCCAGGACACAAGGAACATCCTTGAGTTCCCACACAACACAGGATGTGCCCTGTAAGTTTATGGTTTAGTAATTAATAACCTTGCTAGTATTAATGAACCTTGCTAATATCAAAATAAGCTTCACCAATACTAACAGACTTTGTTACCAATAAATCATTATTATATTTATAAATAAAAACCAAAAGAACTGCGGATTCTGTAAATCAGGAGCAAAAACAGAAGTTGCTGGAAAAGCTCAGCAGGTCTGGCAGCATCTGTGAAAAAAAATATCAGAGTTAATGTTTTGGGTCTGGTGACCTATCCTCAGAACACATAAATTATATTTATAAAGTCTGTTAGTACTTAATACACATTACTAATGCTAATACAACTTCTCAAAGGATACTGGTTAGGACTTAGCAAATGCACACGTGTCATTGTTCGGTAATATTTCTACATTGTTTTAAATGCCTCGTTGTTTACACAGCTCCTAAGTATTGAAGGAGTAGCCTGCACTCCTGGCTCTCAGAGGCTGACTCATGTTGGAGCCAATGTACATGGATGTGGGGTTCTGTGTTGCAGTGTCCATAGAACATGCCCTGAGATTTTTGTTCCTGGGTTCTAACATGGAGGTAGCTTGGAGCTGAATCCATAACAAATTGGAATTAGAGAGTAGGGCTCCGCCATTCAATAGGATCATGGCTGATCCTGGCATTCCTCATATCCACTTTCCGCCAGTTCGCCATTACCCTTGATTCCCTGATGATCAAGAATCTATCAATCTCATCCTCAAATATACACAAGGACTCTGTCCCCACAGATCTCTGTGGCAAGAAGTTCCAAAGACTCACAGCCCTCTGAGAGAAGAACACCCTCCTCATCTCAGTCTTAAATTGACACCCCTTTATTCTGAGACCATGCCCTCTGGGCCTAGACTCCCCCATGAGGGGAACCATCCTCTCAGCATTTATCCTGTCAAGCCCCTTTAGAATCCTAGGTGTTACAATGAGATCACCGCTCATTCTCCTAACTCCAGTGAGGAGAGTCCCAACCTGTTTAGCCTTTGCTCGTAAGACAATCCCTCCATATCAGGGATCATCCCAGTGACCTTTTCTCAACTGCCCCCCAGTGAAATGATATCTTTCCACTCACTCAGGTTTCATTATTGATTTTCCACAACATCAAGCTTGTTTGGCAAGTTTTGCCAATGGGAGGCTGAATATTAATGAGGCAAGTTGAGTTGTTAACAAAGCATTGAACAAACACTAATAAGCTCAGAGATAGTAGGAACTGCCGATGCTGGAGTCTGAGATTACAAGGTGTAGACAATCTCAGTTAGTAACTGACGACTGCCTAGCAAGAATCTCATCATGCTACTTGTGAAAAGCATATGAAATGGAGCAAGTTGCTCCTGACATCAAGCTAGACTGAACTGGATGTGTTGGCCAATTCTGCCATATGTCTCACCATAGCCCACATCACTCAGACCTGTATCAGATTCTGCACAGAAAGCAATTCTTAATACTTTCTCTTTGCAGGCTGGTGGTTCTTTGCTACTTTGTCTCCGCACAAACCATGGCATCGTGGTCAGAATATTATTGTGAAGCCGTTTTCCCTTTGTTCAGAACCCATTGTCTCCATGGTGTCTGCTTTCACTCACACTGTTCCCGGAAATTGCAACATTTTGTACACAACTCACAAAATGCTTAGTGAAGATTTTAAATTGCTGACATTTCTTCATACAGTTTGCTTGGTTGTCCAAAACCAAAGCAATAAAAACCATGATCCTAACATATTGCTAAATGTAATGTATTGCTTAGTGCAGAGTATTCCTTACTGTAGTATATTGGGTGAGATGTTTTTTGCTGAGTGTGGTACATTGCTGAGTGTAATGAATGCTCAACAGAGTACGCTGCAGAACATGGTATTTTTATAAGTGTAATATTTTACTGTGCAGTATATTGCTGAGCAATAAAAACTGAGATTGAGAGGGTGAAGAACATCAATTTCCTCGAAGTGACGACAACTGATGACCTGTCCTGGACTTCCCACATAGATGTGACAGTCAGGAAGGCACAACAACGCCTCTTCTTCCTCAGGCGGCTCAGGAAATTTGGCATGTCCAGAAGATCGCTCATCAACTTCTACAGATACACCATTGAAAGCATACTGTCCGGTTACATGACGGCCTGGTATGGCAACTGCTCTGCCCAGGGCTGCCCAAGTGGCATGGTGACTCAGTGGTTAGCACTGCTGCCTCACAGCGCCAGGGACCTGGGTTCAATTCCACCCTCGGGTTACTGTCTGTGTGGAGTTTGCACATTCTCCCCGTGTCTGTGTGGGTTTCCTCCCACAATCCAAAGATGTGAAGGCTAGGTGGATTGGGCATGCTAGATCGCCCTTAGTGCCCAGAGATGTTTAGGTTAGGTGGGTTAGACATGGGAAATGCAGGGGTAGGGGAATGGGTCTGGGTGGGATGCACTTCGGAGGGGCAGTGCGGACTTGTTGGGCCGAATGGCCTGGTTCCGCACTGTAGGGATTCTATAATCTTCTGTGATCTACAGAAAGTGGACAGCACAGCCCAGGCCATCACAGAAGCCAACCTCCCATCCATGGACTCTATTTACATGGCTCACTGCCGTGGAAAGGCTGCCAACATCATCAAAGACCCATTTCACCCCGGTAATGATCTCCTACAACCTCTTCCATCAAGCAGAAGATACAGAAGCCTGAACACACCCACCAGCAGGTTCAGGAACAGCTTCTGCCTGGCTGTTATTAGACTGATGACTGGACTCTCCAGCCAAAAATAACGCTGATTGATCAATAACATTGATCTTGCCTAGTGTACAATCTGTGCAATATAATCTGTATGCCTCTTTCTAAGTCTTTTTGATCTGTACATCCTTGCTTACTATGATCTGCCCGTGCCACTCACAAAAGCTTTTCACTGTATTTCAGTACACGTGACAATAAATAAATCACTCAATAAATCACAATATGTGGATGAGTGCCTTGTAAGTAGCTGAGTGCAGAACCAGGTTCCCTAGTCTAAGGATGCAGGCTGGGCCTTTTAAGACAGTGATGTGAAGCAATATCTTTGCCCAGAAAGTGGTGACCCTGTGGAATTCTCTGCAACAGGAAACTGTGGAGTCCAAAACATTAAACACTTTCAAGGAGGAGATTGATACAGGTCCCATGACAAAAGGAATCATAGGGAGAATGTGGAAGTAGGGGACTGAGTTGGATGATCAGTCATGGTCATAGTAAATGGCAGAACAGGCTCAAAGTGCCAAATGACCTACTCCTGCTCCTTCATTCTATGCTTCTATTTCTGTACGTGGTATATTGCTGAGTGTCAACATGATGATCTTAAATTGTTTTACATGGTGTAACAGTTGGGCTTGTGGTGTGATGAGTCTGCACAGACTTGAAGCTCCATTTATTAACACACAAGCACCTATTTTATGTTGACAAAATGAATTTATACATACATCACACCATTCTCATGGAAGAAAAATGATCCAGGGGACTGCTGATCGCTGCTGCATTCCCATGGCAACACTCTGACCAATCAATGTCCAGCTGTCTGCTCTGAAAACAAAGCTGGTCAGTGAACCCATCTTGCAGTCTCCATGCTGAGAACAAAAAAAATGCTGTAGATCACAGCAGGTCAGGCAGCATCCATGGAGAGAAAGCAAGCTAAAGTTTTAAGTCTAGGTGACTTCCTCAGAGCTGAAGCGAAGTGTGGAGGACGCAACATTTATGTTATAGTAGGGGGTGGGGTTGGAGTACTGGACAAGAAAGGATGTCGATCGTTCAGATTAAGTGATCGGAATGTGAGAATGTGTCTAACTGCCAGACTGGAAAGGACAGACAGTCCCAATAGGGTAGGGGGAGGGGAGAAATGACATGGTGATAGAGAACGTAACCAGCAAAGCTAAAAAGAAAGGCTACGATTGATTGATTTATTGTCACGTGTACCAAAACACAGTGAAAAACTTTGTTTACGAGTGGTACAGGCAGATCACAGCAAGCAAAGGATGTATAGATCAAAAAGCCTTACAGGCATACAGGTCACATTGCAGGTTACATTATTTGAGGCTAGAGTCCATTCATCAGTCTAATAACGGCTAGGAAGAAGTTGTTCCTGAACCTGCTGGTGCGTGTGTTCAGGTTTCTGTACCTTCTGCTTGATGGAAGAGGTCGTAGGAGATCATTACCAGGATGTGATGGGTCTTTGATGATGTTTGCCGCCTTTCCATAGCAGCGAGCCGTGTAAATAGAGTCCATGGATGGAAGAGAGACAACAAGGTGCAGTGCTGGATGAACACAGCAGGCCAAGCAGCATCACAGGAGCAGGAAGGCTGACGTTTCGGGCCTAGACCAGGTTGGCTTCTGTGATGGTTTGGGCTGCGCACACCACCTTCTATAGTTTCTTACGGTCCTGGGCAGACCCGTTGCCGTACCAGGCCGTCATGCACCCGGACAGTATGCTTTCTATGGTGCATCAGTAGAAGTTGGTGAGGGTCCTTAGGAGCATGCGGGAAGGAATGGGTTCACCATTTGAAGGTGTTTAACTCAATATTACGTCCAGAAGGGTGTAAACTGCCTACTTTGAAGATGGGATGTTGCTCCTCCAGTTTTCGTTGTGATTCACTGGAGTCTCTCCCTGCTCCTGATTACTCACCAATCAGTAAACTCTGTTCCTATTGGATCAAGTGCAGCTCCTTTGATCAAGCCTGGTCCTTGCAGCCTAGTCCCAAAGTGTTTGAGAAGAAAAGTTCTTCTTGTATTATTTTTGTAGTGATTGGAACCAGGTGGATCTTGTTGACTATGAGATCCCTGTTTGGGGTTATTAACCTGAGCCAAGGAGAAAATACCTGGCTGGCCAATATACCCAGGAGATTTAGAATCTCCTCAGTTCAGGGACTGACTCCGAGCTGGCTGACCACAGCCAGTGTACTGTGTGCAAGTAAATAAAGGGTGAATTGGTGATGGGATACCAGCCTCTGTGTAGTTATTTCAGTGGCTACAAGAGAAAAGAGTACGTACCTGAAGAACATTCGCTTGGAATTGGGAATAAGCATTTCTGGCATCATGCCTTTATTTGGAAAACTTGACTTGACATGTTTGATCCTGCTGTCAAAGACTGGGCCCAGTATATGGAAAGTATACAATATTCTTTCTGGGCAAATGACATTGGGGCAGATGAAAAGTAATGAGTAATCCTTCTGACTGCAGCATTTTCTGTTATAAGGGGTTAACTTTCCCAGATACACCAAACTTTGCCAGATACACCAGACTTTCCAAGAGTTGACAGTGTTGGTTAAGGAATATTACAACCCCAAACCTCTCTAATTCTGAGACACTATCAGTTTTACTCAGCTGCTAGAGAACTGGGGGAATCTGTTTAGGGATTTTTGACGAGGTTGAGACAATTGATAGAGGCATGTGATTTTGGGTTAACCCTGAATGAGATGCTGAGAGACTATTTGGTATGCAGAATTAATGACAATAACCATGCAGAAGCACCTACTGGCTGAAGCCCAATTGGACTTCAAACAGGCACTACAACTGGCTTTGTCATTAGAAAATGCAGCAAGTGGAGCATAGGATCTACAGGGCATCCCAATGGAAGTGGACACCCTCACCTGTCTGACTGAGCCTGGGGAGCACCATTTGCGTTTAGGCAATTAAGAATCTAACAATGACTGTGAATCCATTATTAATTGTTGGAAAAACTCATCTGGTTCACTAATGTCCTTTAGGGAAGGAAACTGCCATCCTTACCTGGTCTGGCCTACATGTGATTCCAAACCCACAGCAATGTGGTTGATCTTAACTGCCCTCTGGGCAATTAGGGATGGGAAATAAATGCTGCCTAGCCAGTGACACCCTAATCCCATGAATGAATAAAGAAAGAAAAAATTGCAGAGCCTCACAGAGGACATAGCCTAAGCAGAGGGACCCTAGGCCAGCCCATAGCAGAACCCCACAACAAAGCATTGCCTTGGCCAAGTGGCTAAAACGTTATTCAGGATCTGGGCTGGCAGCCATTGTAGTTGCTGCTGGTGTGCAGACTCGAGATGGAAAAGGAGTCCTACAAGGCCTAAGAGAACTTGTAGGCCAGTACCCTGGAGAGTGCTCACTCTGGAAACTCCTCCTACATGTGGGTTAGAACAATTACATTGTGACTCTCGCTTAGAGGAGGCCTGTGGCCAGCATTGGCGTTCCTGCTGCTGTTTCACACCTGCCCCCTGCTCTGGGAATATCAGGTTTAACCTGGTGCAGTGTCTTCTCCCATCAGCAGCTCTGCTGGATCTACTCCTGTTGTTGCATTTAAGGTGGTCCTATAATCAAACAGGAATTGGGACAGTTTGGTATCTAGTGACACTGTAGGCTGCTTCTTTGAGCCTCCCTTCAACATTTGGACCACTCTTTCTGCTAGATGATGGATGGTATGGAGCTGTCCTTATGTGCCAAATGCCATTGGACTTTGGGCAATATTTGAACTCCCCCTGAGTGAAGGTCACCACCAGATACTGGCTGAACTTCACTAGGGTCTTCCAGGGCTTTCCAAGATGAAGATGCTAGCAAGAAGCCACATCTGGTGGCGAGGGTTGGATGCTGACATAGCTGTATTGGTGGGCCAGTGCCCAGAGTGCCAACAAGGTCAGAAATTGCCAGCAGCACCTCCCCTACATTTGTGGGAATGGCCAGGTGAACCCTGGACTTGGGTGCATGTCGATTATGCTGGTCCTTTCATGGGCTCAATGTTCCTGATCATTGTGGATGCCCATTCAGAGCAGTAGGACATGCATAAAGTTCGTTCAGCAAACTCAGGGATGATGATTGAGAAGCTGCTAGCATCGTTTGTGATACACAGATTTGCAGAAATCATGGACAATGGGATATCAATTACCAGCAGTGAATTTGAATATTGCCTAAAGTTAAATGGCATTCAACACATATAGATAGCTCTATACCATCCATCATCCAAAAGTCTGGCAGAAATAGCAGTCCAAACATTGATTATAGAACCAGCCCGAATGCAACAACAGGGACAGCTCCAGCAGAGTTGTTGATGGGAGAAGACTCTGCACCAGGTTAAACCTGATATTCCCAGACCTGGCTGTGGGGTGAAACAGCAGCAGGAATGCCAATGCCAGCCACAGGCCTCCTGTAAGCAAGTGAGACAATTTATTTCAGGGGATGAAGTTTGGTGTCAGAACCATGGAAATGGCCCTGTATGGGTACAAGGCGAGGTCGGCGCGAGGTCAGGTTCTATGACATACTAAGTTTGGGTAGGTGAGGTGCTCCTGTACAAACATGTGGATTACCTGAGAGCTGCTGCCTTGCAAATGACGCAGGAGCAAAACATACCTGGACCCTGAGAACAGCCAGAAGGCCTGTCAGAAACTATAGGTTCTCCCCTCCGTCTGGTGTCTAGGAAACCTCAGAGTCCGAGATGGATGCAGCCTTGATATCATTACCGCTGGAAGAGGAAGACACTCTCCCGAGATACTCTGGGCGCAAGAGACGGGCTACAGTCTGGTACACGCTGCCTGTGTCAGAGTCCAAGTTAGAGGACCCAGACCTGGGACAAAAACATCACAGAAAAAGCTACAAGAGACAGGCCAGGCATATATCCCCAGACTTTGCAGGGGGAGGGATGTAGAGGTTGGAACCAGGTGCACCTTGCTCACTACAAGGTCCTTGATTGGAGTTGTTAACCTGAACCAAGTAGGAAAACCCTGGCTGACCAATATAAACAGGAGATTGAAAAGTCTGCATATTTAAAGCTAACGATGGTACATATGATATTTGTTCAAACCACCTGTACAATGTATGACTCTCCAGATGGTTAGTCTGAGTTTCTCAGTTATGTGCCTGGATTTAGTGATATTTTAAGACAACAATTCCTGTAGTTTTTATGTTTAACTGAACAATTTTTGCTTGGTTTCTAATGTCACATCTACTAAGATATAATTAAGCATTAAGTGTAAATTAGTTTGTTTTTTAAAAAAACTGAAGTTGTATAACAAACTTTTGAACTATTTACAGCATTGATTTTTGTTTCAATGCATCATCCTGACCACTTTGACATTTTATTTTGTTGCAATAATTCAAACAATTACGTTAGCTGTTTCTTGTTACTGTTTATAAGTTTGTCAACATAACTTGCCCGAGACACTTGTATATAGATTGGGCTTTGTAGCATTATATATTCAGATTCTATATGGCATGTTTAATAAATGAAACAGTCTACCATACACAGTTGTAACGAATCATACGATACCATTCTGTAGAACCTGCAGTCTAAACATCTGAAAATGAATTTGTTTAAAAAAATACGAACAGGAGATTTAGAATCTCCTCAGTTCAGTGGTCTGACTCCGAGCTGGCTGGCTACAGCCAGTGTACTGTGCATTAGTAAATAAAGGGTGACGATGCAGTTATTTCTGTTTCAGTTGATATTTGTAATGTATTACTGCGTATATCGCTGAGGAGCTCTCTGTACTGCTGAACTTGATGTAACAATCCCAGCTGAAGATAATATGGGACAAAACCAGGGTAGTAAGACAGATTCTCATATTTATAGGAAGGACAAAGGCAGGACCTAGTAAGAATACTTACGGAAATTAACCAGGGTGCATGATTTTTGTCAGGAAAATGATCCTTGTAGGGGAACATGCACCAATAAATTAACATTCTTGTCATTTTAGCATGAGAAAGGGCCTCAGGTGAAAGTAGAAATTCAATATATGTTTTTTTTTAAAAATCACTTCAGGACTCTTGTAGGATAATGATAGTGTCATTTCCTCTGAGCAAGGAGGCCTGGGTTTAAGATCCCCTGCTCCAGATGTCTGCCATTACACCTTTGAAAATCTGTAGCTCGGGTTGTGGGTGTTGAGGTTGGTTGGCTCGCCGAGCTGGTTTGTTGTTCCGCTGACGTTTCGTTACCGTGCTTGGTAAGATCCTCAGTGCAGCCTCTGATGAAGTGTCGGTGTGTTTTCCCGCCTGGTTTTTAAACTCTGGGGTCCGTTGTGATGGATTGCCTCACCTCCAGGTTTCCTCCCGATGGAATGTATATGGGGTCGAGTTCAATGTGTTTATTAATAGCATGCTTCGTGGAGTGCCATGCTTCCAGGAATTCTCGTGCCTGTCTCTGCCTAGCCTGTCCCAGGATCTTGGTGTTGTCCCAGTCGAAGTGGTGGTTCTCCTTGTCCATGTGGATTGAGACGGGTGAGTACTCACTTGGTTACCAGGTTGCATTGATGGGATTGGCAGTGTCTTATTCCTTCCTAAGGTGGATCTATTGAAGGGGTTCTGGTAAGTACAACTGACATAAAAAGCTAAGGAACTACCTGTTTTTATTACACCAAATGGATTATATCAATGTCAAGATATAGAATCTTTACATTGCCAAAGGAGGCCATTCAGCCCATCAAATCTGCACCAACCATCCAAGGAGCATCACCCACCCCATCGCTGCAGAGGGTATTCCCTATGGCTAACTCAACTAACCTTCACATCCCTGGGCACTACAGGGCAATTTTTTTTTTAAGCATAGCCAATCTACCTAACCTGCACATCTTTGGACTGTGGGAGGAAACCAGAGCAAGCCCACACAGACACAGGGACAATATGCAAACTCCACACAGACAGTTGCCCAAGACTAGAATTGGACCCAAGTCCCTGGTGCTGTGAGGCGTGCTAACCACTGAACTACCGTGCCACCCACTCAAGTTTAAGAATGCTCCAACCAATTTTCAAAGACTTTTGAACCAAGTCCTCACTAGAGTTCCTGAATGTGTGGTTTATTTGGATGATATTTTAATTTACTGCAATACCTGTGAAGAACATACAACACAGTCGGAAGCCTTATTGAAGCAGTCGCAGTCTAATGATAAATCTTACCAGGGATTGGTTTGCAGAAGTTCAAGTAAATTTTCCAGGACACAACATAGGGCCAGGACAAATTGCCAAGGACTATGAAAATAAAGGCTTTGACAGAATTCCACATTCTTAAACTTAAAGGAGAAATTATGCTAATTTTGGGAATATGTGATTTCTGTTGGAAGTTTGTGTCAAACTTTAGTTAACGGCATGTCTGGCAGATTTCTTACAAAAGTAAAGGCAAAGGTAATAAATCATAGAGTTTTGCAGCGTGGAAAAACGTTCTTCATCATATGGTATCCATGCCAGACATCCATCCATCTATTCGAATCCCATTCTTTCACCAGCTCGGCCCATAGCCTTGTGTGCTGTGGCATTTCAAAAACTTCTTCAATCTCTTGAGGGTTCCCACCTATACCACCCTCACAGGCAGTGAGTACCAGATCCCCACTGCCCTCTGGGTAATTTTTTTTTCTCAAATCCCCTCTAAACCTGCTGCCTTCTACCTTATAATTCTGCCCCTTTTTATTGACCCTTCAACTAAGGGGACCAGTTTTCTATTCACACTGTCCACACCCCTCAAAATCTTATACCCCTCCATCGAGGCTCCTCTCAACCTTCTCTGGTCCAAAGAAAACAAATTCGAGCTTATCCAGCCTCTTTTCAGAGGTAAACTGCTCCATCCCAGACAACATCCTGGTGAATCCCCTCCAGTGCAATCACATCCTTCCTATAGTGCAGTTCCAACATGACCTCCCGACTCTTATAATCTATGCCTCAATTGATAAAGGCAAGCATCCCATAGCCTTCTTAATCACCTGATTAATCTTTCCTGCTCCCTTCAGGGATCTGTGGACAAACATCCCAAGATCCCTCTGTTCCTCTGAGCTTCCTAGTGTCCTACCATTCATTGAGTACTCCCTTGTCTTGTTACTGCTTTCAAAGTGCATCACCTCACACTTATCAGGGTTAAATTCTATCTGTCACTGGTCCATTTATATCGTCCTGTAACCTGAGAACTACTTCCTTCCTGTTAACCACTCGACCAATGTTTGTGTCATTGTTGAATTTATTTACCATCCCCCCCAACAAACAATAAGAGACCCCACACTGATCTCTGTGGCACGCCACTGCACACCAGGATCCAGTCACACAAATAGCTCTCTACCATCGTCCTCTGTCTCCTGTCACTAAACCAATTCTGGATCCAACTTATCAAGTTATCCTGGATCCCATGAGCTTTTATCATCTTTATCAACTTCTCATGTGGGACCTTGTCAAGGGTTTTCCTGAAATCCATATAAACTACATCAACTACATTACCCTCATCTGCATACCTGGTCAGCTCCTCAAAAAATTCAATCAAATTTATTAGGCATACTCTCCCTCTGACAAAGCTATGCTGCCTGTCCTTGATCAAAATTTGCCTTTCCAAGTGGAGATTAATTCTTTCCTTCAGAATTTTCTCCAACAGTTTCACTACAATTCTCTTGTTTATCTCTATCACCGTTCTTGAGTACTGAAACCGTATTAGCTGTCCTGAGACTGAGATGAGAAATTTCTTCACCCAGAGAGTGGTGAGCCTTAATACCGCAGGTGCCAGGCATTCTCAAATACTTGTGGCCAGAGATAAACCAGGTAACTCAAAAGGTTTAGGGAAACAATTACTTGACACAAACTTCCATGTGGGACATAGTGTCAGCAGCATATGAGCATAGAGTTAGCAAGATACCTGATGCAGGATATTGTGCATTTCCCAGGGCTAGCACTGACATTGAGGAGACAGTGAAATCATGTGAGGTGAACCACTGCAGGACAATGAGCTTTGACACCCTCACAAGATTCTGTAGGTCCCTTATTCAAAATCGCAACACATTTATTCACTACACAAAGCAATAATTTCTCTGAGTCAGTATTACCTTTCCCAATTGAGACTTCAAATGCATTTGTAGCAGACACAAGGAGTACAGTATTCAATCTGTTTGCTACACCTGAAGGGATTATATCTGACAATGGGCTGCAATATCCAGGCAGAGTTTCCAGAGACATGTGCCAAAGCTAACACATGTGACCTTATCTAGCAGTCTCACTGTGCGGATGGTTTTCATAATTAAAACACTACCACGAGGTGCAGGGTGATAAAACATAAGGTTTGCTGCACTCCACTGAGAAGCTACACCCCTGCCCTTGGGCTTATTGTCGCTAGAAGAGATCATATTTGGAAGACAAGATAGGACAAGCCTGCCTAGCCATCTCCTGTCCAAGTTCTCAGAAATACAGGATAAACTTCTCGATTAACAAGGGATAATGAAGATTGTTCAATGTAGAACTGCCATATGTGCCAGTCAAAATGTCAGAATCACGCATCTCACCCAAGAAACTTGGTTTCCCGCAGCAGTATCCAAAGTGTGCAGTGAACCCAGAGCCTGCAAAATTACAACATCCATTGGAATAACATTGAAGAGGGAGAGAAGCTAGCTCAGGGAAGTGTACAGTACTCCATCTCTGCACAGAACAAACAGAAACATAGACTGGGATAATGAAGGTGTGGAAGGGCATCAGCAGAACAACAACCAACATTCTACAATGCTCAAGAGACCAATACACACACACACACATACACACACACATGCATGTACACATGCACACGCACACACTCCCTCTCACACACACACACTCTGTCATTCTCACACACACACGCACGTGCACATGCACACACGTGCACATGCACACGCACACACATGCATACACATACAGACACATGCACACACACACACAAACAAATGCACATGCACACACACACACAGACACTCGCACACACTCTCTCTCACTCACACAGACACACAGGCATGCACATGCACACGTACACACATGTGCACACACAGACACACACACCCGCACATGCACTGACACACACACACACGCAAAGAACACAAAGGTAAAATCTATATCTCCAGAAGTTCGTAACATCATGAGATCCAAAGGATTGCCCAATCACCTGTACATTATTGAGAACCATAGACTAACTCATTTTTAAAATTCTTGTTCATGTGTAAATAATTTTGTAACTACCTAACGTATACATATTTTCCCTCTTATTGCATGCAATTTTATCTTGGAAAGAAAGGGGATTTCTGTTACAACTTTACGAGCTGAGTTTGCTAATTAACCAGGGAGCAGGCTAATACAGATGAACAGGAGCCACAAGGAGTCCATGCAGTAGACAGAGACTCAGTATTTATCCAGAAGTTGCTCCGTAACTGCAAGTCAGTTTGATTTTAAATAACCTGTTTGCAATTTTCAAGTAAGTTGAACCTTCCACTACTGATCACTCCAGTAGGAATGATGAGGATAACAGCACAGGAATACAACAGTGTGGAACTAGAGAGTGGGGCTACAGCAATTTCAGAGTGGTTCTGAGACATCAAGAATTTCAGAGATCAGGCTTTCACTATGTCTCTGCTGTCCTCTGGTGGAAGCTACGTGAAGCTCATCACAAACTTTTACCCAAGGGATGGAGCAGTATCTGTGGGAGGGATGGGGCAAGTGCTGATTGGGGTGGGGGTGTACGTGTGGGACAGTGTGGAGGGAAGAGTTTGGTTCAAAGGGGTGTCTGTGGGAGACAGTGAAGAGAGTTGCGAAGGAGTTGGGGTGAGGGCCGTAAGTGGGAGAGTTTGTGTCCAGGGGGTATGAGTTGGGGTAAGAGTTGGAGAAGAATTGGGGCTTATGGGCTGATTTAGACTGATTTAAATAAAATTTAAACAGACCAGCACCAACCTGCAGAGTGAAAAAATTGAAATACAAAATCTGTTGCTAAATAGGTTTATCTGAGGGGAAGTTGATTGTGAAAGCAGGGGGAAAAAACTGAAATTTGCAACTTAACTTCCTGAAGCAAGCAAGATGCAGCCAGCTGCCACTCACAAACCTCTCCAACTTCTTCATTCTGCACAACCACTGGCTCCAAATGGGAAGCAGAGAGTCACAGTCTGACTCACATTCAACTGGCTTGATCTCACAGCTGACTGCTAGCAGCCTGAGCTTCGGGGGTCCAGGCCAATTTCTGCAAAAAGGAAACAAGACACAGTGGCAGGGAGCAACTTTCTCCCCTTTGCAGCAGATTCATAGCAGGAGTGTGCCGAAGGCAGTGAAACTCAGGACTCCGTTCCTGTGCATCCATTAAAATTGTACCATTTGATATATATTGCCTCTCCTCATTCTCTCCATCTGTTATACCTTCCCACCAGCTTTCAATACTTGTACCACCCTTATCTGCTCTTCCACACTTCATACCTGTTCATTATTTACAAAGTGCTCTGTAACAGCCCAGCAACAGTGTCTTTGCAGAGTAAGAGTTACTCATTGTAAAGGTAAAGTCACCAGAGGCTCTCTAATTAAAGAGAGATAATTGGTGTTGTTCTATCCAGAGGGTCACTGTGCCTCAGGCAAAGGAAGGGTTGAGGAGGAGAGTCCTTTATGGTAACCTCAGCTGATGTAGGATTTGAACCTCTGCGGTTGGTGTCATTTCTGCATCATAGACCAGCCATCTGCTCAGGGTGTGGGTTATGGTTAGCTCAGTTGGCTGGACAGCTTGTTTGCAATGCAGTGTGATACCAGCAGCAAGATGTTACCATGCAGGTCCTGTCTCCCCAATCTTGCCCCAAGCCTGAGGTTTGGTGATCTTCAGGTTAAACTCACTGCCAGTCTTCTCTCTCTAATGAGACAGTGGAACTATGGCAGCTTTACTATTCCCAATCACTATATCTGTTCTGAGTTAGTGTTTATTCAGCGTAAGATTTTCATGAGAGCTCCACATTGTATCTCAGCTTCAAGTTGCTGCTCAGTGCCTGTAAATTGTATTATGCAATTGATGTTTATATCTGTAAGGTCCAAAACAGCTTCACTATAGAGAAACAGATTTGCCTGTGGATTCAGCGTATTTCAGTGCAGTCCCAATGTGGATTCCTGCATGATTCCAGATTCACAGTCAATATTATAAGAAATGGAGTTAAAGATCCACAGTTGACAAGATATTTTACAAACAAATGGGGTTACAATGTTTTATTTACTTGTCTGGTATGATATACACATCATCCTCTGGGTTAGCAACAGACTCTGTGTAATTACAATAAACAGGCTGCTCGTTTAAATAAATATCACAAGCTGGGTCACTTTCCAGGTAATACGTGTCATCCGCACTCTTCGGATTCCTAGAAAGAAAGGAATATCCCATTAAAAACAGAACAGAAGGTTCCGATTTCACTCATCCCTCAAGGAGTTCTCCCCAGAATCCCAACTACCTGTTGGGGACCTATCGCTGTTGGGGAGGGTTTAAACTAATGTGGCAGGGGGATGGGAACCAAATGAGGAGGTTAGTGGGCAGTAAAGAGGTAGTAACGAAAGTCTGTAAGGAACTAGATAATGAAGTCAGTGTGACTAAGGGGAAAAGTAGGCAGAGAGCAGGTAATAAACGCAAAGGGACAGGTGGTCTGAGGTGCATTTGTTTTAATGCGAGAAGTGTAGTAGGTAAGGTAGATGAACTTAGGGCTTGGCTTAGTACCTGGGAGTATGATTTTATTGCTATTGCTGAGACTTGGTTGAGGGAAGGGCAAGATTGGCAACTAAATATCCCAGGATATAGATGCTTCAGGTGGGATAGAGAGGGAGGTAAAAGGGGTGGAGGAGTTGCATTGCTGGTCAAAGAGGATATCACAGCTGTGCTGAAGGAGGGCACCATGGAGAACTTGAGCAGTGAGGCAATATGGGCAGAGTTCAGAAACAGGAAGGGCGTGGTAACAATATTGGGGCTGTACTACAGGCCTCCCAACAGTGAGCGTGAGATAGAGGCACAAATACGTGGACAGATTATGGAAAGATGTGGGAGCAACAGAGTGGTGGTGATGGGAGATTTTAATTTTCCCAACTTTGACTGGGATTCACTTAGTGTTAGGGGTTTAGATGGAGCAGAATTTGTAAGGAGCATCCAGGAGGGTTTTCTAGAGCAGTATGTAAATAGTCTAACTCGGGAAGGGGCCATACCGGACCTGGTGATGGGGAATGAGCCCAGCCAGGTGGTTGAAGTTTCGGTAGGGGATTACTTTGGGAATAGTGATCACAATTCCGTAAGTTTTACAATACACATGGACAAAGATGAGAGTGGTCCTAAAGGAAGAGTGCTAAATTGGGGGAAGGCCAACTATAGCAAAATTCGGCAGGAGGTGGGGAATGTGGATTGGGAGCAGCTGTTTGAGGGTAAATCCACATTTGATATGTGGGAGGCTTTTAAAGAGAAGTTGATTAGAGTGCAGGACAGACATGTCCCTGTGAAAATGAGGGATAGAAAGGGCAAGATTAGGGAACCATGGATGACAGGTGAAATTGTGAGACTAGCAAAGATGAAAAAGGAATCATACATAAGGTCTAGGCGACTGAAAACAGACAAAGCTTTCGAAGAATATCGGGAAAATAGGACCAATCTAAAACGAGGAATTAAGAGAGCTAAAAGGGATCATGAAATATCTTTAGCAAACAGGGTTAAGGAAAATCATAAAGCCTTTTATTCATACATAAGGAGCAAGAGGGTAACTAGAGAAAGGGTTGGCCCACTCAAGGACAAAGGAGGGAAGTTATGCGAGGAGACAGAGAAAATGAGTGAGATTCTTAATGAGTACTTTGCATTGGTATTCACCGAGGAGAGGGGCATGACGGATGTTGAGGTTAGGGATAGATGTTTGATTACTCTAGGTCAAGTCGGCATAAGGAGGGGGGAAGTGTTGGGTATTCTAAAAGGCATTAGGGTGGACAAGTCCCCAGGTCCTGATGGGATCTATCCCAGGTTACTGAGGGAAGTGAGAGAGGAAATATCTGGGGCCTTAACAGATATCTTTGCAGCATCTTTGAGCACGGGTGAGGTCCCGGAGAACTGGAGAATTGCTAATGTTGTCCCCTTGTTTAAGAAGGGTAGCAAGGATAATCCAGGTAATTTTAGACCGGTGAGCCTGATGTCAGTGGTGGGGAAACAGCTGGAGAAGATACTGTGGGGTAGGATCTATTTACATTTGGAAGAAAATGGGCTTATTAGTGATAGGCAGCATGGTTTTGTGCAGGGAAGGTCATGTCTTACCAACTTGATAGAATTCTTTGAGGAAGTGATAAAGTTGATAGATGAGGGAAGGGCTGTAGATGTCATATACATGGGCTTCAGTAAGGCGTTTGATAAGGTTCCCCATGGTAGGCTGATGGAGAAAGTGAAGTCGCATGGGGTCCAGGGTGTGCTAGCTAGATGGATAGAGAACTGGCTGGGCAACAGGAGACAGAGAGTTGTAGTGGAAGGGAGTTTCTCAAAATGGAGAACTGTGACCAGTGGTGTTCCACAGGGATCCATGTTGGGACCACTGTTGTTTGTGATATACATAAATGATCTGGAGGAAGATATAGATGGTCTGATTAGCAAGTTTGCAGATGACACTAAGATTGGTGGAGTAGCAGATAGTGAAGGGGACTGTCGGAGAATGCAGCAGAATATAGATAGATTGGAGAGTTGGGCGGAGAAATGGCAGATGGAGTTCAATCCAGGCAAATGCAAGGTGATGCATTTTGGAAGATCCAATTCAAGAGCGAACTATACAGTAAATTGAAAAGCCCTGGGGAAAATTGATGTACAGAGACAACTGGGTGTTCAGGTCCATTGTACCCTGAAGGTGGCAACACAGGTTGATAGAGTGGTCAAGAAGGCATACGGCATGCTTTCATTCATCGGACGGGGTATTGAGTACAAGAGTTGGCAGGTCATGTTGCAGTTGTATAGGACTTTGGTTCGACCACATTTGGAATACTGCGTACAGTTCTGGTTGTCACATTACCAAAAGGATGTGGATGCTTTGGAGAGGGTGCAGAGGAGGTTCACCAGGATGTTGCCTGGTATGGAGGGCGCTACTATGAAGAGAGGTTGAGTAGATTAGGCTTATTTACATTAGAAAGACGGAGGTTGAGGGGGGACCTGATTGAGGTCTACAAAATCATGAGAGGTATAGACAGGGTGGATAGCAAGAAGCTTTCTTCCAGAGTGGGGGACTCAGTTACTAGAGGTCACGATTTCAAGGTGAGAGGGGAAAAGTTTAAGGGAGGTATGTGTGGACAGTTCTTTACGCAGAGGGTGGTGGGTGCCTGGAACACGTTGCCAGCGGAGTTGGTAGAGGCGGGCACGATAGCGTCATTTCAGATACATGAATGGGCAGGGAGCAGAGGGATACAGATCCTTGGAAAATAGGCGACCGGTTTGGACAGAGGATTTGGATCGGCGCAGGCTTGGAGGGCCAAAGGGCCTGTTCCTGTGCTGTAATTTTCTTTGTTCTTTGTTCTTTGCTCTACCTGAGATGCCTCAGAAGAGATTCTGACACTGACACCTCTTCCAGAATGAGCAGTTCTGTCACCCTGGCTGGTTTGTAACTGGACCGTTCTCCTGATAGCTCCTTTCAGGTCCATAGCTGCTCTGGCCTCACTCTGTCTGGGAGTTGCTTAAAAAAAATTCAAATGAATTACAGTAAAAATGTTCATCAAGTTAGCACAGGCCCCTGAAACTGAAGTCTGAGCTGAAGGGTCAGCAAATCAGGTTCCTCCATTACTGCCAAAGATTTTTTTTCTTTACTTCGTTCATGGGACATGGGCATCGCTGGCTATGCAGCATTTATTGTCCATCCCTTATTGGGATCCAGAAGCCCTTGTCCTCAGCTGCACCCTGTACAATCAGACACTTCACTGATCATCCCAGGGACTACGCTTGGACATCATGGTGCTATCACTGTGGTCAGTGGGAGATTCTGCAGCTTGCCTGCAAGTTTTAACTTCTCCAACCCAGGAAGCTGACGGAATAGTTAGGAGCAGTGCCTTCGTCCTTTTCCCTGACTATTGTGGTCAGTGGTATTGACGAAAGCGGATGTTCTCCAATTGGACCAGTTAGCAACTCAAACCGAGTTACAGGGCCTGAAGGTATAACCTAGGTCGGCTTTTTGAGGGGTATGAGGAAGTGCTCTACCTCCTAACCCACAGATTCTGGTCTGTGAATGTATTTGCCAACTGGCTGAGCACAGCCTTGTTGAAGTGTTGGCATCTCACCTGTTGCCTGCCTCCTTTCTCCACACAAATGGAGCAATGGCCAAACCACCAATAGGATTGAGATGCTGGGGCTGAGTCCTGCCCAGCAAGAGCTGCTGGCCAATCAGAGGCTGGAAGCTCTTGTCCACAGCTGTATCCCTGAGGAGGAGGGGCAGTGCCAGTCGCCCCAGGCTCAGAGAGGATCGAGGCGAGAGAAACCTGATGCTCAGGCAAGCAGGAGATCACAAGGGCAGGAGACAAAGGGGTTGGAAACCAGAGCAGTGGGTGGTTCATAGTGGGGATTCCATTACCCTTCAATCTGTCGCTCACTGAGTGCCTTTGTTTCATGGAGAATACCTCACCACCAACTCCATGAGCTATCTGCAATCTTACCATGCAGATTGGGTTGATGTAGTTGGGTTAATCCCACTAGTGGTAGGATGAGGCCCTTATGTGGTCATTAATTGGTTACTTAAGGTCCTCAATTGGTGGCAATCATGAGTTATGTGCTGGTAACAGGATGGCAGCATAGGTTCAGGCCTGGTGCCATTCTAACCGAATACAATACTCTTCCTGTCTCCTAGTTCACCACCAGAGAGAGAAGATTCTGCCCATAATTTCTG
This sequence comes from Rhincodon typus, assembly GCF_021869965.1. Taxonomy (NCBI): domain Eukaryota; kingdom Metazoa; phylum Chordata; class Chondrichthyes; order Orectolobiformes; family Rhincodontidae; genus Rhincodon; species Rhincodon typus. The sequence continues at coordinate 39,585,884 of NC_063360.1, read as the reverse complement.
ATGTGTCCATAGATGTACACACTCAAAGCTGCTACTGTAAGAATGAGCTTGCACTGTCACAATCACTGATGTGTATATATTTACAACATTATGGTTCCAATGTTTCAACTGCAATGATATGTTTCTTTCACAAAGAGATGTACAGACTTGTAGTTACTCATGTGTTAGTGCATTTACACAGATACTTGCTCACATTTTCACTCCACTTTACCTGTCACATCTTTCCCGTGCCCCATCAGATTCACCAATCAGCATGTTCTCATAATCCTTGTGCACCATCTGTTGCTGCCTGACCCCTCTAGAACATTCTGCATTCTCTGACACTGCTGCTGGATCTTTCCAGTTTGCTCTGCTGACGTATCTTTGCTGACCATGATCCAAGGAAGAAACAGAATGACGTTTGTTCGGGGAGTGGGAACTGTTGGTATTGCATTTGGAGGAATATTTGATCACGACACAAATAGTGATTCCAATGCCGAGAATGAGCAATGGAACGAGGACATAGACGGAAATGCGATTTGTCCTGCTGCATTCCGCACTGTAAAAACTGCTCACGTTGAACACACTGAAATTGTTTGCTCCATTGCAATTCAGATTCTCCATGAAATTCTGTGTACAGTTTTCTGCTTTATTGCAATTCTCTGTCAAATCTTTCAAAACACTGCAAGAACATTGAAAGATAACTTGTACTCCCTGAATGATGCTGAGAGGAATGGATTTTAGAGGGTTTCCATTTACATTCAGTACTTTTAAGTTTTCAAAGTTTAGGAGGAGATTTTTCGGAAGCTGTTCGAATTCATTGTTCATGAGATTCAGTTCGATCAGCTCAGAATTCTGAGAAATGTTAATAACTTGGGAGATTCTGCAGCTTTCTAGTGAGAGCTTTGTGACACCGTTTATGTTTAACTTTCTCCAATCCAGGCAGCTGAGGGAACAGTTAGGAGCAGTAGCTTTGACCCCTTCCCTGACTATTGGTGTCTCTGTACAGTGTGAACCCATTGTCCACTGGATATGAAGCAAACTGAGAACCATCGTCAATATCTTCATCCTGTGTGAATCAAGGAGATACATCCAATTAGAAACTTCAATTCTACACCAAATGGTTCCCCACCTCATCTCACCCTTACAAGCAAGAAGATCTTCTTTAATGCTCTGTAGCTTGTCAAATAATTGCCCGGCTTAGGAACTGACAATAAGACACTCCAACATCACACAAAACTCACAAGTTTTCCATCTTTAGCCAGTGGACTGAGCTGCACCTCAGTGAAAGTGACTACAACGCTGTGTATTTGTATACCACTAAACTAAAAAACGGGCAGATTCTCAGTTCAACATTCCACCTGAAAGGTGGCACCTTTGACAGTGCAGCATTCTCTCAAGGGCAAACAAGAACTCGAGATAAGACCAGGAGTCAACCATACGGCACATTAAGCCTTCTCAATATAGTCATAGAAACATAGAAGATAGGAGCAGGAGGAGGCCATTCAGCCCTTCAAGCCTGCTCCCCCATTCATCACAATCATGGCTGATTGTCCAACTCAATAGCCTAATCCTGCTTTCTCCCCATAACCTTTGACCCCATTCGCCCCAAGTGCTATATCTACCCACCTCTTGAATACATTCAATGTTTTGGCATCAACTACTTCCCATGGTAATGAATTTCACAGGTTCACTACTCATTGGGTGAAGAAATGTCTCCTCATCTCTGTCCTCAATCGTCTACCCCGAATCCTTAGACTGTGACTCCTGGTGTGGAGACACCCACCATTGGGAACATTCTCCCTGCATCTACCTTGCCCAGTCCTGCTGGAATTTTATAAGTCTCCATGAGATCCTCCCTCATTCATCTGAGTTCCAGAGAAAACAATTCCAACCTGGCCAATCTCTCCTCATACGCCATCCCTGGAATCAGCCTGGTAAACCTTCGCTGCACTCCCTCTGGAGCAGGCACATCCTTCCTCAGAAAAGGAGACCAAAACCGCACACAATATTCTAGGTGTGATCTCACCAAGGCCCTGTATAACTGCAACAACACATCCCCGCTCCTGCACTTGAAACCTCTCACAACGAAGGCCAACATACCATTTACCTTCTTTATCGCCTGCGGCACCTGCATGCTTACCTTCAGCAACTGGTACACAAGGACACCCAGGTCCCACTGCACACTCCCCTCTCCCAATTTATAGCCATTCAGGTAGTAATCTGCCTTCTTGTTTTTGCTTCCAAAGTGAATAACCTCACATTTATCCAAATGATACTGCATCTGCCATTAATTTGCTCACTCACCCAATCTGTCCAGACCATGCTGAAGGATCTCTGCATCCTCGTCACAGTTCACCCTCCCACCCAACTTGGTATCATCTACAAACTTGGAGATATTACATTTTGTTCCCTCATTTAAATCATTAATATATATTGTGAATAGCTGGGGTCCCGACACCGATCCCTGTGGTACCCCATTAGTTACTGCCTGCCAATTTGAAAAGGACCCATTAATTCCTACTCTTGTTTCCTCTCTGCCAACCAGTTTTCTATCCATCTCAATACACCTGCACCAACCCCATGTGCTTTAATCTTGCACAATAATCTCTGATGCGGTAATTTGTCAAACACTTCCTGAAAGTCCAAAAATACCACATCAACTGGCTCCTCCTTGTCAACTCTATGAGTTACATCTTCATAGAATTCTAACAAATTTGTTAAGCATGACTTCCCCTTCATAAATCCATGCTGACTCTGTTGATCCTGCTACTACTTTCTAAATGCTGCGCTATAAAGTCCTTGATAATGGATTGGAGAATTTTCCTCACTACTGTTGTTAGGCTTACTGGTATATAATTCCCTGTTCTCTCTCTACCTCCATTAGCAACTGTCCAATCTGCAGGGACTGTTCCAGAGTCTATAGAATCCTGGAAGATGACCACCTATGCATCCACTATTTCTAGAGCCACTTCCTTAAGTACCATGGGATGTAGATTATCAGGCCCTGGGGATTTATCCACCTTCAATCCCATCAATTTTCCCAGCACCATTTCTTTACTAATATTGATCTCCCTCAGTTCTTCCCTCTCACTAAATCTTGCATTCTCCACTATTTCTGGCATTTGATTTGTGTCCTCTTTTGTAAAGACAGAACCAAAGTATGTATTCAGTTGCTCAGCCATTTCTTTATCCCCTATTATACGTTCCCCTGTTTCTGTCTGTGGGGGACCTACATTTGTCTTCGCCAATCTCTTTCTCTTCACATACCTATAGAAACACTTAGTGTCAGTCTTTATGTTCGCTGCAAGCTTACTGTCGCACTGTATTTTCCTCTTCTTAATCAATCCCTAGGTCCTTCTTTCCTGAATTCTAAACTGCTCCCAATCCTCAGACATATTATTTCTCTTGGTCAATCTGAATGCTTCTTCCTTGGATCGGATACTATCTCTAATTTCCTTTGTAAACCATGGATTGGCCCTCTTACCCATTTCCTATTCAATTTCCACTTTCCTGCCAACTCCCCATATCCTCAATTCCCTGAGAAATCTGCCGATCCTATCCTGAAATAGACCCAACAATAGAAACTCTGCAACCCTTGGGGGTGGAGAATTCCAAAGGTACACAACCTTTCTACTGCAGAAATTTCTCCTCATACCAAACTAATCTAAAATAATCACTCTCTTATCCTGAGACAGTGCCCCAGCTTTCTTGATTCCCCAGACACGGAAACAATCTTTCAGTGTCAACCCTGACAAGCCCCTTCAGAATCTTGAATGTCTTTTAAAACAAATTAGACTTAGTTTTCTTGTCCAAACACTTAACCTGCTCACAATGCATTGCAACGTGTGTCCGTCCATTCAAATCCCAAGTTTACCATTATTAGCAAGTTTGCACAGATTATTCTCTATCTCTTTCTCAAACTTATTGATAAATATTGCAAACAGCGAGACCCAGCCCTAGGTATTCAACCTCCAGCATTGCAGCACTCTCTCAGTACTGACCCTCCGACAGTGCGGTGCTCCCTCAGCACTGACCCCCCGACAGTGCGGCACTCCCTCAGCACTGACCCTCCGACAGTGCGGCGCTCCCTCAGCACTGACCCTCCGACAGTGCGGCGCTCCCTCAGCACTGACCCTCCGACAGTGCGGCACTCCCTCAGCACTGACCCTCCGACAGCGCGGCACTCCCTCAGCACTGACCCTCTGTTCCCTCAGTACTGCCATGAGGAGTGTCAACCTGTAACATTTGTTCTACACTTTTACTGTGATGTTTGGTCTGAAAAGTTTGAGAATGCCCAGCTGAGTCCTGGCTTGATCATGAAACAACAGGATTCAGTAACAGTCTAACAATATTTTGTTCACCTGTTATATTCACTGAGATAGGCTGGGAAGCAAGCTCTGCCAAGTGTTGCAATTAGCTCTGTTGCTCTCACTGAGCTGCTGTCAGAGGCTGGGAAAGACACAGTGATAAAGAAAGGTGTGCACCTGTAGGCTGAATTTTCTTGAACCAAGCAGCAGGATTTGCCCCTCAAACCCGTGCTTGCAGCCCATATTCAATAAGATCATTGATGGTCTGGTCGTGGTGTCATCTCAACTTTTCCGTCTGTACCTCAGTCTATCCAAAATATCACCAACAGAGCCTGAATAAAATTAAAGACTTAACCTCCCCTGCTTTCTGGGGATGAGAATTCCACACTTGAACAGCCCTTTCAGAGAAAAGTTTTCCCTCATCTCTCTCTTCAAAGGGAATCCTCTAATTCTCAAACTATGTTACCTAGTTTTAGTCTCCACAGAACAGGAAACATCCTCCAGGTATCCAGTCTATCCAGTCCCATCAAGAACTTCTACGTTTCAATAAGTTCCCCTCTCATTCTTAAAAACTCCGAAGGATACAATCTCAACCTGCTCAACCTTAAGAAAAGCCCTTTGTCCCAGGATTGAGCTGAGTGAACTTTATGTGGGCTGCTTCTGCAGTAATTATGTCATTTTTCAAATTAGGATTTCAAAAATGTACACAGTAACCAGATGTGAAGAAAGGGAAATTGACAAATACATAAATGCTGAAATAATTACTGGAAAGAGTTAGCAGACTGCCTAAGGATGAGAGTGACTATAAAATCTTTTCCTTACCTTGTCAGAGATGATTTCGTCTCAATGTCTGGGCTCTTCCTCAAAGAATTGGGTTGAGATTTTGAACAAACTCAATTTTGTTGATGGAAAGAGGAAACTGGCAAAAGGGAATGTACACAGGAAGCTGTGGCTGACTTTGCAAATTCTAGATCCCCCTGTCATCAATTTCAAGAACTGGAATTATTTTTTAAATTTAGCATTTAATGTTTCTGGGTAAGGAACTGAAACTGTTTCAAAACTACCAGTTCCCCACTAACACGATGGAATCAAGTGATAGGGGGAGAGGCTTAAAGATTGCAGATTCCTCAGAAAGCAGCTCCATTCTCTCGTTAAGCAAATGGTTCAAGGTGAATGTTAAAGGATAAAGTCACCAGAGGGCTGCTCAGTTATCAGAGAGAAAGAGAGGCACAGAGATACAGAGAGAGAGACAGAGACAGAGAGAGAGACAGACAAAGAGGCACAGAGATACAGAGAGAGAGACAGAGAGAGAGACAAAGAGGCACAGAGATAGAGAGAGATAGACAGAGAGAGACAGACAGAGAGGCACAGAGAGAGAGAGAGGGACAGAGAGAGAGCTTCACAGAGAGAGAGAGGCAGAGAGAGTGAGACAAAGAGAGAGGCACAGAGAGAGAGAGAGAAAGAGAGAGAGAGAGCATTGGTGGTGTTTTAACTTGGCGGCCATTTAAAAGTTAACTGCTGAAACTAGCATTAACATTTCCCACCAACAAACTATTTCACACTAAGCAGCCTGTAAAATTCTGAAGGACCGTTACCAGACTTGAAATGTTAACTCTGTTTTCTCTCCATTGATGCTGCCAGACCTACTGAGTTTCTCCAGCAATTAGTTTCTGTTTCAGATTTCCAGCATCCACAGTTCTTCATTTTACATTATCCCACAGTTTGCTTATTCGCTCTTCATAAATGTACTTCTCCATACAATACTCACCAGACACCTTTCTGCCAACTGCAAATTTTAGTCATCGCTGAAAATATTAAAGAAAAAAATGTAGACATGGAGAAAAAGTGTACACTACACATCTTTGCATACTGTATATGCACAGAATGCCTTCTTTACTATTTGAAAAAAATAATGAAAGAATTGTTCTCTGAGAACATATCCCCCCAGGATTAGCAGCAGTTTATTGTGCTGTACTGGGAGCTGGGAGATTACAGCCCATGAAGGACAGGCTCTGATCACGAGGAGGAAACAGCCTTTGACTAAGGGACAAAGTCTAATTTAAACATCAGCTGCAGGAATGCAGAAACAGAGAAACAAAAGCCAGATATGTTTGTGAGGTGGTTAAAGCAAACTGAGAGTCATTTCTAAGTGAATAGATTTGAACAGCAGGAAAGTGTTAAAGCAGTATCAAACCCTTGGTCAGACAACACTAGCAATATAGCAAAACCCTCCAATCCCTACATTATGAAAAGGACATAGAGGTACTGGAGAGATGCAAAAGCATTAACTTGAATCATACTGGAACCATAGGCTTTATCTCCTAAAAATCTGAACTGATTGATTTGCTTTTCTGCAGAAAGGGATGTTGAGGGGTTCCCAAATTGAGGTCTTTCAAATGATATGAAGAGGTTTGATCAGCTAGACACAGAGAACAATGACAACTGGTTGTCAATCTGAAACCTCTTCTCTACTAATGCAGCTGAAGCTGCTGAGTATTGCCAGCATTTTCTGTTTGGATATCTCTGTATTTTTCTTCTTGTGGTAGAGAGCATTATTCGGTTCTGAATCTCAGTAAAGGTGGCGGCTCCTCAGGGGAATGCACTACGTGTGGCTCAGCTCAGTGTGGGCTCCCCATATCACTGTCAATAGGTAGTAGGAGGGATGAGGTCCTTCAGGTACACCTAGGGGAGCTGGGGATTCAGAGATTAGAAACAGAAAATAGTTGCAGGAGTAGGCCATTCGGCCCTTCAAGCCTTATACCACCATTCGATATGATCATGGTTGATCATGCAGTCTCAGTATCCCATTCCCACCCTCTCCCCATACCCTTTGATCTCTTTACCCGCAAGGGCCATGTCCAGTTACCTCTTGAATATATCTAATGAACTGGCCCCAACAGCTTCGTGTGGGAGAGAAATCCACAGGTTCTCAACTCTCTGAGTGAAGAAATTCTCCCTCATCTCAGTCCTGAATGGCTTGCCTCATATATTTAGACGGTGACCCCTAGTTTCAATCCCATCAGGATTTATGTTTCTATGAGATTCCCCCTCATTCTTCTAAATTCCAGTGAGTACAAGCCCAGTCAATCCAGTCTTTCCTCAAAGATCAGTCCTGCCATCCCGGGAATCAGACTGGTGAACCTTTGCTGGACTCCCTCAATAGCAAGAATGTCCTTCCTCAGACTGGGAGACCAAAACTGCACACAATACTCAAGGTGTGGCCTCACCAAGGCGCTGTATAACTGCAGCAAGACATCCCTACTCCGATACTCAAATCCTCTCACTATGAAGGTCAGAATGCCATTAGCTTTCTTCACTGCCTGCTGCATCTGCATGCCAACCTTCACCAACTGTTCCACCATGACACCCAGGTCTCATTGCACCTCACCTTTTCCTAAACTGCCACCATTCAGATAATAATCTGCCTTTCTGTTTTTGCCACCAAAGTGGATAACCTCACACTTATCCACATTATATTGCATTTGCCAAGTGTTTGTCCACTCAGCCAGTCTGTCCAAGTCACACTGCAGCCTCTTAGCGTCCTCCTCACAGCACACACTGTCACCCAGCTTAGTGTCATTAGTAAATTTGGAGATATGGCATTCAGTTCCTTCATCCAATTCATTAATGTATATTGTGAACAGCTGGGGTCCCAGCACTGAACCCTGCGGTACCCCACTCGTCACTGCCTGCCACTCTGAAAAGGACCTGCGTATTCCAACTCTCTGCTGCCTGTCTGCCAACCAGTTCTTTATCCATGTTAATACATTACTTTCAATATCATAAGCTTTAATTTCCTTACTAATCTCTTGTGTGGAACCTTGTCAAAAGCCTTTTGAAAGTCCAGATACACAACATCTACTGATTCACCCTTGACCATTCTACTGGTCACATCTTCAAAAAATTCCAGAAGATTTGTCAAGTATGATTTTTCTTTAGTGAATCCATGCTGACTGGGACCGATTCTGTCACCACTTTCCAAATGCTCAGTTATGACATCCTTAATAATTGACTCCAACATTTTCCCCACCACCACTGTCAGGCTAACTGGCCTATAATTCCCTGCTTTCTCTCCTTCCTTTTTTAAAGAGTGGGATTACAACAGCTACCCTCCAGTGCATTGGAACGCTTCCAGAGTCTACAGAATGCTGAAAAATTATCACCAATGGGTTTGTTATTTCTGGGCCCACTTCCTTAAGTACTCTGGGATACAGAGCATCAGGCCCTAGGAACTTATTGGGTTTTAATCCCATCAATTTCCTCAATATCATTTCCTGACTAATAAGGATTTCCTTCCGTTCTTCCTTCATACTTGATTGATAAAGAGGATCTCAAAAGTAGGAATCAATTATTACAGCCAGTACCACACAGCAGTGAATCAAGAGTAGAAGGACAGGAGGAATAGCGTGAAGGTGCATCGTGGAGGATCTGAGCTTCCTCGGACATTGGGACAGGTTGTAGGCCAATTTGGACCTTTTCAGGCTCAATCATTTGCATAGAATGAGGAAGCGGGGGGTGCGCATGATTGCTGAGCTGGAGGTTTTAAACAAATTTGCCACATTGCTGGGAACCAGAATGTTGAATTAGAAAGTGGAAACAACAATTAAGAGACAGAGACAGGGAGAGCACTAAAATAAGAAACAAAGTGCTGAATCTTACTGTGACTGGTTGAGTGTCAGTTTTGTCAAGTTTCACAGAAGGTTTCTCTCCATGAAGCCTAGGGAGTGTCGTACAGCATCTTACCAAATTCGCCTTCTGAACTACCTACTCTGCCCCTATGGCAACCTCTCACCTGATTCTAGCCCACCTTACTGTAGTGATTGGAACGAGGTCAGCCAGATGAACCTCGTTGAATCTGAGCTCCCTGATTGGGGCTGTTAACCTGATCCAATCAGGGAGCCCTGGCTTACAGATATAAACATGAGTGTCAGGGTTCTGCAAAGTTGATGTTTCAGGTCAGGACCCTTTCTGAAGAAGGATCCCGACCTGAAATGTTAACTTTCCCGCTCCTCTGATGCTGCCTAGCCTGCTGTGTTCCTCTAGCTCCACACTGTGTTATCTCTGACTCCAGCATCAGTCGTTCTTACCATCTCTATGTCAGTGGTTCTGTTCACTCTGACAGCTCACCCTGAGGAAGCCGGACCAGTATCAATTACTATGTACACGAAAATGAAGGGCAACTTGGTGACAGGATACCAGCCTCTGTGGAGTTATTTCAGTGGCAACAAGAGAAAAGCATCTTCCTTAAGAAATTCACTCTCAACAGTTGTCTTTGAGTTGGGGTAAGCATTCCTGGCATCATGCCATTATTTGGGAAGCTTGACCCATTTGATCCTGCCACTGAAGACCGGGCCCAGTATGAATGCATTAGTTTTTCTGGGCAAATGACATTGGGCAGATGGAAAGCAATGAATGGTTCTCCTGACAGCTTGAGGAGCCATAACTTTTTTTGGTTATTAGGAGTCTAACTTTCCCTGAGGCACCAAATACTAAAAATCTTTCAGGAGATGACGGATTTAGCTAAGGAATACTATGACGCCAAGCCTCCTCTAATTCTGAGACACTATCATTTTTACTTGGCAATTCAAGAACCAGGGGAATCCATATCAGGGTTTTTGACAAAGTTAAGATGACCGGCAGAGGCATGTGATTTTGGGTTAACTATGAATGAGATGCTGAAAGGCTGTTTGATATGTGGGGTTAATGATGTAACCATGCAAAAGTGCCCACTAGCTGAAGCCCAACTGGATTTCAAACCAGCACTACAACTGACTTTATCATTGGAACATGTGGCAAGTGGAGTATATGAGTTGCAGGGTATTCCGATGGAAGTGGACACCCTCGCCAGACTGACTGAGCTTGGGGAACACCACTTGAGTGAATGCAACTGCATAGCCTTACTCAGGACACATCCTGAACAGAGGGGTACTGGGTCAGCCCACAGCAAAACCCCAAAACAAAGCCAAACCTCGCCCAAACGGTTAAAATTTTCTTCAGGATCCAGGATTGCAAGCTATTTATAGTTGCTGCTGGTGTGCAGACTCAAGACAGCAAAAGAGACATACTATACCTAAATTGTGTAAGAGAACTCATAGGCTGGTATCCAGGAGAGTGCACACCGTGGGAAGTCCACCCACATCTGACTTAGAACAGTTAAATAACTTGGCAAATCAGAACCAATCAAAATAAACTTCTCGTTAAATGGTCACCCAGTTCTAATGGAGATCAATACTGGCATGGCTGTTTCAGTGATTCCAGAACGAGACTTTAACAAATTTCGCTCTGGAATTCTACCCTTAGATTTGCACAAGAATTCAGCCAGGCTGAGGAACTTGGGGAACCAAGGAACCTTTACATATTAAGGGTACAACTTTGGTTCTGGTCTCTTTTGAGAAGCAGCTGGTTCAGCAACCACTGGCTGCAGTAAAAGTCTCGGCTCAAGCAAAATGGGTGCAGAAAGATTCAACTTGATTGACTCAACATTTTTCAGTCAGAAATGGCTTCCTGAGTGAAGTCCTAATTAAATGCCCACGTGTTTTTCAGGACCGCCTAGGGACTATAGAAGGAGAAAAGGTTACCTTGTATGTTGCCATGATTCTGTAAGGACTGCCCAGTGAAATTTGCCTTCTGGGCAAAAGTAGAAGTAGAAATCAGGAGATTGTAAAAACTGCAGATGTGACAGTCAGAGATAACACAGTGTGGAGCTGGAGGAACACAATAGGCCAGGCAGCATCAGAGGAGCAGAAAAGTTGACGTTTCAGGTCAGGACCTTTCTTCAGAATTGGGGGAGGGGGAAGGGAGCTCATCCCCACCTCCTTGACCTGACACAACCTGTCCGTCTTCTCTCCCACCTATCCACCCCTCCCACCTCAGTGACCAATCCCCACCACTCCCTACCTGCACTCACCTATCACCATCCTACCTACCTTTCCAGCCACACCCCTCCGCTCTCTATTTATTTCAGAGCTGCCTTCCCCCTCTCCATTTCTGAAGAAGGGTCCCGACCCAAAACGTCAGCTTTCCTGCCCCTCTCATGTTGCCTGGCCTGCTGTGTTCCTCCAGCTCCATACCATGTTATCGGTAGAAATCAGAAGGCTGGAAAGTGAAGGAATCATCAAACCAGAGATAGTAGGAACTGCAGATGCTGGTGAATCCGAGACAACAAGGTGCAGGGCTGGATTAACACAGCAGGTCAAGCAGCGTCATAGGAGCAGAGAGGCTGACGTTTCGGGCCTAGACCCTTCATCAGAAAAGGGGGAGGGGAAGGGGGTTCTGAAATAAATAGGGAGAGAGTGGGAGGCGGATAGAAGATGGATAGAGGAGAGGATAGGTGGAGAGGAAACAAACAGGTCGAAGAGGCGGGGATGGGGCCAGTAAAGGTGAGTGTACGCCTGCCTCTTTGTAGGTTACGTGGAACAATCCCTCTTCCGTACCTACACCGACCCTAAGCCCCACCTCTTCCTCCGTTACATTGATGATTGTATCGGCGCCGCCTCGTGCTCCCACGAGGAGCTCAAACAGTTCATCCACTTCACTAACACCTTCCACCCCAACCTTAAGTTTACCTGGACCATCTCTAACACCTCTCTCACCTTCCTGGACCTCTCTGTCTCCATATCGGGCAACCACCTAGAAACCGATATTCATTTCAAGCCCACCGACTCCCACAGCTACCTAGAATACTCCTCCTCCCACCCACCTTCCTGCAAAAATGCTATCCCCTATTCCCAATTCCTTCGCCTCCGCCGCATCTGCTCCCAGGATGAGGCATTCCACTCCCGTACATCTCAGTTGTCCTCGTTTTTCAAGGACCGTAACTTCCCCTCCTCGGTCGTCGAGAACGCCCTCAACCGTGTCTCCCACATCTCCCGCACCTCATCCCTCACACCCCGTCCACGCAATAAAAACCAAAAAAGAATCCCCCTCGTCCTCACGTACCACCCCACCAACCTCCGGATCCAACGCATCATCCTCCGACACTTCCGCCATCTGCAATCCGACCCCACCACCAAAGACATCTTTCCCTCCCCACCTTTATCTGCTTTCCGGAGGGACAACTCTCTCCGTGACTCCCTTGTCCGCTCCACACTCCCCTCCAGCTCCACCACACCCGGCACTTTTCCCTGCAACCGCAGGAAGTGCTACACCTGCCCCCATACCTCCTCCCTCACCCCCATCCCAGGCCCCAAGAAGACTTTCCACATCAAGCAGATGTTCACCTGCACATCTGCCAATGTGGTATACTGCATCCGCTGTACCCGGTGTGGCTTCCTCTACATCGGGGAAACCAAGCGGAGACTCGGGGACCGCTTTGCAGAACACCTACGCTCGGTTCGCAACAAACAACTGCACCTCCCAGTCGCGAACCATTTCAACTCCCCCTCCCATTCCTCAGACGACATGTCCATCCTGGGCCTCCTGCAGTGCCACAACGATGCCACCCGAAGGTTGCAGGAACAGCAACTCATATTCCGCTTGGGAACCCTGCAGCCCAATGGTATCAATGTGGATTTCACAAGTTTCAAAATCTCCCCTCCCCCCACCGCATCCCAAAACCAGTCCAGCTCGTCCCTGCCTCCCTAACCTGTTCTTCCTCCCACCTATCCCCTCCTCCCACCTCAAGCCGCACCTCCATCTCCTACCGACCA
>NC_063360.1:39512923-39572937 GCF_021869965.1 Rhincodon typus | reverse complement strand
CTGGACTGACCTATCCCCTTCCTAACTCCCTACCTACACTCACCTTTCCTGGCCCCATCCCCGCCTCTTCGACCTGTTTGTTTCTTCTCCACCTATCCTCTCCTCTATCCCTCTTCTATCTGCCTCCCACTCTCTCCCTATTTATTTCAAAACCCCCTTCCCCTCCCCCTTTTCTGGTGAAGGGTCTAGGCCCGAAACGTCAGCCTCTCTGCTCCTATGATGCTGCTTGGCCTGCTGTGTTCATCCAGCCCTGCACCTTGTTGTCTCTATATCACTTTGTGCTATTGATTTAACATCATTTTCTTACCAACCTTCCCCCTCTGCCCACCTGCCTAGTCTTTCGTTTGGACTTCTTTTCTTCGAAATTTAGTTCCCAACCCTGATCCGCTTGTTACCATGTCTCTGTGTTACCCACTACATCATACCTGCCAATTTCAATCTGCACTACAAGCTCATTTACCTTGTTTTGTACACTGCGTGCATTTAAATACAGCACCCTCAGTCCTGCATTGACTGTCCCCCTTCTCATAGTTGTCCCCTTTATCTTCTGTGCCTGAAGTTAGATTCCTGACCCTTTTCATAATCTGTGCTATTACTTGTTCTGGAAACATTAAAAACCTCTGCTGATCCCTCCATCCCCCCATCTTAACTTTTTCCATAATTTTCCATGTTACTGAACCCAAACCCCAACTATTTAGCTTAAAGCTCTATACAGCCCTGGTTATGCAATTTGCCAGAACTCAGCATGATTTAGGTGGAATCTGTCCCATTGGAACAGTTCCCTCCTTCCCCAGAACTGGTGTCAATGTCCTGTAAATTCAAACCTGTTTCTCCCACACGTTTAGCACTTTAATCTTGTTGACCCTATGCCAATTTGCTTGTCGTTCAGGTAGTAATCCAGAGGTTATTACTTTTTTGGTTTGCTTTTTAATTTAGCCCCAGCTGCTCATATTCCCTCAACAGAACCCCTTTCCTCTTTCTATCTATATTGTTGATACCAACGTGGGCCACAACAACTGGATCTTTCTCCACCCACTCCAAGTTTCTCTGCAGCCCAGATGAGATATCCTGAACCCTGGCGCTAAGCTAGCAACTGAGCTTTTGGGACTCTCAATCCGGCCACAGAGAACAGTATCAGTTCCCCTGTCTGTAGTATCCCTGATTACAATTACATTTCTCTTTTCCTCCCCCTCTTTTTGAATGGTTTCCTGTGTCAAAGTGCCATGGTCAGTTTGCTCATCCTCCCGACAGACCCCACTCTGTCCACACCAAAGCAAGAATATCAAACCTGTTAGACATACCCCATAACTGATGCTCCTTCAACACTGCCTCCTGGATCCAGCTACCTGCCTCACTGATAGTCACACCCTCATGAACCTGACTTCTGACCAAATTTGAGGTAGTTGAGCTAAGGGGTGTGACTGCCTCCTGAAACAGAGCATCCAGGTAACGTTTCCCCCTCCGCGATGTGTTACAGAGTTCAAAGCACAGACTCCACTCAACAACTCTAAGGCAGAGTTCCTCAAGCAACCAACACTTGCTACAGATGTGGTCACTATGAAACACAATAGGATCCACCAGCTCTCTCATCATGCAGGTATAACAACACATCACCAAACCCAGCATGTCTATTTTAATTATTTAGTTCTGAATTTGATTTAAAAAGAATTTCATACTGGTCTTCTCGTTCCCCTATTTACCTTCAATCTGAAAGTAACCTATAATAACGAAATTATTAGCCATCACCAATCAATGACCTTGTGGTTTTCCTGTGGTGTCACTCTTTTGGGCTGGACCCTGAACCTGTGCTTTAATTTATTTCAGGCTCTGTCTCACTCTCAATGTGATCTCTCTTTCCTATCAAGGTGGGGATCAAGCCTGCTTCAAGACATGGATAACATCCAGGCTTGATAATAAATGGCAAGTAATGCTAAACAAGTGCCAGGCAATGACCATCTCCAGCAAGACAGAACCAACCATCTCCCCTTGAATTTCAACATAATTACCACCATAGGTTCAACCATATAAACATCTTGGGGTGGTGCGGGGTGCTTTACCATTTGCCATTTACCAGAAATCAAGCTGGATGAGCCATTTAGTACTGTGGCTATAAGAACAGGTCACAGGTTGGGAATTCTGCAGCATGTAACTCCCCTCCTACCCCTGAAAACCCCTCTATCAAGGCACAAATCAAGAGTGTGGTGCAATAACTCCCACTTGCCTGAATGTGTGCAGCTCCAACAATGCCGAAAGATGACCCCATCCAGGACAAAGCATCTTATCTCCAACCTTAATCATTGCCTTCATTCACTGTTGATGAACAGATGCACTACAGCAATTCACCAAAGCTCCTTAGACTGTACCTTCTACCCCCTGCCCCCACCAAATCATTCCCATTTAGAAGGGCAAGGGCAGCAGATCTATGGCAACACCAACCCCTGCAAACTTCCCCTCCAAGCCACTCACCAGCCTGACTTGGAAATATATTCTTTCAGTTTTACTGGGTCAAAATCATGAAACTTCCTCCCAAACAGCATTATTCGTCTATTTTCACCACATGGTTTGCAGTCAACACCATGTGATCACAGAACTCTGATGAAGGGTCCTGACCCGAAACGTCAACTTTTTTGCTCCTCTGATGCTGCGTGATCTGCTGTGTTCCTCCAGCTCCACACTGTGTTGACTCTGACTCCAGCATCTGCAGGTCTTGCTGTCCCACATGGTTTGCAGCAGTTCAGAAGGCAGCTCACCATGACGGCTTTAAGGGTAGTTGCAATGGACAATAAATGCTGGCCAAGCAGGTGACGCCCACTGCCTGAGAAATTTTTTTTAAAATTGTAGGTCAGCATGCCAAGAGCAGTGCTAAGCATGTCATTAAATGAGATCCCAAAAGGATGAAGCCACAACCTTTTGTGCTCCGAGAAAACAACTTGAGCTTATCTAGCCTCGTAGCTGAAGTGTTTCATCTATGTCAACATCCTGGTGAATATCTTCTGCACCCTCTCCAGTGCAATCACGTCCTTCCTATAGTGTAGCAACCCAGAACTGCATAGAATATTCTAGTTGTTACCTAACCAAAGTTCTGTACAAGTCCAATATAACATCTCTGCTCTTCTACTCATAAAGGCAAGTATCCCGTATGCTTCCTTAACTACCTATTAACTTGCCCAGCCACCTTTAGGGATTTGCAGACAAGCTTGCAAAAGATTCAGTGGGGACTTAACAGAGCAGTGCAAAATTTTGAGGAGCCTGGGAAGAGTATATGAGGAGAGAGTGTTTCCATTGGCAAAAGGATTTACTCACAGCTAATTTTTGATTCCCATGGAAGTTTGCTGGGAGGGATTACCAAGGTAGGAGCTGAGGCCTCTATTGGGCAAGCCATGATCTCATTGAATAGCAGAACAGGCTTGAGAGACTGAATGGCCTACTCTTTCTCATATTCCTTGTGAAGCAGATAACATCGACTTGTGGTGATTGTCATATAAGGCAGTGGTGACGTGCTTGTGGTTAAGATCCAGAAACTTCCATCATAGAGAAGAGTTGATGTAGATTCGGCAGTGGCTTTCAAAAAGAATTGGATTATTTTCTTGAGAGAAAGGTTTGCAGGGCTACAGGAAAAGCCGGTGGAGTTGAACTGGTTTGAGATACACTTGCAGAGAGTCAGCATAGATACAATGGGCTGAATAACATCCTTCTTTCCTGTAACCATTCTATTATTCATGCCTTAGCATGAACAAGAATAGACAGAACAACAACAGAGTGCAGAGTTAAAACATGACTCAACTGGATTACTGTGCACAACTCTGGGCACTAATCTTGAGGAAGGATGTCAGGGTTCTATAGAAGTTACAGAGAAAAATCACTAGGTAGAGGAATAAAAATAAAAAAGACTTGAAATACTCACCAGGTCTGGCTGCATCTATCGGACATAGAAACCATGTTAACATTTCAGGTCTGTGACCTTTATGAGAGCCCACAATTGCAGTATTTTCTTTTTGTACAGGGATGTAGAATGTCAGTTATGTAGAGAGACTGGAGAAACCTGGATTTTCTCCATGGAGCATAAGTTAAGCGGAGTTAACAAGTTGTAACGCAGGAAATCTGTAGTCAGTTTATACACAGCAGGATCACATGTGAGCATTGTGATAAGGGCAAGATACTCTGACTGTTGATTCCTGTGTTTCTTCCATCCTAGGGCAATGTTCACCGGGGGAATGCGGGAAGCAGGCCAGAATATCATTGAGTTGAAGGGTGTGTCTGCCAGGGGCCTGAAACACGTCATTGATTTTGCATACAGTGCTGAGGTAACCCTGGACCTAGACTGTATTCAGGATGTGCTGGGAGCTGCAGTCTTCCTGCAGATTGTGCCCGTGGTGGAATTGTGTGAGCAGTTCTTGAAGTCAGCTATAAGTGTGGAGACTTGCCTTAACATTGGGCAGATGGCCACCACCTTCAGCCTGTCCTCTTTGAAAGAATCAGTGGATGTTTTCACCTTTGCTCACTTCCTACAAATTGCTGAGGAGGAGGATTTCCTGCAGCTTCCCCTTGAAAGACTCATCTTCTTTCTGAAGAGCAACAAGCTGAAAAATTGCAGTGAGGTTGACCTGTTCCACGCTGCTATCAGATGGTTGCAGTATGATGAGTCTCGACGAGCCAATGCACATCTGGTCCTGTGTCATATCCGCTTTCCCCTGATGAAATCCTCTGAACTAGTGGACAATGTCCAGACACAGGCTGTGATGGTGGAAGACCCTGTGTGTCGTCACTACCTGCTGGAAGCATTCAACTACCAGATCCTGCCATTCCGCCAACATGAGATGCAGTCTGCTCGGACCAGAATCCGATCAGACACTGTCTCCCTTGTTGCCTTTGGTGGCACTCCATACACTGATAATGATCGGACAGTCAGTTGCAAAGTCTTTGCTCTTGCTGACGGGAATGCACGTCAGTTCATGGAGAGACCAGAGATGGAGATAGGCTGTAGTCACGCCTGCATTGCTGTCTTGGATAACTTTGTATATGTGGTGGGAGGTCAGCATCTACAGTACAGGAGTGGTGAAGGAGCAGTCAGCTGGTGTTTCCGTTATGATCCCCATCTCAATCACTGGTTACGGATTCGGTCCATGCAGGAAGGTCGCATTCAGTTCCAACTAGATGTGCTGCAAGGAATGTTATTCGCCACTGGAGGCCGGAATCGGTCTGGGAGCCTCTCCACAGTCGAGCGTTACTCTCCACGAAGAAATGAATGGACAAATGTGTGTTGCTTGAAACGGCGGACTTGGGGACATGCAGGAACATCCAGTGGGGGCAAACTCTATATCTCTGGAGGCTATGGTATCACCGTTGAGGATAAGAAATCTCTTCTCTGCTACACTCCTGAAACTGACCTCTGGGAATTCAAAACCCCAATGAATGAGCCACGGGTCCTTCACTCAATGGTTGGAGCGAATGGACGGATTTATGCAATTGGTGGCCGCATGGACCATGTTGACCACTGTTTCGATGTCCTGGCAGTTGAATATTACATCCCTGAAACTGATCAGTGGACCAGCGTCAGTCCAATGAGGACCGGCCAGTCTGAAGCTGGCTGTTGTGTGTTGCAAAGAAAGATTTATGTGGTGGGCGGTTATAACTGGCACTTGAACAATGTGACAAGTATTGTGCAAGTTTATAATATCGGCACAGATGAGTGGGAGAGGGACCTACATTTTCCTGAATCATTGGCAGGAGTTGCCTGCGCCCCCCTTGTCCTCCCATAGCTTGTAGAGCAATGATAGCAAAGACACTGCTGCAAGACAGAATGGAGGAGCCAGAGGACCTTCAGTGTGACAATTCAAGTAACCATACAGTGACCTGTTTGATTTGAAACCTATTTAAACTCAGCCATTCAACAATATTCTGTAGAGATGTATTAAAAACCCATGTTGATGCTTAAATCAAATATTTGAATCCTCCCCACATGGCTTCAAATAGTGAAAGCAAAATGAAGCATATCAGAATTACAGATAAAAAGCTCCAGCCTGCTGTCACCCTGCATGCAATGTTACCTTTCCCCCCCAAACTCCCTGCAAACCACTGGTCCCACACATGTAAGATGTTCTAGCAGCTCTGTTGCCGTGCATGATACAAGTTTCTTGACTTCATTGTGCTAAAACTGGCAACAGTACAGCACACTGAATTGCTGAGCATTGGAATCTTTTGTGAAGCCAAACCCTCCCAAGATCCATGAGATATTCAGTTCCAATAATGATTCCATTGAATGTGCATTAAAAGTAAAGCTGGTTTTTCATGCTCAGCATGTGATGAACTCTTCAAATCAGGACAATAGCAAAATGCAGATGCTGGAAATTTGAATTAAAAGCAAAATTGCTGGAAAACCCACAAGATCAGACAGCATCTGTGGGGAGAGCAGTTAAGGTTTCAGGTCGATGAGTTTTCATCAGATAAGCACTGCCTCTCAATTTTTCTTCAGTTAATTTTGGAGTGATTGAATGTGAAACATCACTGTATTCCTAAATGTTATTTTTGCATGAAGCCTCTGTGAAGAACGCCAAAGCACTATCACTGGTTACAGCCATCCTCTCTAGAAAATGTGCTTGGACTCTAGCTATTTACAGTATACATGATTTAGATGAAGGAACTAAACTTTATATTTCCACATTTGCAGACAACACAAAGCTGGGTGGGTGAAATGAGGAGGATGCAAAACTGTTTGTGTGATTTGGACAAGTTGAGTGGGTAGACACATGCATGGAAGATGGGTATAATGTGGAGAAAAGTGAGCTTATCCACTTCGGCAGCAAAAACAGGAAAGCAGATTTTTACTTGAATGTAATGGATTGGGAAAGGGGGAGGTGCAGTAAGACCTGGGTGTCCTTGTACATCAGTGGCATGCAGGTGCAGCAGGGTGAAGAGGCAAGTGGTATATTTGCCTGCATAGGGAAAGGAATCAAGTACAGGAGCAGGTATGTCTTGCTGAAACTGTACAGGGCTTTAGTGAGACCACACCTGGAGAACTGTGTACAGTTTTGGTCACCTTATTTTACCAACCAATGAATTACCATTTTTCCTGTGACGTCACAATTTGCTTTGTGCTAAGCTCCTGATCCTGTGCTTCAATTTACCCTGTTAAAATGACAACCAGCAATGAGCCAAAAAAAGCAAGCACAAAGTACCTCTTCTCACGCTGCCTGCAAAGACCTGAACTATGTATTCACTCATGCTGTGTCTCATTCCAGACGTGATCTTTCCTTTGCTTACTGATTGTGCACTTTCAACAGATGTCCTCTTAAATAGAGCTGAGATGACCCACACTAGTTAAGTAATCAACACCTATGAGGCTCTGATCAAGCTTCAGTTGATTGACTGATGACTGTCCCTCAGTCAGCTGGTTAGTTACCTTGTTGACCTTTTAACTAAACCTCTAAACTTTAAACTTTTAACTTTTAAAATGGAGGAAGAAAAGAACGATTTGCTGGTCTCCCATGCTGACTCCAAAGTCCCCAAAGTATATACTCAAGCTTTGTCTCACTCCGAATTGATCTGTTCTTCCTGACTGTGCGAAGCTCACTGAATTAAAACAGAACTGGACAGGGTAAATGCAGAAAGGATGTTTCTGAGGACAGGGGAGTCCAGAACCTGGGGACCACAGATTAAGGATATGGGGTAGGTCATTTAGGACTGAGAAATGTCTTCACCCAGAGAGCGGTGAGCCTGTGGAATTCTCTGCACAGAAAGTAGTTGAGTCTAAACCAGCTACTTAAGGGTAAACCTACAACAGAAGAGTGGGAGGTGTTCCACAAGGAATTGGGGAAAGTACAGGCCTAACATGATCTGATTAGAGTGAAATGTAGGAGCAATAAGCCCAGAGAATCCTGCATGTCAAGGAATATTCCAAAATGGGTTAAAGGGAAAGGAAAGGCATAGAACAGGTACAAAGGGAACAAATCAATGGAGTTCCTAGTGGGCTGGGGTGGAGGAGGTCCTTAAGAAATCAATGGAGAGAGCAAAGAGGGAGAGTGAAAAAAAACAGTGCAGGCAAGCTTAGGGAGAATCCCAAGATTTCCTACAAGTATATGAAGGGGAAAGGCCTAACAAGGGGAAAGTAGGGACCAAGGGGAAAATTAGTACATGGAGCCAGAGGACAGTGGTAGTGTTATGGACCAGACCAATCCCCCTCAAAGTATATTCAGAAGATGGTCTAGACCCTAACGTCTTGTTACCTTAAAGGTAAGTGTAAGGTGTTGCATTCCAGATACAGTTCGATTGGTCAAACTACTCGATGTTAAGCAAACAATTTTTACTTTTACACTACAATTAAAATACGGATAAAATAAAAACCACTGAAGGAATTGGCTTAACTGTAACTCTATTGAAATGCTTAACAAAATATTAGATGTATTAACTAATACTAATTAACTGTTCCAATATAATAACATCCCATAAACACACCCTTGGCAAAGGCAAATTCAGTAAAATAGATGGGCTCTCATGTAATTCTAACAGCAGGAAGAGAACCCCAGCTTTTAGCTGTAACAGAGAGAGGAAAAGCAGCTTCAAGACCCCAGCAGCTGCTACTGAAAATGTAAAATTAAAAATGCTGCTTCTGTGGAAACTTGACCCCAACCATTCAGACTACTTGTATTGTTCCAAACTTTTAAATAAAAAGCACCAAGGCCTCACAAGCTGTTTATTGGATTCAAATAGACAGCTCAGGACCTCTGTCTTAAAACGTCTCTTCAAAAAGAAAACAGGACAAATACATCTCTTAAAGCCATAGTATCATCACACCCCCCCTTAAAAAAAAACCCATCAATATACAAAGATGGGTACATTTTTAAAAATCTTGATTCTTATGCTGTTAGTACACTACAATACATATACATTACGTTGACTCTAACCATGGAAACATTCACTACTACAGTCCATTTCGGCCAGTTTGTCCTGCCACCAAATGCCTCCATCTTCCTTCACCAAAGTTGTGACAGCATATCGGCAATTATGTTCTCTCATCCTAACATGTATATAATTTTCAAATTGAATGGCTGCAATAATAAGCTCCATGTAAACAATCTGGAATTTTTGTCCTTAAATTTCTCCAGGAACTTTAAGCGGTTGTAATCAGCATATTCAATTGACTCAGACACATTACTGGCAACATAAGTGTTGAAATGTTGCAATGCCAACATCAATCTCAAAGTCTCCTCCTCAATCATAGAATATTTCTGTTAATAATTATTCAATTTTCTTGAAAAATACCCAATACATATTTCTATCTTCTCATCTTGTTGCAACAAAACAGCACCGACACCCATATCACTTGCAGTGATGGCCGCCTTGAATGGCTTTGCGTAATTAAATGTGGCTAACTCTACGCAGTGGGTAACACAGCTTTCAGGCTGTCAAATGCCTTCTGACAGTCCTCCATCCATTGAAATTTTCTGCACTTCTACAAGTCAATCAGTGGAGCAACCACACTGCAAACATTTGGTATGAACTTCTGATAAAAACCACTCCATCCCAGGAATCATATAACTTCTGTCTTCGTCGATGGTATGGGAAGCTCCTCAATAACCTTTGTTTTCACGTCATGTGAGACCATCTTTCCATTTACAATGGCACGGCCCAGGAACATGATTTGGGCTTTTGCGAGCTCACTCTTAGCAAGGTTTATCACTAAGCCTGCGCCCTAAAGTTGATTGAATAATTCTGATAGATGCTTCAAATGTGTCTTTCGCATGTAACTAAAAATCACCAGATCATTGATGTACACTACACCATTGGGTAATCTCGAAATGACTATTGGTTAGTCTTTGAAATGTGGCTGGCGCATTTTTCAGACCAAATAGCATGACTTTAAACTGACTTTAAATTTCCTTCACACTTTCGGATAAAGGTACCTGTCAGTGTCCTTTAAGAAAGTCCAGCTGAGAGGTATAAGTTGTTTGTCCCACTTTCTTAATATAGTCTTGCAAACGTGGAATGGGATATGAATTAGACTTTGTAACTGCATTGACTTTGAGATAGTCCACTTATAATTATTGGATACCACCTGGTTTTGGCACCATTACTACGGGTGAGTTCCATTTGCTGCAGCTCATTTCAATTATATTGTCTTTGAGCATGCGTTCAAACCCTTTTTGAATCTGTACCAACCTTAGAGGGTTATGTCTATAAGGATGTTGCTTAATTGGAACACATTTTCTATATCTACATTATGTGTCATTAGTACTTTCCCAGCTTATTCCCACATATCTCCCCAATTGATTGTAATAATTCTTTCAGGTCATTTTGATATTCCTTTGGAAGTTAACTCTATTTTATCCCAATTTTTGAGAACTTCCTCATGTCTAATTTAATTTGAGGAACATCCAATTCAGAATCCCCTGAACTTGGCTCTTCACTCTGTGTTGAAACCAGTAACACATTCTCCTTTTGCTTTCCTTCCCTATCGAAATAACTTTTGAACATATTCACATGACACACTGAGAGATTTCTTTCTATCTGGCGTTCTTAGCAAATAGTTCACCTCACTCAATTTCCTTTCAATTTGATAAGGCTCACTAAACCTTGCCTTTAAAGACTCACCTACCATTGGAAGTAACACTAACACTTTATCTCAACCAGCAAAATGGCATTTTTTTGATTTATTGCTTGCTTCCTGTTTTATCGCATGCTGTGTTACTCTCAAATGCTGTCTCGCCAACTTATCCACTCTATTTAATTTTTGCTAAAGTTTGACACACAGTCCAAATATGTGGTCTTTGAACTCTGATTCACCAATTTCTCATTAACTAATTTCAGTGGTCCTCTCACCTCATGCCCAAAAACTAATGCAAATGGATCAAATTTAATTGATTCATTAGCAGTATCCCGAATTGCAAAAAGTACAAATAGAGTTCCTTTATCCCAGTCCTCTGGATTGTCTTGCGTGTAAGCCTCAACATGGTCTTTAAAGTTTGATGCCACCATTCTAATTCTCCTTGCGATTCTGAATGGTACGTGGTGGATTTGAAATGTTTTATTTCTAAGTTATCCATAACTTCCTTGAATAATTTTGATGTAAAATTTGACACTTGGTCTGATTTGTGTTTCTCCGGGTAGTCTGTATCCAGTAAAAAAAAATTGAGTAACTCTTCTATAATCCTTTTAGCTGTAATACTGCATAATGGAATGGCCACTGGAAATCTAGTGGACACATCCATTACGGTCAACAAATCATAGAATCCCTACAGTGTGGAAGCAGGTTGTTTGGCCCATCAAGTCCACACCGGCCTTCCAAAAAGCATCCAATCCAGACACCCCCCTCAACCCTATCCCTATAACACTGCATTTCCCAAGCCTAATCCACCTAGTCTGCAGCATCCCTGGACACTGTGGGCAATTTAGCATGGTCAATCCACCTAGCCTATACATCTTTGGACTGTCGGAGGAAACCCATGCAGACACACGGAGAATGTGCAAACTCCACACAGACAGTCATCCAAGGCTGGAATTGAACCAGGTCCTTAGCACTGTGAGGCACCAATGCTAACCACTGTGCCACCCCATACTGATTCCCACTTTTTGTTTTAGGGAGCGGTCCTTTGCAATCAATTAACTTGCTTGTAAAAGGTTCCTCAAATGTGGGAATGGGTATTAAGATTGCTGGTTTTATTGCTGCCTGAAGTTTTCCAATTACCTGACACGTATGATATGTCTGGCAAAAGTCAACCACATCCTTATGCAGTCCAGGTCAATAAAAATGTTTTCGTATTTTGGCTTGAGTTTTCCATATTCACAAATGACGACCCACTGATAATCATGCAGTAGGGGAGGCGATGGCCTAGTGGTTTTTTCACTGGACTGTTAATCCAGAGTCACAGATAATGTTCTCGAGACCTGGGTTCGAATCCCACGATGTCAGATGGTGGAATTTGAATTCAATAAATATCTGAAATTAAGAATCTAATGATGACGGTGAATCCATTGTCAATTGTTGGAAAAACCCATCTGGTTGCCTAATGCCCTGTAGGGAAGGAAACTGCCAACCTTACCTGGTCTGGCCTTCATGTGATTCCAGACCCACAGCAATTTGGTTGATTCCTAACTGCCCTCTGGGCAATTAGGGATGGGCAATAAATGCTGCCTAGCCAGCGACACCCTCATCCTGTGAATGTATAAAGAAAAAACAATACCGTCAACAACATTTTATAACCATGTTATTCTGAAGAAGGGTCTAGGCCCGAAACGTCAGCTTTCCTGCTCCTCTGATGCTGCTTGTCCTGCTGTGTTCATCCAGCTCTACATCTTGTTATCTCAGATTCTCCAGCATCTGCAGTTCCTACTATCTCTGAAACCATTTTATAACCCACCAGTTATACAACTTGATGAACTTCTGCCCATTTCTCATCCACCTGAATATGTGATGGTCTCCATTTCCTCATGAAGATGTCATTTGTAAGATAGTAACATTTTGGGATTCACTCAGATTCTTCTTCTCTGTATGCTTTTTGATGCAACTACTTTGGTTTTTCATCTTTCCATTGAAATTCAGTTAATTTTGCTGAACTAAAAATATCCACTTTGTCCTCCACATGTTCTTCTATCTTTATTCTTTGATTTCTCCTCCTACAGATAATGTCTGTAGGCTTCTGGTACTAGCTTATATGCCTTAAGATGCCATTTTTCACCTAATACTCGCCAGATACCTCCTCTGATAGTGATGCAAATATCTCACTAGCTTTACCAACCAACTTTGTTTGAATCAACATTACCCACATGGTTACTGGCCATTTCATTTGTTTAGCAATTTTTTCAAATGAAATGAAAAAGGTTCCTACATCTTTCTTGTCAAACTTAGGCAACGGTTGGACATATTTAAACAGATCCCCACCAGGACTTTAGCTATGAATGGGATTGCTCTCCATTGCTGTCCCCATCACCATTCCTACTTTTCACCTCAGCCCCACCATTTTAAATCAATTTTGAGTTTTCATTTCCAACCTTTGAAGTTCAAAAGTTCTCTCTTTCTTCTACGAGGAACTTCCCTTCCTTTTCTTTTTCCCCTGCTTTTAATCATAATACAAGCTGTTTCATTTCCTTTTCTCTTTTTGTTCTGCCAGGGCTATTCTTTCTTTGCTTTTACCGTTGCCATTGCCTCTAATTCAAGCTGCTTCATTTGCCGTTAAATTTTAGCCACTTCCAAAGATTCCGATGGCATTCCTGGCAATTATAAATGCTATGCAAATGCTACATATATCTCCCCTTTCCTCACAGACACAGGCAACCCCAATTCCAGCTTGTTTGCCAATTCCAAAAGTTTTGCCTTGCTCACTTTCTGTAAAACTCCTGATGTGACTTCTTCCACCCCTATGAAACTTAGTGACTGAAAGTGCCATTATTACATAAGGTACACCGTGTTTAAACCAACCGAATTCAACACCCAAAATAAAAAAGACCGACACTCACTGCCTTTGAGTCCAACGATGCTAAACCAAACCCAGAATTAGAGATTTTGATCCTGACAAGAGTCTCCAGTTTGTTATGTAAGGTATTGCATTCCAGATGCAATTCAATTGATCAAACCTCTCTACATTTTGCAAAACACACGTTATTTTTACACTACAGTTTAAAGGCAGACTAAATAAAAATAAAAGAATTGGCTTAACTGTAACTATCAAAATGCTTAACAAAATAATAGCTATATTAACAGCTGCAAATTAACTGTTTCAATGTCATAACACCCCATAAACACACCCTTAGCAAAGGGAAATTTAGTAAAACAGATTGTCTCACATGCAATTCTAGCAGCAAGAAGAGAACCCCAGCTTTTAGCTGTAATAGACAGAAGAAAAGCAGCTGCTACTGAGAAACTAAACCTAAAAATCCTAGTTCTGTGGGAGCTTGACCCCACCTATTCAGGCTGCTTGTATTGTTGCAACTTTTTAAAAAACCCAAGGCCTCACAAGCTGTTAACTTTATTGAATTCAAATAGATATCTCATAACCTCTGTCTTAAAACCTCTCTTCCAAAAAAAGGACAAAATACACCTCTTAAAGCCATAGTATCGTCACAGTACAGTGTTGCATGAGTACTTCAAATCTGTCTTCACTTTGGGAGAGGAGGATGTATATACAGAATTTAGGAAGGTGAACTGTGAGAATCAGATTAATGCAGGGAATGAGGAGGTTATGGTGGGATTAAAAGTGGACAAATCCCCATGTCCAGATGAGTTCTATCCCAGGCTCCTGTGGGAGAAAAGGAAGGAAATTACCAGGGCTGTGACCCAAATTTTTCATTCCTCTCTGGACATGGTAGATGACAGAGAGCTGGAGGACAGCTAATATGGTTTCACTTTTTGAGAAATGTGTTAAGAGATAAACCAGGGAATTCCAAACCAGTGACTCTCACATCAGTGGAAAGAAAACTTAGAGAAGATGCTTCATTTTCTTCAATTCTTCAATTAATTTTCATTTAAAGAGGCAAGGTTCAATGAAAGATAGCATAGCTTTGTCATAGGGAGATCATCTGAATTTTTTTAAGGAGATGACCAAGTGTATAGATGAGGGTTGTGTAATTGATGTAGTTTATATGTACTTCAGCAAGGTCCCATATGGGAAACTGATAAAGAAGGTGAGAGCATATGGGATCCAGGGCAACCTGGATCCAAAATTGGCTTGATGGAGGATTGTTGTGTGACTGGAGGTCAGTGCCCAGTGGCATACCAAAGGGATCAGTGGTGGGTCCCACAACGTAGATGAGAATGTTTGGTGGGGAGGTGCGTGGAAATGTGACTAAGTTTGCCGATGACACAAAGGTTGGCCAGATGGTTGACAGGAAGGAGGTCTTGGGTTACAGGGGCATATAATTGGTCATATGGACAGAGCAGTTGCAGTTGGAACTTAAGCCTGATAAGTCAGATGTGATGTACTTTGGCATAAGTAACAAGACAAAGGTAGGAATGGTAGGACATTAGATAGCTTAGAGGAACAAAGGGATCTTAGGGTACTTGTCCACAAACCGTTGACAGTGACAGGGCAGTTTAATGGGGTAGTTAAGGCATACAGGATACTTGCCTTTATCCATTGAAGCGTAGACTATGAAAGAAAAGAGGTTATATTGGAGCTGTACAAAACTTTGGTTAGACTACAGCTGGAGTATTGTGTGTAGTTCTGGTCAACCCACTTTAGGAAGGATGTGATTGTACTGAAGAGGGTGCAGAGGAGATTCACCAGGATGTTGACTGGGAAGGAGCGCTTTAGCAATGAAGGGAGGCTGGATAAGCTCAAGTTACTTTCTTTGGAGCAGAGAAGGTTGAGAGGGGAACCTGATAGAGGTGTATAAGATTATGAGGGTTATGGGCAGGCTGGAGAGAAAGCAGCAGTTCACGTTAGTTAAAAGGTTACTAATAAGGGAGTATACTTTTAAAGTGGAAGGAAAAAGGTTAGAAGGGATTTGAGGAAAACCTTTTCACCCAGAGGGTAGTGGGGTCTGGAATGCAGTGTCTAGGAGCACAGTTGAAGATGGAAACCTCACAACCTTTAAAAAATACTTGGATGAGCATTTGAAATGTCATAACATTGTGGGACTTGTGTAGTTTTAACAGCACAGACTCAATGGACTGAAGGGCCTCCTCTGTACTGTGTGATTCCATGATTATTTGGCTCAAATTAGAGGTGCAAAATCTGTAGAGAGTTGATAATACTGTACTTTAGTTATCCCAACACATCTTGGGACAGTAAGGCTGTACAGAGCAGAGAAAGGAAAACAGTTGCTTCAATATGTTCAGGAGAATTTTTCAGAAGTTTTTTATTGGCCGATGAGGAAGGATACGTTGCTGGATCTGATTCTGGGAAACTACTTTGTCAAATGTCAGTAGGGGAACATGATGTAGGGAGGCAGTGATTATTTGCATCCTAAGGTTCAAGGTTTTAGGTTTTCTGTGGAAAAGAACAAACAGCAATTCAGAACTATATAGTTAATTGGGAGAAAGCCAATTTCAATGGAGTGAGAATAGATCTATCACAATTAAATTACCATCAAAAATTGACTGGCAAAACTCTCATCGTACAATGGACAGGGGAGATAGAATGTGCCTCGACTGTCGACTGTAACAAACTAACAAGGGGGAAAGGTACAGAAAGCAAAACCAGAGCAACCTGAATAAAAGAGGTGGGGCAGGAAAAGGGACACACATGATAAAAGAAAATGCTTGACATTCTCAGGCCTGGCAACACGTGAAGACAAGCAGAGTTAACATTTCATGTTTGTGACCTTTCGTCAGAACAGGTGTCAATTCTTATGAAAGGTGTCAGATCTGAAACATTATGCAATGTCTCTCTCCACTAATGGTGTCTGGCCTCAGTATTTCTGCCATTTTTTGTTTTGACAGCATCTGCTGTCGCGTTTATACTGGTGTATGACTGATGCCAATTTGATAAAACAACTAAGCAGGCTGCACATTGGAAGTTCAGACTAATGAAAAGGCAACTAAGAGGATCAAAGATAACTGGAAGCTAAATGAAATCCAGAAGTCTCCTGTAACTATGAAGGTGGTCAGGAAGCAGTAATCAATTAAGGACCAAACTGGAATTTACACATAGAGGCAGATGGCATGACTGAGCAATCAAATGAATACTTTGTATCTGTCTCTACCAAGGAAAGAGATGTTGCTGAAGCTTTTGTGAAGGAAGAGATAGTTGAAATACTGAATGAACTAAAATTGGTAATAGGGTAGTAGTAGTTGCCAAGTCCCAAAGGAACCATTAGAGTAAGCTGACTCGTGTGAATTTAAACCGAGGGTTAAATGCCTTAGGCAAGATAGAGAAGGCCTCAGCTGATGCAGGATTTGAACCCACGCTATCGACATTACTCTGCATCATAAACCAGTTGTCTAGCCAACTAAGTATTGATAAATCATTAGGAGTGGACCAAACATCCAAGGATACTGAGGTAAATTAAGATGAAAATTGCCAAGGCACTGGCAATAATTTTCCAATCCTTGAATACAGGAAGGGTGCAAGAGGACTAAGTAATTGCAAATGTTACATCCTTATTGAAAAAAAAAATTTTTTTTGGTATAAAACCAGCAACTACAGGCCAGTCAGTAACCTCAGTAGTGAAAAAGCTTTTAGAAATGATAATTCAGGAAACAATTAATGAACTTCTTGGACAAATATGGATTAATTAAGGGAAACCATACAGATTTAAGTGCAAATTGTGTTTAATTTGACTTGGGTTACTTGAGGGAGCGGAGGAGTTCATATAGATAATTTTGTTGATGAGATGTATATGTTTGATGAAGTGCTAAAATGCTGCACAAAGGCTTACCAGCAATATTGCATCTCAGAATAAAGTGATGTCACTCAGCCAACTTGGTATCCGGGCTGAGAAGGAGGAATGGCGAACGGTTTTATTTTAGACTGAGGAGGGCATTCAGCTGGATTCCATAGGGATTGATATGAGGACCACATTTCCGTTTACAAAGTGAGTAGATCTGATCTGGAATTTACGGTCTGATATGAAAGAAGCCAATTCAATCATGACTTTCAAAAGAACACTAAAGGACAAGTACTTGAGAAAAATGTGGAGGGCTACAGGGAAAGACCTGGCATATGTGATTATTTAGAGTTACCACAGATGCGGTGGGCTGAATAGCTACCTTTGTTCTATACTCATTCTATGATTGTTTTATATGTGATCACAGTTTTGGATTTCCCAAAATTGGAAACCTTTTCTCTGCACCTATCATTTAAAACCTCTGCAGAATTTAAAAAATTTCTACCAGTGTCCTCCCTAGATAAATTGAGATGTGGGTGTCTCTAACAAAACCAGTATTTTTATTCCCCATCTGTAGTTTGCCTTGAGAAGATGGCTCACGGTGGCTCAGTGGTTAGCACTGCTGCCTCACAGCGCCATAGACCCGGGTTTGATTCCAGCCTCGGGCAACTGTCTGTGTGGAGTTTGCATATTCTCCCTGTGTCTGCGTGGGTTTCCTCCGGGTGCTCCGGTTTCCTCCCACAGTCCAAAGATGTGCAGGGTAGGTGCAAAAACAAAGTTGCTGGTAAAGCTCAGCAGGTCTGGCAGCACCTGTGAAGGAGAAAACAGAGTTCGTGTTTCAGGTCCGGTGACCCTTCCTCAGAACATGCAGGGTAGGTGGATTGGCCGTGCTAAATTGCCCGTAGTGTCCAGGGATGTGTAGATTAGGTGGGTTAGACATGGGAAATCAGGAGTAGGGAAATGGGTCTGGGTGGGATGCTCTTCGGAGGGGCGGTGTGGACCTTTTGGGCCAAATGGCCTGTTTCCACACAGTAGGGATTCTATGATTCTGTGAATAGCAGATGAGGGTGAGCTGCTTTCTTAATCTGGTTGGTGTACATAGTGAAGAACCTCCAAGCTTGTTATGGAGGGAGTTCCACATTTTTGCCCTGGCAGTGAAGAAATAGCATTTTTTTCTCCAAGGCTGCTACCCTTGTTGTTGTAGATGACAGAAGTCAGAGATTTTGAAGGTGCTGTCAAATAAGCCTTACCGATTTTCTGCAGTGCATCTTTAAGATAGTGTACACTGCAGCCACCAAACAATGATGGAGAAGGGAGTGCTTTATAGCTTTAAATTGAGGGGTGATAGATATAGGACAGATGTCAGAGGTAGGTTCTTTACTCAGAGAGTAGTAAGGGCGTGGAATGCCCTGCCTGCAAAAATAGTAGACTCGCCCACTTTAAGGGCATTTAAATGGTCATTGGATAAACATATGGATGATAATGGAATAGTTTAGGTTAGATGGGCTTCAGATTGGTTTCACAGGTCGGCGCAACATCGAGGGCCGAAGGGCCTGTACTGCGCTGTAATGTTCTATGTTCTATGTTCTATGTTCTATGAATGTTTAAGGTGAGGGATGGGTTAGCTATCAAGTGAGGCTGCTTTATCCTGGATACCTTCATATGCCTTGAGTGTTGTCGAAACTGAAATTATACAGACAATAGAGGAAATGTGCCATTTGGAGGATTAGGTGGTGAGTTAATCACTACTGAATTCCCAACATCTGACCTGTTCTTCTAGCCACATGCGGCTAGTCCAGTCATGTTTATGGTGAACAATAACTCCTAGAATGTTGAAGCTGGATGCTATTAATTGTCAAGGGACTTTCTTTGGAGATGGTTAGTGCCTACCATTTGTGTGGTGTGATTGTGGCTTTATGTTGTAAATCCAAGCATGACTAGGAACCTTAATAGGAAATAATATCATAACACTGATGGGGGAAGCAATCTGCTGGTAATCAAGCCTCACTATTCCACAAGGCATGTCACACTTGTTTAAATAACTAATTGAGTCACTAAGAAAGTTAATTTGTTAGCTTTAAATCACTATCTATGATAAAAGCAACTCAACAGGTTTTCATCAATAAACAAAACTTATTTAAAAAAAACTATTCTTTAACAAGGGGCAAAACATTATTATCTACTTCTATGTAAATTATATCCTCTTAAAATCCAAAGAGGCACATATTCATTCATAAATAGGATAAACAAGACTGACAGTTCTGCGGATATATAATGGGTGTAAAACAGGCAAAAAGGAACAAATTCTGTGGAACAACAGTCAAAACTATAACTGTGGAATTAGGTGATTTTCTCTGTCTTTTGGCAATCATATTTTTTGTCAACTACAGAAGATGCTCAATGTGGTACTTGGTCAGTTGTTTGAGTCGGGAGTTTTTGAGTGTTTGTTAGATTCCAGTCATTGTGTGTGTGTTTGTGTGTGTGTGTGTTTATATGGAGGGGTGACAGGGTTGGGGGTCAAGCAGAGATTTGGCTTGCAGGCTCACAGGAGATTTGAGTGCAATTGCTGTCTCTCAGATCTGTG
This sequence comes from Rhincodon typus, assembly GCF_021869965.1. NCBI lineage: Eukaryota > Metazoa > Chordata > Chondrichthyes > Orectolobiformes > Rhincodontidae > Rhincodon > Rhincodon typus. The sequence goes on along the minus strand of NC_063360.1, from coordinate 39,553,094 downwards.
AAAAACTGCAACTTAAGAACCAAAATTGTTCCTGACCAGTTTTTCACCCTAAAGGTTGAGGTGCCTGCTTGTCTCAAAAGTATCAAATCTAGTTTCACCAAAAGCTGCGGGCCCTTGTGTAACTATTAAGTGAACAGCACAGTTCAGCTTTGGACCATGCACCTTCTTGACAACATAGAACAGTACAGCACATTACAGGTCCTTTGGCCCACGATGTTGTGCCGAACTTTTACCCTAATCCTAAGGTCTATCTAACCTCCACCCCTACCTTATACTATCATCCATATGCCTATCTAATAGCTGCTTAAATGCCCCTTATGAGGCTGACTCCACTACCCTGTCCGGCAATGCATTCCACGCCCCTACCACTCTCTGAGTAAAGAACCTATCTCTGACATCTCCCCCATATCTACCTCCACTCACTTTAAAACTATGCCCCCTCGTAATAGCTACCTCCACCCTAGGAAAAAGTCTCTGGCTGTCCACTCATCTATACCTCTGATCATTTTGTAGACCTCTATCAAGTCACCTCTCATCCTTTGTCGTTCTAAAGAGAAAAGCCCTAGCACACTCAACCTTTCCTCCATTCCAAGCAACATCCTGGTAAATCTCCTCTGCACCTTTTCCAACGCTTCCACATCTTTCCTGTAATGAGGCGACCAGAACTGGACACAATACTCCAGATGTGGCCGAACCAGGCTTTTGTACAGCTGGAGCATAACTTCACGGCTCTTGAACTCAATCTCTCTATTAATGAAAGCTAACACACCATATGCCTTCTTAACAACTCTATCCACCTGGGTGGCAACTTTCAGGGAACTGTGGACATGAACCCCCAGATTCCTCTGCTCCTCCACACTGCCACGAATCTTTCCGTTAACCCTGTATTCTGCTTTCAAGTTTGTCCTTCCAAAATGAATCACCTCACACTTTTCAGGATTAAACTCCAACTGCCACTTCTCAGCCCAGCTCTGCATCCTATCAATTTCCCTTTGTAACGTAGAACAGCCCTCCGCACTATCCACAATTCGACTCACCTTCGTATCGTCCGCGAACTTACTAATTCACCCTTCTACTCCTTCATCCAAATCATTTACAAAAATCACAAATAGAAGAGGACCCAGAACAGATCCTTGTGGTACACCACTCGTAACTGAGCACCATGTTGAATATTTTCCATTCACTACCACCCTGTGTCTTCTAAGGGTCAGCCAATTCTGAATCCAATCTGCCACGTTTCCCCCTATCCCATGCCTCCTTATCTTCTGCATGAGCCTACCATGGGGAACCTTATCAAACGCCTTACTTAAATCCATGTTTACCACATCCACTGCTCTACCTTTATCCACGTGTTTGGTCACCTCTTCAAAGAATTCAGTAAGGTTTGTGAGGCATGATCTACCCCTCACAAATCCATGCTGACTACCACAAATCAAACTGTGCCTTTCCAAGTGATCATAAATCCTATCTCTCGGAGCCCTTTCCAGTAATTTGCCCACCACTGACGTAAGACTAACTGGCCTGTAATTTCCGGGGTTATCCCTATTCCCTTTTTTGAACAAGGGAATGACGTTTGCCTCTCTCCAATCTTTCGGCACTACACCCGTGGACAGTGAGGATGAAAAGATCATCGCCAAAGGACCCTGCAATCTCTTCCCTCACTTCCCATTGAATCCTAGGATAAATCCCATCAGGCCCAGGGGACTTACCTATCTTCAAGTTCCTCAAAATTCCTAGTACATCTTCCTTACTAACATCGACCTCCTCTAGCCTACCAGCCTGTTTCACACTGTCCTCCTCTACAATTAGGTCCCTCTCAGTTGTGAATACCGAAGAAAAGTATTCATTAAGGACCTTTACAATCCTTGATCGGCCCTACCCTTTCTCTGGTCATTCTCTTATTTCTCATGAACGTGTAAAAAGCCTAGGAGTTTTCTTTGATCCTATCTGCCAAGGTTTTCTCATGCCCCCTTATAGCTCTCCTAAGCCCTTTCTTCAGCTCCTGCCTGGATAACTTATATCCCTCTGGAGCCTTTTCCGTTCCTTGTTTCCTAAACCTTATATAAGCATCCTTCTTCCTGTTAACCAGTCGTTTGACCTCACTTGAGAACCTAGGCTCCCTCGCTCAACCGCATCTTCCCTGCCTGCTAGGGACAAACATATCGAGCACACGCAGTATGCATTCCTGAAACAATCTCCACATTTCAATAGTGCTCTTCCCTGACATCATCTGTTCCCATTTTATGTTACCCCGTTGTTGCCTAACAGAATTGTAATTACCCTTCCCCCAATTATAAACCTTACCCTGCTGTATGTAACTATCCTTTTCCGTGACTGTTGTAAAAGTAACAGAGTTATGATTGCTACCGCCAAAATACTCTCCTACCAACAGGTCTAATGCTTGGCCAAGCACCAAATCCAAAGTGGCCTCTCCTCATGTTGGTCTATCTGCGTACTGTGTCAGGAATCCTTCCTGAACACACTGGACAAAATCGGCTCCATCTAAACTATTACAACTAAAAAGTTTCCAATCAATATTTGCAAAGTTGAAGTCACCCATGACTACAACCCTGTGACTTCTGCACCTTTCCAGTATCTGCCTCCCAATCCGCTCCGCCACTTCTCTGTAACTATTAGGGGGTCTGTAAAAAATAAAACTCAACAAAGTGACTGCTCCTTTCTTGTTCCTGACCTCAACCCAAACTGACTCTGTAGACATATCATTCTCGAACTGCCTTTCAGTAGCTGCTATACTAGCCCTGACTAGCAATGCCACTCCCCCGCCTATTTTTCCACCCTCCCTATTTCTTTCAAAGCATCTAAATCCCGGAACTTCCAACAACCATTCCTGTCCCTGAGTTACCCAAATTTCTGTAATGGCCACAACATCATAGTTCCAAGTACTAACCCATACTCTAAGTTCATCCGCCTTATTTCTGATACTTCTAGCATTGAAGTATACACACCTCAAACCATTTCCGTGTCCACAATTACGCTCCATCGACCGCATTTCTTTATTAACAACCTCACTCCCTGTTGTGTCTGTTGGAAGGCTGAATACCTCATCCTCTGAATTAGAAATCCGGTTTCCCACCCCCTGCCAATCCAGTTTAAACCATCCCGAATAGCTCAAGCAAACCTCCCTCCCAGGATATTTGTGCCCTTCCGGTTCAGGTGCAACCCGTCCTTACTGTACAGGTCCCACCTTCCCCAGAATGTGCTCCAATTATCCACATAATGGAAGCCCTCCCTCCTACACCAGCCCTGTAGCCACGTGTATAGCTGCACTCTCTCCCTATTTCTTACCTCGTTATCACGTGGCACTGGTAGTAATCCAGAGATAACTACCCTGTTTGTCCTGGATTTCAGCTTCCAACCTAACTCCCTGTACTCATTTTTCACATTCTCTGTCCTTTTTCTACCTATGTCATTGGTACTGATGTGTACCATGACTGCTGGTTGCTCACCCTCCCCCTTAAGGATCTTGAAGACAGGATCCAAGACATCATGGACCCTGGCACCCGGGAGGCAACATACCATCTGTTCATCTCGTTCGTGTCCACAGAACCGCCTGCCTGTGCCTCTTACTATTGAATCCCCGACTACAATTGATCTCCTATTCTCCCATTCTCCCCCCTTCCCTTCTGTGCCACAGGGCCAGGCTCAGTGCCAGAGACCTATCTGCTATGGCCTTCCCCTGGTAGGTCGTCCCCCCAACAGTATCCAAAACGGTATACTTATTATTGAGGGGAACGGCCATAGGGGATCCCTGCACTGTCTGCCTATTCCCTTTCCCCTTCCTGACAGTCACCCAGCTACCTTTTTTCTGTACCTTGGGTGTGACCACCTCCTTATAATTCCTATCACCCCCTCAGCCTCCCGAATGATCCGGAGTTCATCCAGCTCCAGCTCCAGTTTCCTAACGAGGTTTGTGAGGAGCTGGAGTTGGATGAACTCCGGATCATTCGGGAGGCTGAGGGGGTGATAGATAATGCCCAAACTTCCATTTTCCCGGTTTATGTTTGCTTTGGGAAATATAAACATGTAACACTTGTAAAAAAATGGACAACAATGTAAAACATCAATAGGAAACATTTTAAATGACATTCAACAGTGTGCAAGAAAAATATATCCTGTCAAAGGGAAATTACAAACAAAATACGAGTGAATCTCTGTAGATAAGATAAAAACATCATGGAAGAATTGAGTGTTAGGAAAGAGACAGATATTAAATCTGGAGACAGCAGCAGAGGGTGGGATCAGAGAAAATATAAATAAGGATGTCAAAAAATAGTTATGGCAATGAGTAAATATTAAAATTATCAAAGAAACAAAATAGTAAATTTACAGGCATACCAATAAAAAGAGAGGCTGGAAACGCTATAGGACCATAAACAGTTTAATACTACAAGTAATGAGAGATGGTAGAAACATTCAAAATTATTTTACTTTGGCACTTCTGGGTGATTAAATAAGTAGACACAACATTGAATAATGAGATAATTGCCTTAAATGATGTACATTTTGAGAAAGAATTTTAGATTGAAGGATCAAGAAGTAGAATCAGTTTGAGTGCAGCTAAGGAACAACAAGTGTTGCTGGGAGTTGTTTATAGAATGCCAAATTGTAGTGTTAGTTTTGGAAATGGTATAAATTGGGAAATTAAAGATTTATGTAACATAATAATGCAGTAATAATGGCAACTTCAATCTACATATAGACTGGTTAAACCCATACTAAAACTATAGAGGATGAATTTCTAGAATTAGTATGAGATGAGTTTCTGGAACAATGCATTGAAGCATTGACTAGGGATCAAGCTATTTTAGATCTATTGTTATGTGAAGAGAGAGCTAATTTATAACCTTGCTTTAAAGGAATCCCTGGGAAACAATAACCATAATATGATAGAATTTCACATTAAGTTTGAAAATTATACGGTTCATTCTGAAACTGGGTTCTTAAAACTGAACAAAGGAAACTATGAATGTATGGAGAACTGTGAAATGGGAAAATACATGAAAAGGTTTGACAGTAGACAGGTAATGGCTTGTTTTAAAATAGTATTATGCGGTCTACAACGAATAGACCATCAAATAATCCACAATCTCAACCACAAATGTGAATCAACCAAGCTGAACAAAAGAAGTTAAAGACAAACATAGAAGTTGCTGGAAAAACTGAGCAGGTCTGGCAGTATTAATGAAGAAAAAGCAGAGTTAATGTTTCAGATCCAGTCACCTTTCTTCAGAACGGTGACTTCTCCAGCAATTTCTGTTTTGTTTCTCATCCAGCATCCACAGTTCTTTGTTTTTTTTAATATAAAGTTAAAGATTGCATTCGCTCAAAGGAAGTGGCTTATATTGTTGCACAAGAATGGGAGAAATTTTGAATCCAGCAAAGGATGACGAAGAAACATAAAGGGAATACGCATGCAGGCTAGCAACTAATAAGAAAGGCAAACTGTTATGTGGAAATGAAAAGATTAGCAAGGACAGATGTGAATCCATTACAGGTGTAAAAAGAGAATTTAAAAGGGAAAATAAAGAAATTGTGAAAAAAAATCACATTTGTCTGTGATGGGAATACTGGACAAGTCAGATCCTAATGTGAGGTAGACAAACAGGAGGTTGGAAGAACACAGCAGGCCAGGCAGCATCTGGAGGAAAGGAGCAGTCAATGTTTCGGGTATTACCCTTCCTCAGGACTGGGGAGGCAGGGAACTTCTTCAAAGTGGGCATACTTTGAAGAGACTTGGCAGTGGTAAAACTTGGTTAGAGACAAAAAAAAAACTGCAGATTTTGGAATCCAAGGTAGACAAACAGGAGGCTGGAAGAACACAGCAGGCCAGGCAGCGTCTAGAGGAAAGGAGCAGTCAACATTTCGGGACTAATGTGAGACTTGACTTGATAAGATTATAAACTTTATTATTGCTATTTGTTGACCATGAGGGCCAGTCATTGAACTTATCTACAAAAGGCTACCAGTATACTTTCTTTTATTCACTCACGGGATATGGGCATCATTGGCTGGAACAGCATTTATTGCCCATTCTTAGTTGCCCTTGAGAAGGTGATGGTGAGCTGCCTTCTTTAAATGACTGCAGTCCATGTGCTGTAGATAGACTCACAATGCCCTTAGGAAGGGAATTCTAGGATTTTGACCCAGTGACACTGAAGGAACAGCGATATATTTCCAAGTCAGGGTGGTGAGTGGCTTGGAGGGGAACTTGCAGGGACTGGTATTCCCATGTATTCACTGCCCTTGTCCTTCGAGATGGAAGTGGTCCTAGGTTTGGAAAGTGCTGTCTGAGGATCTTTGGTGAATTTCTGCAGTGCATCTTGTAGGTAGTACACACTGCTGCTACTGAGCGTCGGTGATGGAGGCAATCGATGCTTGTGCATATGGTGCCAATCAAGCGGGCCACTTTGTCCTGGATGGCTTCAAGCTGCTAGAGTGTTGTTGGAGCTGCACCCATCCAGACAAGTGGAGAGTAATCCATCACACTCCTGACTTGTGCCTTGCAGATGTTGGACAGACTTTGGGAGACAGGAAGTGAGTTACTTGCCGCAGTATTCCTAGACTCTGACCTATTCTTGTAGTCACTGTATTTATGTGGCAAATCCAGTTGAGTTTCTGGTCAGTGGTAACCCTCAGGATGTTGATAGTGGGGATTCAGTGATGGTAACACGATTGGATGTCATGGGGTGATGGTTAGATTGTCTCTTATGGGAGATCATTATTGCCAGGCATTTGTGTGGTGGAAATGTTACTTGTCAATTGTCACTGTTGCCTCAACCCTGGAATTCAGTTCTTTTGTCCAGTTTTGAACCAAGGCTGTAATGAGGGCAGGAGCTGAGTGGCCCTGGTGAAACCAAATCTCAGTCAGTAGGTTATTGCTGAATATGTGCTGCTTGATAGCACTGTTAGTGACACCTTCCATTACTTTACTGATGATCGAGAGTGGACTGATGAGTGGTAAATGGTTGGTTTGGATTTGTAACATATTTTGTGTACAGACATACCTGGGCAATTTTCCACATTGCCAGTGTTGTAACTGTACCGGAACAGCTTTGCTAGGGGAGCAATAATTTCTGGAGCACAAATTTCTGGAATGTTGTCAGGGCTCGTAGCCTTTCCTATATCCAGTGTCTCCAATCATTTCTTCATACCACATAGAGTAAATTGTATTTACTGAAGACTGGTATCTGTGATACTGGGGACCACTGGAGGAGGCTGAAATGGACCATCCACTTGGCACTTCTGGCTGAATATTGAAATGAATGCTTCAGCCTTGCCTTTTGCACTGATGTGTTGGGCTTTTCCATCATTGACCATGGGATATTTGTGGAGCCTCCATCTCCTGGTAATTGTTTAATTGTCTACCACCACTCACAACTGGATTTGGCCGGACTGTAGAGCTCAGTTCTGATCTATTGGTTGTGGGATCACTTTGTTTTGTGTATCACTTGCTGCTTGTGCTGTTTGGCACTCAAGTAGACCTATTTGGTAGCTTCATCAGGTTGACACCTCATTCCTGGCCATGACGTAGCCGATTGTGCAGGAGTACAAATCTGCTGCTGTTGATGGCCCACAGACCCTTGTGGATGCCCAATCCTAATTTTTAGCTCTGTTTAAAGTCTGTCTCATTTAGCACAGTGATAGTGCTTCCTCCAAGTGCCATTAAACATGGAGGTGTTCTGATTCATTAGCTGAGGGAGGACAGTATGTGGTAATCAGCAGGAGGTTTTGTTGTCCATGTTTAACCTGAAGCAATGAGACTTCATGGGTTTAGAGTCAATGTTGAGACTCCCAGGGTAACTCCTTCCTTACTCTCTACTGTTCTGCCACCACTGTTGAGTCTGTCCTGCCAATGGTGTTGGACACATCCAGGGATGGTGATGGTAGCGTCTGGGACATTGTCTATAAGCTATATTTCCATCAGTATGACTATGTCAGACTGTAGCTTGACTAGTCTGTGAGACAGCTCTTCCAGCTTTGGCACTAGCCCCCTGATATAAGTAAAGAGGACTAACAGGTCCACCGGGCTGTTCCAGCTATTGTCTTTTCCACTGCCTAGGGTGATGCCAGCTGGTCTGTCTGGTTTCATTTCTTTGGTGACACTTTGTAGTGATTGATACAATTGAATGGCTTGCTAGGGCATTTCAGAGAGCAGTTGAGAGTCAACCAAATTGCTGTGGGTCTAGAATCACAAATAGGCCAGACCAGGCGAGGATGATTTCCTTCCCTGAATGACAGATGGGTTTTTCCAACAGTCAGCAATGGTTTCATGGTCATCAGCAGATTCTTAATTCCAGATTTTGTTTTGGAATTCAAATTCCACCATTCTGTTGCGGGATTTGAACCCTGTACTGCAGAATATTAGCAGAGTTTCTGGATTATTAGTCTAGCAATAATACCACCACGCCATCACCCGCTCTTTTACAATAGAACATGTAGGATTAGTACACTCAAAACAAAAAAAGGTACTAACTATATTGTACCATTACAAGAACTAGTTAAAATGCTGTTATTACAAATATCAACTCAAGATTCAATCTTTACGCTCACAACAACAAATTTGCAGATATTTGAACCTCAGTAAAGTGTCACCCTGTTCCCACTTTAGTAAGTTTTTTTTTTGGCGAATCTGCTGCATTCACTTGATGTCATTTTGTTTAGTTAATGTCTTTTCCTGGGATCCTTAAACAGACTGCTAACACGGCTCGCTTATTCCTTATCACTCCTTAATTTGTTATTCAACAGCCTTGTAGGACACCATAAAAACTTCTGTTTCTGGAGCTTTTAGCTCATTAGCTTCTAAGCCGCTTGATAATTCTTTTATTCTGCCCTGACTGTGTTGGAAACTGCTAAACACCACTGTGGCTCTTACATGACTTTCTCTCTGAATTACCTGCTTCTCTACTTGCACACTGCCTTTCTAAATGAACTTGTTTCTGTCTGTGACATAGGACATCTTGCTAGGCAACAGTTCATTTGTTTCTCTCTGCTACATTTTTTTTCCCAAAGTACTGAACTCTTCACCGCAAGATTGACTCTAAGTCTGTTCACCCTCATTAAAAATGTCTGCATCAACAAACGGCTGGCACCCAAACCACATTCAAAACAAATTTAAAATGAACCTAAAAGCTATGTCTTTCCCTTCTTAACCCACACAATATGAAAATGAAACTTGAAGTCATACATGATTTTCTCACTTTATAACATATCTCGGAGGAGGATGCAGACAATCTCCCAGAAAAAAATAGGCAAATTAGAGACTTGTGAAAATGAGGAACTGAAAAAAAATTAGGATTAATAAAGAGGTAGTACTTGAAAAATTAACTGGATTGAAGGTTGATAAATCCCCTGGAGCAGCTGAGCCACATTAAAGAGTATTGAAGGAATTGGCTATAGAGAAAGTTGATGTATTGATAATTATCTTTCAAATTCCCATAGATTTTGCAAAGTTTTCTACACAATGGAAAATAGCCAACATAACTCCAGTATGTCAGAAGGGAAGGAAAAAGAAACTGGAGAACTGAAGACCTGTTAATTTGACATCAGATACTAACATTTTACAATGGATATAATAACTGGACACTAAAATCAATGAAGGATTGAGCAGGGTCAATGTGGATTTAAGGAGTGAAATAGTATTTGACAAATATATTGAAATTTATTTTACAACAAAAACAAATTGCTGGAAAAGCTGAGCAGGTGTGGCAGCATTTTTGAAGAGAAATCAAAGTTAACGTTTTGGGTCTGGTGACCCTTCCTCAGATTTCAAATTTACAGCATCCACAGCTCTTCCAGTTGTAATTCTGGAGATTTTTCTTTAAATTTGGCTTGTAGCAAAGATAAATACACAGAAATTGAGTATTTAGGTTTTCAGAAGGCTTTTCATAAGGTCCCACACGAGGTTGACCAATAATATAGGAAAACTCTGGACTAGGGGTAATATACTTGTGTGGATTGAGAAATAAATAGGTTATTCCCAAGGTGGCAGGCTGGGGTACCACCAGGAACAGGGCTGGGGCCATAGATATTAATAATCTGCATAAATGATCTGGATGCAGGGACCAACTGTAATATATCCAAATTTGTGACTGATAAAACAAATGGGAACGTGGATTGTGAGGAGGCTTCAACTAGATCAGAATTAGAATTGAGTGGACCAGAACAGCTGCAACATAATATAAATAAATATACACAGACGGGGGCGGGGCTGATGGCTGAAAGGCTGCGTGAGCACGTAACCACGCAAATGTGCGCGATGACGTAGGGTGAAGGAGGCGCTGCAGGAAAATGGCGGCGTCGAACAACCCGCGGAAATTCAGCGAAAAGATCGCGCTCCACACCCAGAAACAGGCCGAGGAGACGGCCGCTTTCGAGGAGGTGATGAAGGACCTGAGTATTACCCGGGCGGCAAGGGTGAGTCAGCGCCTTCCGCTGGGCCGAACCGGGCCGGCTGCAGCTGTGGGCTCGGGATGCAGCAGGGACTTGAGGTCAGGCTGTGAGCAGCCCAGGCTTCAGGCTTCGAGCCGTGTTTACAGGCGGCCAAGGGTCCATGGTTTTGAAGGTGTTGAGCTGCAGTAGAAAAGCCTGGGCCCTGTCCTGAGAGCTGTGGAGGGAATGAGTCCAGCTGTCTTCCAGCCAGAGCGCATCATCTTCATTTCCCTCTTCTGCTGCTGTGCTCTCAGCCCACCGGGCCCTGGGACTCCGCTCTGGAATTCCCTATATAAACCTCTCCACCTTCTCAATGCTCCTTAAAGCGACTCCTTACACCAGCATCGATATCTCCTTATGTGGATCGCTGTCAAATCGTATTTGATAACACTCCTGTGATGCGCTGTGTTCTTAGTTTGGAGGGTGCTTGTACGAATGAGTTACTGATCCCGTTTTCAGGGCTGTTTCATTCGGGGGTTCCGAATGTGTTCACTGAGTCTGCATCGTGATTTACTCTAGCGGAAGGGAATCACTCTGCTGATAGTTATGCTGTATTTCTTAAGTTAAGTTCCACAATTTTATATTCTAAACTCTTCGAACGTTTAGATATAAAGTATTTGTAATTTAATGTATTTGGATTTCTTGATATGGTCATTGGTTCTGTAATATTGAGTGAAACAGGTTGCTTTATCTCCAGATGGAGGGATACAGCAAGCTGTGTAAATAGATTCTCGGATCTGGTGGCTGGTAGAGTTTGTTGACAGTGAAAGAGATTGTACTGTTTTCCTGAAAACCTGCCACCCAGTGAGATAACAGATTTTGTTTGTGTCAGGCATTAGTTTGATTTTTGGCTTTGCGTTTTCAGAAATTCAACATTTCTGAACATAATATTGTCTGCATGTGAATGGCTGTTTGTAATTCAGCAGCAAACAAAATTGTGTTCATATAATTGAGTGTGTAGTGTATCCAGTATGATCGCAGGTAGTTAATTTATCAGCCCTAATGATGAACAGTGATAGATGTAGAGAATGAAATAGATAGAGTGGGTCTTACTCATTCGGTCTAAGGACACTGACAAACCAGATTTTAGGATAAGTGCCAGAAGAATGTCAGGGCCAGGTGGAGGAGGCCATTCAACCTTTCAAACTTTTCTGTCTATTCAGGTGGATTACAGTTGATGTAAACTCAACACCATTAATCAATCAGTATATTTTTAATCAACTCCATTAGCCATTAACTCCCTGATACTTGAAATATCTGTCTAGCTCCTCTTTAAATATTTGTAGAGATCTAAACTCCACAATGATCAGGATTAGGAAATTCTAGATATTCACTACCCTCTGAAAAGAAATTCCTTTGAAATTTAGCTTTAGCTGTGTGAATCCTTACTTTGTTACAATGTCCACTAGTTCGAGATTGCACCACCAGTAGAAACATCTTCTCAACATCTACGCTGTCAAGCCCTTCAAGATCTTCGACAAGGGGGCCTCCTAAATGGCCACTTTCTTCCTCAGCCGAGGATTCTACCTTATCGTTTAATCCCTACCCCACTCACCTGCCTATTTTCTGCATATAAACTGACGTTTTCCCAGCCACCATCAGTTCTGAGGAAGGGTCACCGGACCCGAAACATTAACTCTGTTTTTTCCTTCACAGATGCTGCCAGACCTGCTGAGCTTTTCCAGCAACTTTGTTTTTGTCCCTCAGAATCTTCTATGTTTCAATAAGATCATCCCTCATTCTTCTAAACTGTAATAAATAAAGGCCTAACCCATTTTGCTGTTCTGGATAAATCATCCCCTTCAATCTAGGAACCAGCCTATTAAATCTCTCCTGAGCTGTCTTGAATGCCAGTATATTCTTTCTTACATAGAGTCCAAAGCTGTATCCAGTTCTCCAGTTGTAGCCTGACTAATACCCTGTACAGTTGTAGCAAGACTTCCCTATTTTTAAACTCCACCCACCAACCCCCATAGCAATGCTTTTGCCTTGATTATTTGCTGCACCTGAGTGCTAACATTTTGTGATTTGCTAAAAAGAATACTCAGAGCCCACTGCGCTGCAGTTTCTGGAGTCTGTCTCCATCTCAATATCGGTCACCCTATTGACTATTCTACCAAAACGTATTGATCTCTCACTTCCTGTAGTAAACTCTGCCAGTTTTTTTTTGCCCACTCAACCTATCCATATCCTGTTGCAGTTTCCTTGTGTCTTCGTTGCTACATGCCTCCTTATTTATTTTTGTTTTGTTAGCATTATATGTTATGCTTTACCTCCTTCTACAAGTCACTAATACAGATAGTAAATAGTTGAGGCTCAGGACTGATCCTTGTGGCAGTCCACTAGTTACATCTTTCTAATCTGAAAAAGACCCATTAATTTCAATTCTCACTCTTCTGTGTGTTTAGCAGCCCTAAATATACATTAATATATGGTTCCAAGTACCTGTCTTGTGCAGAAACTTTTATGTGGCACCTTATCAAATGCCTTCTGGAAATCCAAATACACTACATCCATTGGTTTCCCTTTATCAACCCTGATTGTTATATCCTCAAAGCACTCTAGCAAATTTGACGAGCATGATTTCCATTTCACAAATTATGTTGACTCTGATTGTGTTAAGTTTATCTAAATGTCCTGCTATTTCTTCCTTAATCATGGACTCTAGCAATCTTCCAATCACTGATGTTCGGCTAATTGGCTTATAGTTTTGAAATACTCCTTGTGATAGAGATTGTTGCAAGATCTTTTCTCTCATGAGCACCTTGCAAAGCTGCTATCTTTGGGATGTTTATCGTATCCTCTATGAAGAAGACTGATGCAAAATATAGGTTTAAATTATCTCCCATACAAATCCAGGCTGATAAATATATCAAAGAAGAGCAGACATCTACTGCTAAGGAACATCACTTGCCTGCAGCCTGAAAAACAACCGGTTACTGCTGGTTACCATCTCTTTGCCAATTTTAGAAGTCAGAGCTTTCACAATTTCCGCCCTAACTTCCTTGAATAATTAAACATGTCTCCTTTCTGGACCTAGTAACTTTTATACTTTGCCTACATTTTCAAATTCTTCCACTTCATCTATTTTTATCCCACCTGATTTGTCTACTGCCTCTTTATAACTACTTCTGGAATTCCTTTCCACGTTAGCCACTCCTCTATTCTCATACTTTCTCTTTAACACTCTTTCTTCAGCTTGGCACTGTACTGAATTATGGAATTTAGATTTGTTATAAGTCTCCTTAATCTATCCTGGATTGACCAGAAACTGAACAGGAATAGCGGTATAAATACTGTGGCTACAAGAGCAGGTCAGAGGCTGGAAATTCTGCAACAAGTAACTTGCCTCCTGACTTCGCAAAGTCTGTCCAGCATCTACAAAGCACAAGTCAAGAGTGTGATGGAATACTATCCACTTATAGACATAGAACACGGAAACAAACCCTTAGTCCAACTTGCCTGCGCTGAACAGGCATTCCAATCTGACCTGGTTCCACTTTGTAGCATTTGGCCCGCTGAACCTTTACTATTCATATATGCATTTGGATGCCTTTTAAATTTTGTATTTATAACCCGCCTTCACCATTTCCTCTGGCAGCTGATTCCATACACGCACCATCCTCTGCATGAAAAAGTCACCCCTCAGGTCCCTTTTTAAATCTTTCCCCTCTCCCCATAAACTTGACTCCTCCACCTTTGAGAAAAAGACCATGATTATTCACCTTATCTATGCCCCTCATAATTTTATAAACCTCTATACGGTCTCCTCTCAGCCTCCAATGCTCCAGGGGAAAAAAAGCCCCAACCTATTCAACCCCTCCTTATAACTCAAACCCTCCAATCCTGGCAACATCCTTCTAAATCTTTTCTGCACCCTCTCAAGTTTAACAACATCCTTCCTTCCTATAGAAAGGCAACCGGAATTGTAAGCAGTATTCCAAAAGTGGCTTTGCCATTGCCCTGTACAGTCGCAACATGTTGTCCCAACTCCTATACTCAGTGTTCTGACCAATGAAGGCAAACATGCCAAATGCCTTTGCCATCCTGTCTACCTGTAACTCCACTTTCAAGGAACAATACACCTGCATTCCTAGGTCTCTTTGTTCAGCACACTCCCCTGGGCCTGGATGGGTACAGCTCGAGGAACATTCAAGGTACTTCTCAGGTCAAAGCAGCCACTTGATTGCCACCCTATCCACCACTTTGAAGATTCCTTCACTAACTTTTTTGTTTTTTTGTTAGGCGCTTCATGGTCTCCCAGATTCAACATTGATTTGACAATTTCAGAGCATTACCGCAATCCGCAATTTGTTTCTCCTTAGCGATTTTAATTTTGCCTTTCCTTTTCTCTTGATTTTGTTTCTGGGTGGCAATTGTTTATTAGTTGGCATTCACATCTCTCCAGGACACAAGTCTTGCTTCTTTACTTGCCCTATTACTCCCACTTCCTTTAATTCCAACCTTTTCTATTTCTGATGCAGATATAATCAATCTAAAATATTAACTCTGTTTCTCTCTCTACATACTGAGTATTTACAGCATTTACAGTTTTACTTCATTTCCAACACCAGTAGTTTGCTTTTATTTACTGAAAAATTTATTTTACGTTATTCACTGTAAAAGTGTTCCTGCTGTTGCTTTTAATGTTTCTTTGAGGGCAAAAAAAAATGCAGGACTGAATTGAAATGGTTGGACAGGGGATTAACTGATTGCATTTACAGAAAGCTAGCACAGACATGATGGGCTAAATGGCCTCCTCTTGTGCAGTAACTTAAAAAAAACTCTATGATCTGAACTGGATGATGTTTGCAGATTCCAGGATAATACATATCAACAGCTCACAGTCCAGTTCCACAGAGAATCCTACACTGGTTGGAAGTATTGAAAAGAGAAGGCAAAGACCTTCGGATTCAATTTAAAAAAAAAAATTTGATGTGTGTTGCTGCGAACCAAAAGACACTGTTCTCCATGTTAGTGACCAGACTCACTAAATTAATGTAGGCCTTTGATTTGAAGCATCAATTCTGTTTCTGTCTCCAAAGATCTGCCAGATCTGCTGAATAGTTCCAGCATTTTCAGTTTTATTTCAGATGTTCGTCATCTGCAGTATTTTACTTTGTTTTAGTAACTTACCTTTTCTATAAGCCTTAGAACATTTGTCAAAACCAGTGCATTTTCAGGGTACAAATAATCTGATGTAGCACATCAGAACCAAGCAGAAGTAGCTGCAAGCTTAGGAAGCCAGTTATTGTTTATGTGGGCATAATGAGGGACTTTAAACGTGTTTTTAATTTATATAGAGGTACATTTTATGAAGAAAAGAAACTTTAAAAAAAACTCAAAGAACTGCAGATGCTGGAAATTGGAAAAGTCTGGCAGCATCTGTGGATTTAGGACGTATTTAAAAGTACACTTGCAACGCCAAGGCATACAAGACTATAGGCCAAATGCTGGAAAATGACCAACACAAACTCAATGGACCTTTTTCAGTGCTTTAGATCTATATGACCCTGTGATAGGAATTAAAGGGAAACTTTCTACTGGCAAGCTGGTGGGATGCCATTGTCTGAAAACACAGACTTAAAACAGTTTCCAAAAATAAATCAAGTTGAAAGAGAGGGAGAAATTTTATAGCATCACAAGTTATGATGATCTGGAAAGCACGAGCCTGAAAGGGTGGTGGAAATTAACTTAAAATTCTTCAAAACAACAGGATATATACTTGGAAAGGAAAATTTGTAGGGTATTGCAGAAAAACAAGTAAGGTGGGACTAATTGGATAGCTTTTTCAAAGAGTTGGTGCAGGTATGATTTACTGAGTAGCCTCCTGTGTTGTGTGATTCCCTTTTGGCGTCATTTCCTGTGCAACATCATGTTATAGAAAATCGCACTGTAGAAATAATAGGGCCAATGGGAGAATCGGGGCTAGAAGCAGACCACCAAAAAAATCACGGAAAATCGCTCAAAAATCACTCAAAAACCTAACACAAAGGATAGCACAGTTTGAATATATGTTTAATTCATATCTAATAATGAAATAAAATTAAATTTAACATCTTATCTTGAAAAAATGCCAAGGTGGCTTGATAGGGGAGGAAGTTTTGAGTTTGCTGTGTTGTTATTGCGGGCGCTGAAGGTCGTCATCACCATCGTCACCTTCAGGTGTGGTTGTGTTTGCAGGATTAAGGCAAAAAATAGTTAATCCAGAAGTGGATGGTTTTGGTTGATTGTCTTCTGACTGTTTCTTGGGGGTTGGCTTAAAAAAGACATCCAGTTTTTGCTGCTTTGCCCTTTTTCTTCTTTCATGAAGAAGCTGTTCATAGGATGCCAAATAAGATCTTATTCCACAAACTGCTACCCAGCTCTGTTCTGTATTGTAATCATTGTCCTCTAAGACCTGCATCTGCTTCTCAGTTTCCCTCAGGATAGAAGACACAACAGAAGTGCAAGGTTCTTGTAGTGCTGCGTCCTGGACTATTACTACTTCATCTCCAGCTTCCACTTCCTCCTCAGCGACAATTTGTTGTAGATCAGCTGTAGAGCGATCTTCACAGCATGATTCAAGCAGCTCTTCAACATCCTCACTCTCCACTTCTTCAAATCCAACTTGCTTTGCAAAATCAACACAATGTTCTTTGATGTTTGGGAGCTCCTCTGACAGATCAAAGCCTTTAAAATCTTGAAAAACATCTGGGCGAAACTTCCACCAAACTGCATGCAAGCAGTCCTTACTGACATGACCACAGGCTTCCACGATAATGTCAATTGCATTCTTGATGTTAAAACTCTTCCAAAATTGAACAACACTGTCCTTATCCCCCCCCTCAGTGGCTGCAATCAGCCTCTTAAATGTGTGCCTTAAATAATAAGCTTTAAGAGCTGCTTTTGCACCCTGGTCCATGGATTGAAGGAGAGAGGTTGTGTTCAGGGTAGAAATAGCACTTTGGTGAGCTTTCTGAAAACATCAATGGTGGAAGGATGGCTTGGCACATTATCCAGGATGAGGAGAATCTTGAAATCCATTTTTTTTTTCTCCTGCAATACTTTCCAAAACATCATCAATAAGGTCAGAAAACATTTGCCCTGTTACCCAACCTTTTTTGCTTGACCTAAAGTAGATGCCTAGAGTACACTTAAGGTAACCTTTTAAGGCTCGTGGATTGGCAGAGTGGTACACAACCACAGGCTTAAGCTTTAACTCTCCACTGGCATTGGCACCCAGCAGCACAGTCAAACAATCCTTTGCCACCTTAAAGGCCAGAGATTGTGCTTCATTCATAGAAATGTAGGTTCTTGGTGGCATTCGCTTCCAGTATAAACCTGTCTCATTCAAATTGAAATTTTGATCTAAGTTGTAACCTTGTTCGTCAATTAATTTTTTTACGATGGGAGGAAATGCTATTGCATGCTCCTCATCTGCAATGGCAGCTTCACCACATAACTTTACATAATGAAAAGCTTAGCAGTTGTTCAAACCAGCCACTGCTAGCACTTAAAAACATGCACATCTGCAGGATTTTCAGCTTTTTTTTTGCTAGATCTTCATAGATTGATAAGGCTTTCTCTTTTATGGTGAGAAAGGTGGTCCCAGATTGCTTTTTTGTTTGATCTTCTATCCACACACTTAGAAGCCACTCCATCTCCTCAAGTTCCTTTGTCTATGACCTCTCAGATTTGCTAGCGCTCAGAATTGTTCCAGCATTACAGCTTGCTTTAATCTTTTCTGCATTGTCTTTAATGGTACACAAGGTAGACTCCTTTATTCCTGTTACGCGAACTATATCACATGTTCTCTCATTATGCTCAAAATGCGTTATAACATCTAGCTTCTCTTCCAGTGTTATCACCTTTCTTTTACGGTCACCATCCACAATTTTATCACCAGGATGCTTCTGGCTGACATTCGTGACACTTTGTTATCGCGTTTTTGTGGATAACACGGCAGAATTTGCAAAAGAGAAAGCAAAAATCACGAAGTACAGTACCTCTCACAGAAAGCGCTTCACAACAAAGTCTGCGAAATGATCAAGTGATGCCAGCGCTAACATTGCACGTGCTCAGGACAAAGCCTGCGAAACAATCATGTGATGTCAACACATACTCCTCCGCGCACCGACAGAATCGCGTTATAGCCAACACACACTAGTGTTTTGGCAATAGTGTTCCCCTATTCGTCAGTCACGTTATAGCCAATTTGCGTCAGCGGAACACGCATTATAGCAGAACCGACTATTATAGCTTTTGTAATTTACCTGAATATTTCTCTCCATTCCAATTTAATGGCTTCTCTGTTGTTTCTTTATTCTAACAAAATAACATAAAAACGTAGAAAATAGGAGCAGGGGAGTAGGCCATTCATTATAATCATGACTGATCATCCTACTCAATCATCTGTTCCTGCTTTTTCCCCACAGTTTCATCATTCCCACAGCAAAGAAATTTATCCTCATCACAATAATAAATGGTTTATCCATATCCTTAGACTGTGACAGTTAGTTCTAGTGTCCCCTGCTGTTGGGAACATCCTTCTTCCATCTGCCTAGTCCTGTTAGGATTTTATTGGTCTCTGAGCGATTCCCTGTCATTATTCTTAACACTCCAGCAAATAAAATTCTAACTGATTGAATCTCTCCTCATAAATAAGTCCCGCCATCCCAGGACTCAAATCTGGTAAACCTTCGCTGCATTCTCTCTGTAACAAGAACTTCCGTCCTCAGATAAGGAGACCAAAATTGCTCACTTTATTCCAGGTGCCATCTCATCAAGGCCCTGTATAATTGCAACAAGACACCTCTACTCCTCTACTCCTCTCATTACAAAGGCCAACATACCACTTGCCTCCTTTACCACCTGATGTACCTGGATGCTTACCTTCAATGACTGTTGTGTGAGGACACCCAGGACTTGTTGGATATTCCCCTCCTAATTTATAGCCATTCAGATAATCTGCCTTCCTGTTTTTGTACCAAAGAGGATAATCTTACGTTTATCCACATTATGCTTCAATTGCCATGCAATTGCCCACTCAGCTTGTCCAAATCATAGTGAAGCAGCTCTGCATCCTCTTCACAGTTCACCCTCCCAACCAACTTTGTGCAGTCTGTAAATTTGGAGATGTTTCATGTATTTCTCTTATCCAAATCATTACTACATGTTGTGAAAAACTGGGGTCCAAGAGTTTGGTCACTGCGATATCCCATTGGTTGCTGCCTGTCATTCGGAAAAAGATTTATTCATACATTTGTTTCCTGTCTGCCGACTAATTAATCCATCTCAATACGCTACCCCCAGTCACATGCACCTGGATTTTATATACTAATCTCTTATGAGGGAATTCATTGAAATCCTTCTGAAAATCCAAATAAAACACATCCACTGGCTTCCTTTTATCAACTCTGCGGGTTACATTTAGTAGATTTTGTCAAGCATAATTTCCCTTTCATAAATCCATGCAGCCTCTGTCCAATTATGTTTTTCAGGTGCTCTGCTATTAAATCTTTTATAATGGACTCCAGCATTCTTCCCACTACTGACATCAGGCTAACTGGTCTATGCCCATAGGTCTCTAAGGCTACATATCTAACTGGTCTATAATTAACAGTTTTCTCTCTGCCTTCCTTCTTAAATAGAGTGGTTACATTACCAATCCTCCAATCTGTAGGAACTGTTCCAGAGCCTATATGATCTTGGAAGATGACCACCAATGCATCCACAATTTCTAGGGCCACTTTTTTAAGTACCATGGGATGTAGATTATTAGGGCCTGAGGATTGTCAGCCTTCAGTCCTATTGGTTCCCCCAGCGCCGTTTACGTACTAATACTGATTTTCTTCAGTATCTCCCTCTCAGTAAACCCTGTGTTCCTGACATTTTTGACATGTTATTGAAATGAAGAACTGCGGGTGCTGGAAATGTGAAACATAAAGAAAGTGTTGGAGGAACCCAGCAGGTCTGGCAGAATTTGTAGAGCGAGAGAGAGAGAAAAAGTTAATGATATCAGAACAGTGACCCTTCAACAGAACGGTTTCTAGGGTCACTGGACTCAAAACATTAACTCTGCATCTTTTCTACAGATGTTGCCAGACCTGCTGAACTTCTCCAGCACTTTCTATTTGTACTTCTGTTATCTGTTATTTGTGTCCTCTTTTGTGAACACAGAACCAAAGTATATATTATATATTTTGGTCAGTCATTTCTTTGTTCACCATTATAAATTTCTGTTTCTTACTGTAAGAGAATTATGTTTGCCTTTACCAATCCTTTTTTCTTCACATACTGATATAAACTTTCTATATTCCCTGCAAGCTTACTCTCATACTCTGTTATCCCTTCCTTAAATCGGGCCAGAGAGTCATAGAGTCCTACGACACGGAGACAGGCCCTTCAGCCCAAACTGGTCCTTGCTGACCAAAATGTCCATCCACGCTAATCTCATTTCCCTGCACTTGGCCCATATCCTTCTAAACCTTTCCTATCCATTTATTCGTACAAATGCCTTTTAAATGGTGTTAATGTACCTGCCTCAGCCACTTCCACTGGCAGCTCATTCCGTATGCGCACCATCCTCTATGTAAAAAAAAAGTTGCCCCTCAGGTTCCCATGTATTCTTTCCCCTCTTATCTTAAACTGATGCCTTCTAGTCCTCGATTTCCCCAATTCTGGGGAAAAAATGCATTCAACCCATCTATGCCTCTCATGATCTCATACACTTCTATAAGATCCCCCTCAGTCTCCTACGCTCTAAGGAAAAATGTCCTAGCTTCTCCAACCTCTCCCTATATGCCAGACCTTAGAGTCCTGGCAGCATCCTGTAAATTTCTTCTGCACTGTTTCCCCTGTTCAGCAACATCCCTCCTATGGCAACGTGACCAAAACTGAACACAGTACTCCAAGTGCGGCCTCACCACCATCATGTACAACTGCATTAAAATTTCCCAACTTCTGTATTCAATGCCCTGACTGATGAAGGCCAGTGCACCAGAAGCCCCCTTCACTGCCCTGTCTACCTGTGACTTCACTTTCAGAGAACCGTCCTTAAGGACTACACTCCTTAAGGCCCTACCATTCATCGTGAAACTCCTACCTTGATTTGACTTTCCAAAATGCAACAGCTCACACTTATCTGTATTAAGCTTCATTTGCCATTTCTCAGCCCAATTCCCCAGCTGATCAAGATCCTGCTGCAATTTCTGATAACCTTAGTCCATGTCAACAATATCGCCTATTTTAGTGTCATCTGCAAACTTACAAATCATGCCATGTACATTCGCATCCCAATCATTGATATAGATAACAAACAGTGGGCCCAGCATCGACCCCTGAGGCACACCACTATTGACAGGCTCCAATCCAACAAGTATCCTTCCATTATTACTCTGCTTCCTACCATGAAGCCAATTGTGTATCCAATTTGCCAGCTGTCCTTTTCTTAGATTGGGCCCTTTGTCCTCCTTTGCCGAAATTTAAGCTGTTTCTGCTCCTTGGGTCTGATTTTTTTTTTTACTGGCCAGTTTGTGTGTCACTTCATTGGATCTAATATTATCTCTGATTTCTATTGTAAACCACGTTTGGCCACTTTTCCTATTTTACTTTTATGCCAGACAGGAATGAAAATAATTAAAAACTGAAAGAATTGCAGATGCTGTAAATCAGAAACAAAAACAGAAATTGCTGGTAAAGCTCAGTAGGTCTGGCAGCATCTGTGGAGAGAAATCAGAGTTACAGTTTTAAGCCGATTGACCCTTCAAGGGTTCTGAGGAACGGTCACTCGGCTTAAAACTGTAACTCTGATTTCTCTCCTCAGATGCTGCCTGACCAGCTGAGCTTTTTGTAGGAATGAATAATTGTTGCAGTTCACCCATGTGCTCTTTGAATGTTTGCCATTGACTTTCTGCCATTGACTTTCCACCATCAACCCTTGACGCGATGTTCCCCAATATATTTTAGTCAACAGATATCTCATAACATTCTCTATTTAGATTCAGGAGTCCAAGTCGCAGAATCAACTACATCACTCTTGTATCTTTTTGAAGAATCCTGTTATACTGTGGTCATTTCCAAGGAGTCTCACTCAACTAGATTGTTAATTATTCCTTTCTCATTCCACAATACCCAGCCTAGTTTGTTCTCTCGTTGATTTCTCAAAGTATTGACCCAGAAAGCCAAGCCGTATTCACCCCAGGAAATCCTTCTATAGGTTATAGTTACTAAATAGATGCTATCTGTGGTGCCTCAACATCTGTTCCTCCACAAGTACAACTTCTTTAATCAGTGCAGCTGCCCTCCCTCCCTCCCTCCTCATCCCTAACTTTCCCGAATACTTAGTAACCAGGATGTTAAGTTCCCATCATCTTTCTTTGAGTGAAGCCATTATGTCGTTGTTTTATGTGTCACTTGTGTCTGCAGCTCGTCACCTTATTTACCATACATGATGCGCTGACTACATGCACTCCAAATCAGTTTTAGACTGTGTCATTGATGTCACCTGTTGAACCCTTTTATTTCTGGACTTCCTTTGCTCAAATGTTGTCTTTCCCAGACCCCTCCAGCATTTCATCTGGATGCCCTCTTCCACAGTACTAGTTAAATTCTTCTCAACATTAGCTCCAATTCTATTTACATGCCGCTCATCCACCTAGGACAGGTCAAGTCCACTGTTTTTTGTCATTTATGTAAATGATTTGGATGTGAGCAAAGGAGGTATAGTTAGTAAATTTGTAGATGACACTAAAATTGGAGGCGCAGTGGACAGCGAAGAAGGTTACCTCAGGGCACAATGGGATCTTGATCAGATGGGCCAATGGGCCGAGGAGTGGCAGATGGAGTTTAATTTAGATTAAGGTGCTGCATTTTGGAAAGGCAATTCAGGGGAGGACTTGTACACTTTGTGATAAGGTCCTGGGGAGTGTTGATGAACAAAGAGACCTCGGAGTGCAGGTTCACAGTTCCTTTGAAGTTGAGTCGCAGGCAAATAGGATAGTGAAGAAGGTGTTTGGTTTGTTTGTGTTTATTGGTCAGTGCATTGAGTATGGGAATTGGGAGGTCATGTTGCAGCTGTACAGGATGATGGTTAGGCCACTTTTGGAGTACTGTGTACAATTCTGGCCTGCCTCTTATAGGCAGGATGTTGTGAAACTAGAAAGGGTTCAGAAAAGATTTACAAAGATGTTGCCAGGGTTGGAGGGTTTGAGCTACAGGGAGAGGCTGAATAGGCTGGGGCTGTTTTCCGTGGTGTGTCAGAGGCTGATGGGTGATCTTATAGAGGTTTATAAAATCATGAGGGGCATGGATCAGGTAAACAGGCAAGGTCTTTTCCCTGGGATAGGGGAGTCGAAAACTAGAGGGCATAGGTTTAAGGTGAAAGAGGAAATATATAAAAGGGACCTGAAGGGGCAACATTTTCACGCATAGGGCGGTGCATGTATGGAATGAGCTGCCAAAGGAAGTGGTGGAGGCTGGTACAATTACAACACTTAAAAGGCATCTGGATGGGTATGTGAATAGGAAGGGTTAGAGGGATTTAGGCCAAATGCTGGTAAATGGGTCTAGATTTGGATAGGATATCTGGTCAGCATGGACAAGTTGGACCAAAGGGTTTGTTTCTGTGCTGTACATCTCTATGACTGTAAGTCACTGTTGCTCCTGAGGTGATCCCAGCGCCCCAGAGATCTGAAGTCACTCCTGCAACATTTATCTAATCACATGTTAATCTGTCTTATTTTATACTGAGATAGTTCTGCAGATGCTGGAGAATCTGAGATAACAAGGTGTAGAGCTGGATGAACACAGCAGGCCAAGCAGCATCCCGAAACGTCAGCCTTCCTGCTCCTCTAATGCTGCTTGGCCTGTTGTGTTCATCCAGCTCTACACCTTGTTATCTCTTATTTTATACTGAGACCAGTTAGGCAACACACCCTGCAGGCGTTTTGCCAGCAGTCACAGAAATACCTGTCCATTCCCCTGACTTTTGAGCCCCCTCTGCTGTCTGCATTTTACTGTCTGCCAGTCTGCTCTGAGCCATCATAGCTCTGCACTTCCCAGAGTGTCATCACACTCACTGGTGTTCTGAGCTGAAAACTGGAATGGCGCACTCACATACCAGGATAATTCCTGTGCTGCATGCCTCTTCATTTCCTTTGGATGGGCATCCCTTAATATTCTCTTGAACTCTTTCTTTAGTTTTGGGCTGACCATCTCTTGAATAACCGCTGCAGGAATTTTTCAGCTTTCCGTACCCTGAAGTAACTCCAGCTGACCTCAAGATTCAAACTTCTGAGAATGAGTTTGAGTAGCTGGCGGCCCTACCTGCCCACATGTTTATGCAAGTGCGTGAAATTGCTTCCGTTCTCAAATGGCCAGGGTATTGCAGGCATCAGATTTTGTTCAAACAGTTGCTTTAACCCAAATTAATTACTCTTGAGTATTCACATATTCAAAGTTCCTTTGCACTTTGCATCCCTTTTATCCCTCTGCACCAAATTCTCTCTCTCCCCAAGTTCCCAATGCCACTGTGTTCGTTAGATTCTCCCAGCTGTGTTTGCTAAGGTAGCATCATGGCTGATCTTTGATAAAAGGTCGTCCATCAGCCTTGGCTTTGTACTCAAAATCCTTAACCAGCAAAAAAATCCATCAGTCTCAGATTTAAATGATTAATTTAAGGTTTTCCTGCATGAGAGTTCCAAATTTCTAGCATACCTTGTATGAAGAACGCTTGCCTGACTTTAAAGTCATGTCTCCTCGACCTCCCTACCCCCAAACCAAGGAAAGGTGTTTGTTTACCCAGCCTGTCAGTCCCTTTAAAATCCCTAAAATCTTGAGTCAAATCACTGCTCAACCTTGCTTTAATTCCATGGATTACAGGCTTAGTTTATGTAATTTCTCTACAGTCTAACCGTGGAGTCTGGTAACATTCTGATGAATCTGTGCTTATAGAATCTCGACAGTGTGGAGCAGACCATTCAGCCCATCTGCATCTTTCTAGAGCTAATTTTTCCCTTCTAAGGTGTGATTCCCAGGACTAGACACATGGATGTAATGTGATCTAATCAGGGCTATTTATAGCTGAAATAAAACTCAGATGTTTACAGCATGGAAGAAGGCCATTCAGCCCATCATGCCCACATTGGTCAATAAAGGTCTAACTCCACTAAGCCCATTTTCCAACTCTTGGCCCAAAGCCTTGAAGGCTATGGCAAAACATGTGAATTTTGGAATACTGCTTAAATGTTACGAGAGCTTCTGACTCAACCGCCCTCTCAGACAATGAGTTCCATACTCCAACAAGTGAAACTGATGCACAAAGGGATGTGGGAAATCCTAGTTCATGATTCTCTTAAGGTTAAGATGTAGGTTCAGTTGGCAGTTAGGAAGGCAAATGTAATGTTTCAAGAGGACTAGAATACAAGAGTAGGGATATACTGCTGAGGCTTTATAAGGCTCTGGTCAGACCATATTTGTAACATTGAGATTAGTTTTGGGTTCATATCTAATAGTTGGGTGAACATTTATTGCCTGTCCCTAATTGTCCTTGAGAACGTGGCTGACTACCTTTTTGAATAACTGCAGTCCATGTACTATTGTAGGTTGACTCACAATACTGTTAGAGAAGGAATTCCAGGATTGTGACAGCGAAGCAACAGCGGTGTATTTCCAAGTCAGGATGATGAGTGGCTGGAGGGGAACTTGTAGGTAGTGCTTCCATGTATCTGCTGCCCTTGACCCCTAGGTGGGAACTGGTCATGAGTTTGAAGGTGCTGTCCAAGGATCTTTGGCAAAAATCTGTGACATCTTGTGGATGATGCACACTCCTGCTATTCAGCATCAGCGTGTGGAGTGACTGAATGTTTTGTGGATGTGGTGCCAATGAGCGGGCTCCTTTGTCCTGGACAGTGTCAAGCTTCTTGAGTGTCGCTGGAGCTGCACCTGTCCAGGCATGTGGGGAACATTCATCGCACGCTCCTGACTTGTACTTTGCAGATTGCGGACAAGCTTTAGGGAGTCAGGAGGTGAGTTACTCACTGCGGTATTCCTGGCCTCCGACCTGCTCTGATACACAAATAAAATTGCTGGCTAGTTCAGTTCAGTTTCTGGTCAAGGTTAACCTCCCAGACTGGTGGATTGAGTGATGGTGATGTCATTGAATGTCAGTTAGCGGTGGTGGTTAGATAGTCCCTTATTGGAGGTGATCATTGCTTGGCATATGTGTGGCATGAATGTTACTTGCCACTTTTCAGACCAAACCTGGATATTGTCCAGATCTTGCCGCATTTAGATATGCACTGCTTCAGTATCTAAGGAGTTACAAATGCTGCTGAACATTGTGCAATCATCAGCAAACATCCCACTTCTTACCTTATGATGGAGGGCAGGTCATCGATGAAGCAGCTGAAGATGTTTGGGCCTAGGATGCTCCCTGAGGAACTCGTGCAAGACATCGTGGAGCTCAGGTGATTGACCTCCAATAACCACAACCATCTTCCTCTGTGCCAGGTATGATTCTCAACTATCGGAGAGTTCTTGCCAGATTTCCATTGACTGTAGTTTTGTTAGGGCTGCTTGATGCCCACTGGGTCAGATATGGGCTTGATGTCAAGGGCTGTTACTCTCACATCTCTGGAATTCAGCTCTTTCATCCGTGTTTGAACCAAAGCTTATAATGAGATCAGGACCAGAGTGGCCCTGGCAGAACCCAAACTGGGCATCGATGTGTAGGTTATTGCTGAGCTAGTGCTGCTTGATAGCACTGTTGATGACACCTTCCATCACTTTACTGATGATCGAGAGTAGACTGATGGGGTGATAATTGGCCAGGCTGGAATTGTCCTACTTTTTGCTTACAGGACATGGCTGGACAATTTTCCATATTTCAGGTAGATTTCAGGCTACTATTGTAGTTGTACTGGAACAGATTGGGTGGGTTTGTTGCAAGTTCTGGGGCACAAGTTTTCAGTAGTATTGCTGGAATATTGGCAGGGCCTCTACATGTTGCAGTATCCAGTGTCTCCAGTCGTTTGCTGATATCATGTTCAGTAAGTTGGCTGAAGACTGGCATCTGAGATTCTGGGAACTTTTAAGACAATGCCTAGATGGATCATCCACTCAGTACTTCTGGCTGAGGATTAATGTGAATGCTTCAACTTTTGACTGAAGTGCTGTGCTCATCCATTATTGAGAATGGGAATATTTGTGGATCCTCCTCCTCCTCCTGGTAGTTGTTTAATTGTCCACCACCATTCATAACTGGATGTGACAGCACTGCAGAGCTTAGATCGGATCCATTGGTCGTAGGATTGTTTAGCTGTCCATCACTTAGTTGCTGTCTGGCACTCAAGTAGTCCTGCTTTTTAGCTGGAAATAGGATATTTGTGACTGCAAGTCTATGCCATCACCCTCCATTTCCTGCCTCTTGTCCAATTTTGGATTGAATGTGCTATTTTGCTTTGGATCTCATGGACTCTTACTTTCTTGACTAGTGTTTCATGAGCGAGCTTATCAAAAGCCATGCCTGTTCCTGCTCTTTAATTACAAAGGCTAATGTTCCAGTATCCTTTCTGATTTTTTTTCTCTCTGGCTACTACATTTTAATGATCTGTGTCCAACATCTCTAAATCTATTTGGATCTTCACTGCCTAGCTTTGCACAAATTATTTTTGTCCAAAATGAATGACCCATACTTGCCTGTGCTGAAATTCATCTGCCTCATCTTTTCACTTTTATTTGGTCTTTGGGTGTGTGTATCCCTTGCAAAGCCAGCATTTATTGTCTTTCCTTAAATGCTGAAAGGGAGGGACTTATAGGATTTCACCCAACGGTGAAAGAACAGCAATACATTTCCTAGTCAGGATGGTGAGTGGCTTGGAGGGAACCTTGTAGATGTTGCATCTCATACAATCATAGAATCCCTACAGTGTAGAAACAGGCCCTTCAGCCCAACAAGTCCACTCAGAGCATCCCACCCAGAACCCATCCCCCATTCCACTCATCCCTGAACACGATGGGCAATTTAGCATGGCCAATCCACCGAGCCTGCACATTTTTGGACTGTGGGAGGAAACCGGAGCACCCAGAGGAAACCCACACAGACACGGGGAAAATGTGCAAACTCCACACAGACAGTCACCCGAGGGTGGAATCGAACCTGGGTCCCTGGTGCTGTGAGGTAGCAGTGCTAACCACTGAACCACCGTGCACGCATCTACTGCCTTTATCATTCTAGTTGCAGTTTACAGTGGAAAAGTGCTGTTAAATGACCCTTAGAAAGTTGCTGCCAATTTTGCAAGTACTGTATCTTGTAAATAGTACACACTGCTGCCAGTCTGTGCTGGCTGTGAATAGAGTACCATTCAAGTCTTTCTTAAAATTCATTCACAGGATAAAGGCATCGCTGGCTAGGCTAGCACTTATTGCCATCCCTAATTGTTCAGAGAGCAGCTCAGAGTCAACCACATTGCTATGGGTCTGGAGGCACATGTAGGCTGTACCAGGGAAGGGTGACAGTTTGGAGATAGCAAGAACTGCACATGCTGGAGTCAGAGTTGTTAGTGTGGAGCTGGAGGAACAGGTTAGGCAGCATCAGAGGAGTAGGAGAGTCGAACCAATCCTGAAGAAGAGTCTAGGCACGATACGTCAACTCTCTTACTCCGCTGATGCTGCCTGACCAAGGGTGACAGTTTCCTTCCCTAAAGAACGTTAGTGAACCAGATGTGTTTTTCTGACCACTGACAGTAGAGTCATGGTCATCATTAGATTCTTAATGCCAGATTTTTTTTTAAAATTGAATTCAAATTCCACCATCTGCCCTGGCAGGATTTGAACCCAGGTCCCCCAGAATATAGCTGGGTCTATTGTTATTAAGTGGAGGGTTGACCCCCCCCAGAGAACTAAAAATGAAACACCCAAAGAGGAGCACCTTGCCCTACAATCTGTAAAAAGAGGGTGAAAAGTGGTGGAACCTGCCTTTCAGCAACTTCTGGTGGGTAAATAAAACAAATCCCTGACACTCCCTTTACAATCAACAAGTAACAATTAATTTATCTAACTCTAACAGTGAACAAATTAACTAAACTATTAACAGACCAAATAAACCCCTTCTAACTACTAACTGTTCCTGAATAAAACAAGATTTTAATGGTATGCAGTTCCAATAAATACATGTCCCATTTATATAAAATCAAAAAAAATTTAGTCTCTCGAAATTACAGCCAGATTATGTCTCTTCCGGAATGCTCTGTGCCTTCTCCATCGAGTGTTCTATCAGGAAAACCACCTCCATCGATTTTTCTGTCAGGAATATTAACTAGTTGTGCAGTTAGGACCTTTGATTTTTCTTAGATGGTGCTTTCTCTAAGACTTAGAGAAGCCTGTAAAAGTCAGTCATTCTCTCTTGAGAGCTGACAGCTATTAACTCTGGCAGATGGCAGTTAGTTTTCCTGTCTTTGTCCAACTGCCCCTTCTTTTATACCCATGATGACATTTCAGTTTCTTACAATAGGATTGGCCCTATGTTGTCAAAACCATCAGATGTAAATTTGCCTGGTTCAACTTGATTCGCTCAATTCAAAACTTGTCTAGTTATCAAAACAAAACTGATGCTTGGTCTGCTAACTGTACGGCCTTTTATACAAATGTTTCATTTTGGGTACTCTCTGTACTTGTGGACTTCCAAGCTGCTTGCAGACTTTTTAAATCTCTAAGCATTGAAAAAGCACAGCATCATTTAAAAGGACCATGCAATGCTCCCCACCCCCCAGCAGTTTACAAATGCTAAATTCTAACATCCTCCCTCCCAATCCTCAAATACTCTACCCAGTTTCGCAACACTGTGGATTAACAGTCCAATGATAATACCAATAGGCCATCACCTCCCTTTCTTAAGTAGCCTGCTTTATGTTGCGTGTTGTTGGACATCTACGCATCCAGACAAGCAGATAGTGTTCCATCACATTCCTGATTTTTGTCTTGAAGGTAGTGGACAGACTTTGGATGATTTTGGGATGAATTACTTGCTGTAGAATTCCGAGTTTCTGACCTTCACTTGTAGCTATGGTATTTATGTGGCTGGTCCAGTTAAGTTTCTGGTCAATAGTGTACTCCAGGATGTTGAAAGTAGGCCATTCAGTAATGGTAATTATGCTGAATGTCTAAAGGAGATGTTAGATTCTTGTTGTTGTGGTTAGGTTCTTTTTTTGTTGGAAATGGTTGGCACCAGAGTAGTGTGAATGTTTCTTGCCACTTACCAGTTCAAGCATAAATGATGTGCCTTATTGCTTTCAAGCACATTACTGCATCAATATTTGAGGAGATTAAAATGGTTCTGAACCCTGCAATCATCAGCAACTTTTCACGCCTCTACTGTTGGTTTAGAAGAACGGTCATTGAAGCATCTGAAGATGGTTGGGACTAGAGTACTACCCCTGAGAAACTCAATGATGTTCTGGAGCTGAGTATTTTCTTCCATCAGTCTTCCTTTCAGCTTGTTTTGAATGCAATCAATGGGGAGCTTTCCCTCTTGATTTCCAGTGACTTCAGTTTTGCTTGGGCTGCTTAAAAACCATACAACCATAGAAATTATACAGCACAGAAGGAAGCCATTTAGTCCATTCTGTCCATACCAACCCAAAGACACCCAGCCATCCTTTCTAATCCCATCATCTTGTATACAGCACTTGAGGAACAGATGCAGGTACTTCTTAAGAGTTTAGGGTCTCTGCCTCCACCACAACTCAGGCAGTGAATTAGAGACAGCCACACCCTCTCCTTGAAAATGTTTTTCTTCATGTCCCCTCTAATCCTTCTGCCACTTAGTTTGAATCTATGACCACTGGTTTTGACCTGTCTGCCAAAGGAAACATATTCCTCCTGTCTACTCTATCGCTGTCCCTCACTATTTTGTATATTTCAATGTCACTTTTCTAATCCAAGGAAAACAACCCCAAGCTCTTCAATTTCTCCTCATAGCTACAAATCTTCAATCCTGGCGACATTCCAGTAAATCCTCTCTGCGTTTTCTCCAGAGCATGTCCGTTTGTCCTGTAATGTGATGACCAGAACTGCTCCAGTTGCAGCCTCACCACAGTCTTGTCAGTTTCATCTCTATATCTCTACTTTTGCATTCAATACCTCTGCCAATGAAGGAGAGCATTCCATATGCCTTCTTTACAACTTTATTTCCCTGTACTGCTACCTTTAGGGACGTGTGCATTTGTACACAAAGAGCTCTCATATCAGCTACACCTCTCAGCATATTCCATTTTACTGTTTGACCTCCTTAAATGTATTACATCGTACTTCTCAGAGTTGAACTCCATCTGCCACTTTTAAGCCCGATCCACCAACCAATCTATACCCTTTTGGAGTTTACAGCTATCCTTTACACTATCTGCTACACGGCCAATTTTTGTATCATCTGAAATTTCCAATTGTGACCCCAAGTTCAAGTTCAAGTCCACATTGTTAATGTATATAACAAACAGCAGGAGTCCCAACATTGAGCCTTGCAGAACACCACTTGAAACAGCTTTCTATTCGTAAGGGCAGTCATCGACCATTACCTTTTTGTTTCCTGTTACTAAGCCAACTTTGGATCCAATTTGATACATTACCTTGTATCCTATGGGCTTTCACTTTTTTGACCAGCTTGCCATGATGCGACTTTTAGAATATTGCGTACAGTTCTGGTCACCCTTCTATAGGAAGAGTGTTGTTAAAATTGAGAGGTTGCAGAAAAGATTGATAAGGATATTGTCATGACCGGAGGGTTTGAGTTATCGGGAGAGGCTGAATAGGTTGGGGCTATTTTCCTTGGCTAGAGGCTGATGGATGACCTTATTAGAGGTTTATAAAATCACAAAGGGCATGGATAGGGTAAATAACCAAAGTCTTTTTCCTCAGACTGTGGAGTCCAAAACTAGAGAGCATTGGCTTTTGGTGAGAGGGGAAAGATTTAAAAAAGACCTGATGGGGTAATTTTTTCATGCTAGAATGGTATGTGTATGGAATGAGGTGCCAGAGGGACTGGTAGGGGCAGATACAATTACAACAATAAAAAGGTAACTGGATGCGTATATGAATAGGAAGGGTTCAGAGGGATACAGGCCGAATGCTGGCGCATGGGACTAGGTCAGATTGGGATGTCTGTTTGGTGCAGACAGGTTGGACGGAAAAGTCTTTGTTCATGCTCTATGACTATATGACTCCATAAGTGCCTTAGTAAAATCCATGTAGACAACATCCACTGCAGTACTCTCATCGCTCTTCCTTATCACTTGTCAGAAGGCATTACCTTCCCTTAAAGCCATGCTTACTATTCCTGACTAGTCCATGCCTTTCTAATTGACAGTTTATCCAATCTCTCAGGTTTGATTCTAACAATTTGCCTACCACTGAAGTAAGACTAACTGGACTACCATTGGCATTTCCTTTGTACTTTTTTCAAACAACAGATTCGCATTCCTCCAATACTCCAGCACTTCACCTGTGTCTAATGAAGTTTGGAAAATAAACCTCAGATCATCTGCCATTTCCTCCCTGGCCACCTACAGCATCTGAGGGGACAATCCATCTGAACCTGGAGACTTATCCACTTTCAAGGATTCCAACTCCTCAAACATTTCCTCTCTCATTATGATTATTTTTGTCCAGTATTTCACATTGTTCCTGTTGGATTGTTGTTTCTACATCATCCCTTTCCTTTGTGAATACAGAGACAGAAAAGCATTTAAAATTCTTCCCATATCCTCTGCATCTTCTCACAGGTCCCTTCTTCATCTTTATTAGATCCCACTTTATCCTTAACTATCCTTTTGCCCTTTATGTACTGGTAAAACAACTTTGGATTTTCCTTTACCTTGCTTGCTAATATTTTCTCATGGCTTCTTTTACTTCCTGCAGTAGTGAGTTTTTTGACTATCATAAGCTTTCTTTTTTTCTGTTTAATCTTCCCCTGCTTATCTATGGACAACCATGGGGGTCTAGATTTGGCAGTACTGTTCTTATTTTGGAGGGAACATGTCTACTTTGTGCCTCAAGGATCTCACTGTTTAGTGCCTCCCACTGGTTTACCACTACTCTATCTTTTAGCAACCCTGTCCAGTCCACCTCAGCCAAATCACTTCTGAGTTTTGTAAAATTTGCCTTTCTCCAGTTAAAAACACTTTAATCCTGATTTATCTCTGTCTTCTTCCATAATAATCTAACTGAATTGTGGTCACTATCCCCAATTTGGTCGCCCACTGTCACTGCCCACTTGCCCACCTTCATTTCCCACAATTAAGTCCAAAATTGCATCTCATCTTATTGGGTTGTCACATATTGTTTTTAAAAAAAATTCATTGACGGAATATATGGATTTTTCATTGCCCCTTCTATTGTTTGAAACCCAATTCATATTAGGATATTTAAAATCTCCTACTATTATAGCCCCCTTATCCGTACAAGCAGAAATTTGTCTATGTATGTTCTTCTATCTTCCTCCCACTATTTGGGGGCCTGTAGTGTACTCCTGGTAGTGTGACTAACCCTTTTTAATACCAAATTCAACCCATAAAGCTTGATTTATTAACTCATTTATTTCATCCTTTCTGACAAATGCAGTTGATTCTTTAACCAATCTCTGCCCCTCCTTTTTTGTCATCCGATTTTTCCTGTCTGAAAACTCTATCTCCAGGGGTATTGAGCTGCAAATTTTGTCTCTCCTTTAGCTAGATTTCCATTCTAGCAACAACATTGCGCTGCCAACTGTTCCCTTGATTCATCTGCCTTGTTTGTAATGCTTGCCTTGAAGTATAAACCAGCTCAACCTTGTAAGTTTCCTTTGATGGGCACTTTTTAAAATCCTCATTTCTGTTGTTTTTCCAAATCGCTGACTACAGCACTAGCTAATGTTCTGCCTCCCATTTCCCGATCTGACTCTGACCCATCTTAAGCCTACACTTGGTTCCCATCCCCCTGCCATACTAGCTACAATGATGTCAAATTCTGTCAAATGCTGCTATGATGTCAACTACAGGTTATTTTCACCTCTAGTATTTAGCTCTCGTGCCTGTGTTTGAATCAAGGTTTTAAATGAGGTTAGTAGCTAAGTTGGCTTGGTGGTACCAAACTGAGCATAGTGAACTGGCTAGGTCAATGCCCATTTTGTAGCTTTACTGGAACAGCTTAGCAAGATTGGAACAAAGTGGAGTACAACTCTTCAGTACTGCAACTGAGATGTCATCAGGTCTTTTCTAAGATACTGACTCAGTCATTTCATAACATTGTATTCCATCGAATGAATCAACTTGCCTAATGACCAGTTGCAGTTATGCTGAAGTGCTAGGGAGGAGGCAAAGATGCATTAACTACTTGTTTCTTTGAGATGAAGTTGGTTACATATATTTCAGCTTTTGCATTGTCATGCTCTCCTTCACCATATTGACAGTTGGGATGTTTTTCATTTGGGATACTTTTGACATCTAAACTGATGTGAGGAGGTCAAAGAAGGTTTCTAGAGGGGACTGTTTGCTCCTTAATGCCTTGGTCCACATTTCAAGCATCGCAACATAATTTCTCCTTCATACAGCACTCCCCATGCAGGAGATGTAAGGTCTGCTCCTTACTCCTTTGCCCTTTCTCACCGTCCCAAGATCCCAAACATACTTTCCATGTGAAACTTGATTTAGTTGTATTTTCGATTTGGTATGCTGTATTGACTGCCAATAATATGGTCTCTACATCAGGGAAACCAAACACAGATTGGCTGACTGCTTCATGGGAGATAAATGTCACAGCGTGATCCTGTGCTTCCAGTTGCCTGTCGTTTTAATGTCCACCTCACTCCCATTCTGATCATTTTCTCCTCTGCTTCCTAAACTGTTCCAGTGAAATTCCCTGTAAGCTCAAGAAACAGCATTTTTCAGTTTTCAACGTCTTTCCTGTTAAAGGCTGGTAGATCTCTAAGTGCCCCTAGTTGTGATGAAAAGCCATCATACTGAAAGACTAACCCCTGTTTTTCTTCTCTAAGATCCTGTCAATTGATTTTTTTCCAACATTTTCTATTTCAATCTAGTCAATATAATCTGTCCCCATAATTGTAAACTTTTGTCCAGTTATATTTCCTGATCTTTCTGCTGTTCAAGATGATAACTTTTTATCCAATTTTAGTGTGCAAGACCAGCTGCTGAAGGCATTAGCATGTGATGACGATTGCAATGGTATTGTTGTTAGAGAGGTTCTAGAAGGTTCTATGGCAGGTGTCTCAACTCCTGTTAGTTTGTTTGTAACAGGCCTGTTTTTCTTTGTTCTCAGTTACAGTTGCAGAAATCTCAGTATTTACAGTTGGGACAGGGTCGGGGTCAGTACTATGGAGGCTCCCTTCCCAACGTCAACCAGATTGGGAGCACCACTCTGGACCTCCCTTTTCAGGTGAGTTTATCTCTAGGTTAAAAAAGAATCAATATGAACCGAGCATAAAACCAGGATTAGAGTAAACATATAACAGGTCCCTTAATATTGTAAAGGAGATAGTACTAAGTACAAAGAGAGAGCCTAATACTTCACAGAAATTGTTGTCCTGATTATTTATACCATATCATCTGAGTTTAGACTTTGGTCAGAATTATCAGAATGTGGTATGTAGTAAATAATGTGATTGACATTAGTGAAGATTTTTGCTTCCTTTCTTTTCAACGGTTGCAAATGCTAATTGAAGAATTGTCTACTGTGTTTCTTTTACTTAGTGTTAAAACAAGAGGAGCTGCAGGTCACTGGTTTACAGTTAGGGTTAGGATAATCCTGTTCATGACTCCTGCCGATCTCTGACAGATACAATGTATCTCAGAAAAATAAGAGTCGGCGTTGTTAGGCTTCAGGTACCGGTAACCTGGATTGCTTGTAGCTTTTTAGCCTTCTGTGACCCAGTGGATCATGAGCATTAGCAAATTACAGAGCTGTCTGTTTGACCATTTGTAAGGCACTGCCCAATGTGAATCTCTGTTGTCAAGTCATGTATTGTCTATGAAAATTCAATGAACTGTTCACAGTGTGCATTTTAATGGATGTGAGTGTATTGAAGAGCTGGCTCATTCTGCGCATGTCTCCCAAATTCCTCTCCAGTTAGACAGCAGAATAAGAAGAAATGGAGAAATATACAATCCTCTTCTTTTTGTCAGAAAATAAATCTGCCCAACATGCTATCATTTTGTTTGCTGCGCTGTTACCTATTGGGTAAATTAAATCGGGTCTGGGTGAGTGCTGCTGTAGGTCACATGGAGAGTCTTGGATTCTCAGGTACTGACGACATTGTTCCTACCTACAGGCTTGATATTTGTCTCTGCTTGGTATCTTCCCTGGGATTGTGTTTTAGTGGTGTAGCAGAGCAGGGTTATTCACCAAGATATTGTGCTGCTCAGTATTGAACTGATAATTGCTGATAAATTCTGTCTGCTGATCACCACATTGGTGCCTGCTAAAATCACCCAATTTCACCTTTCAGTTCTTGTTTTTGTAATTCTGTAATTTTGTAATTCTGTTGAGTGTCCCACAACAGAAGATCAGAGTGGAGTTAGTGTTATGAGGGAATAAGTAAATTTCCCTGTACAAAGGCTGCTTGTAAGCATCTTGCTTTTTATTCTAGTTATGTATTTCTTGACTTGTTTCCTGCGCTGCTCGGCTGACAGTGCAATTTCAGAGCATCATCATAGCTCTCTCAATAGAGGATGCCTTGAGAGTTTATGCTGTCCTTTTGTGCATGTTAAGAATTGATTTTTTTTAATATTTGATCTTTCAGTCACAATGTGGGGAATTGATACTTGTCTTTTCTCTGGGTAATGACTGCACAGCAGCAGTGAGCTCACCAATGTTCTTGAGTAAAAGACCAGGAACAGCATGAAATAGCCATGCTAATATTGAATATCTGTTTGACAGAGTTGATTATAAATAAGTGAGATTGACTACAATAAAAGTAAAATGGTGTGGATGCTAAAAGTTTGAAATACATGCACTCTGCGAGAAACACTCAGTAGGAAAGGCAGGATCATTGTACAGAGAAATCGTGTTAATGTTTTATATCAGTGAGCTTACCTGTAGTTGAGACTTGGGTTTAAATTGTAAATACTTCATTACATCTCAGTGATTCTCAATTTCTTCTTCAACTTCCCCTCTTCACCAGACATCAATGCAGCAGCAAGGGCCTCAGTCCAGTTGCGTGTCTGAATACTGGCAATCTGCTCACTTTTTACAGAAACTTTGCCATGAGTTTCAATCTTATGCTGTTGAAAATTTTGTAGCTTTTGTTCAATTGATTCCAATGTCTCCAGGTTAAAGAAATGAGGAAATGTCAATGTTCCTGTCACTAATCATGATGCAGTGCTCAACCCGTTTGTCTCTTCTGATAGACTTAAATGTGTAACATACACAACCCAATACTAACTGAGGATGTGCTGCAGGAATCTAATTAGTTTTGTAGTAATTTGTTGGGGTACAGTAAATGTTTTCCTGATTTATAGTTAATTGTTAGTTAGATTGAACAGACTCCAGCCTTTGCACGTGGGTCCCATGATAAGCCTAAAACCAGCTGCCGAGGGGCAAATGGGCAAAACATCTAAATCCTACACTTAGTCCTTCAAATAAAGAGGAAAGTAAAAGGCAATTCAGATTTAAGTATAGTGCAGAATACTGAAGGACTCCCTCACATTTGTGTTGCAGACTCCGTTCCAGTCAACTACCTTGGACACGAGTAGATCAACCAGACATCATGGCTTGGTTGACCGGGTCTACAGGGATCGAAATCGACTGGGATCACCGCACCGCCGTGCCATTCCTGTTGACAAACACGGGCGCCAGATATCCTTCCTCTATCAGTATGATGTGGATACTGAAATGTGATCCAGAACAGGAAGGATAGAGGAGAATGACCTGTGGTGAGGATCTCTCACCAATACTGCCAGGTAAAACCATGTTGCTTTGATATGTTTGGGTCTAGTCCTGAAGAGCTCTTTGACAGGTGGTGTCCTATCTCTGGATCTGATCTGAAAATATCAGTCATGCAACAGGGAATGTTTTCACAGGAAGTATTTATGTCATTTTGGAGCCATCACTTTACTGTCAAAGCAACACAAGTGGTCTTGTTGCTCAGTGTTATCATGCACTCATCAGGAAGTATTTTACTGTATGTAACACCTTGATGTTCATTGTTCTTCTTAAAAATTGTTAATCTTGTCTTCGGTTATTAATATACAGTATTGCTACCCACATGTAGTTACCGTAATATTTAATTCTAATGAGTACTGGTTTGATAATATATATGATTATAGAGTCATACAGCATGGAAACAAACCCTTTGGCCCAACTTATTCATGATGACCAAGTTTCCCAAGCTAAACTGTCCCATTTGATTGCATTTGGCCCATACCCTACTAAACCTTTCCTATTCATGTACCTGTCTGAAAGTCTTTTAAACATTGTAACTGTACCTACATCCTGCACTTCCTCTGATAGTTCATTCCACGTACAAACCACCCTCTGTGTGAAAAAGTTGCCCCTCAGGTCCCTTTTAAATCTTTCGCCTCTCACCTTAAAATTATGCCCTCTAGTTTTGAACTAACCTATCCTAGGGAAAAAGCCTTTGCTATTCACCTTATCTATGCCCCCATGATTTTATAAAACTCTATAAGGTCACCCCTCAGCCTCCAATGCCCCAGTGAGAAAAGTCCCAGCTTATTCAGCCTTTCCTTATAATTCAAACCCTCCAGCTCCAGTAACATGCTTGTAAATCTTTTCTGCACCCTCTCCAACTTAATAATATCCTTCCTATAGCAGCGCAGCCAGAACTGTAGACAGTATTCCAAAAGTCAACTCACCAATGCGCTCTACATCCCCAATATTTTGTCCCAACTTCTATGCTCAGTGTGTGTGTGAGTGAAAGCATGCATGTACTCCATCAGATGAACAGCAATGATTTGAGAAGGCAGCTCACCATTGCCCTCTTGGGGACAGTTGGGGATGGGCATCAAATGCTCACCTATCAGTGATGCTAACATTCCAAAACAAAATTTTGAAAAAATAAAGATTGTCAACTTGATGTCATCAAAAACTTGCCTTTAGGAACAAACCTCCATGCAGGCGGTTCTTACTAATGTCTGGGAGCTTGTGCCAAAATTGGAAAAGCTGTCTCAGATGAATCAAATTATACTTTACGGATAAGAGACTCTAACACCTCTGTGTATATCTTGTCCCACCAGTAAAACAGACTCAGTAGAGTTGATGGTGACCGAGTTGGGAGGGGTGTTGTCCTTGGGGTCTTCAACACTGATAACTCATGGAATCAGGACAAATATTGGCAAGGAATTATTCTTTGATTACCATGTAAGCACCCAGCTGATAAATGAGTACCCCTCGATGCTGAACACATCTTGGAGGAAGCAGTGAAGGTGACAGGTGCAGAATATAATCTGGTGTGAAAATTCATTCTTAACTGCCAAGAGTGGCTCGACAGCACCATGATTTATGTAGCTATTAAAGTACATAGCTGCTGGTTTGTGTCTGGGGCAGCTTGTCAGGGAACTAATGAGGGGAAAAAAGTATTCAATTTCATTCTCACCTGTCTACCTGCTGCGGATGCATCTTTTTATGACACTTAGTATGAGCGTCAAGTCTTTTGCAGATGTAAATATGCCACCTTCACAGGTTCCACCTTATCGATTATTATTATTATTATTATTATTATTATTATTATTATTATTATTAT
>NC_063360.1:39474378-39512913 GCF_021869965.1 Rhincodon typus | reverse complement strand
ATTATTATTATTATTATTATTATTATTATTATTATTATTATTATTATTACATCCTCAAAAACCTAAATCAAGCATGATTTCCCCTTTGAGTCTCCATGCTGATTCTCAATCAGACAGTAATGTTTTAAAATATCCAGTAATAGCATCATTTACATTAGGTACTGATATTTTCCCTTCTAACATCAGATTACCAGGTCTGCAGTTCCCTGGTTCTCTCTCTCCCTCTTTGCACATGTAACCCCATTGTTCAAACAACCTTCCAATCTGCCGACATCATTGCAGAATTAATGGAATTTTGAAATCTCTTTCCGCACTGTAGGGTCAAGGTCATTGAGTCTGGGGGATTTGTCAACTTTCTTTCGCACTAATTTCTCAGCACTACATTTTTTTTTACCACGACTATCGATGCTGTCATTTTTCCTGTTGTGTATTTTCCCTCAAAGAAATACATGGTTTTTGAAAACTAAGCAGTAATTCTTTGAGTACCAGACATCGTCTGTCTATCTTTAAATCATTAATCCATTTTTCTATTCAACAACAATCATCTTCCTTCTCATGACTTCATAATGTCCTTGTTAAGATTCAACACCCTGGTTTCAAATTGAATTACATATTTTCAGACAACAAAAACTTATATAATGCTATGGTCACTATTCCCCAAAGATTTGTTTTACAGCTAAATTATTAATTAGCCTTTTCTCATTGTATAATACTAGATCTAAAGTAGCCTGTTCCCTACCTGGCTGGTCAACAGATTGCTTTTTTTTTTAAAAAACCTGAATACGTTGCAGGAATCCTTCCTCCACAGTATTGGTGCTCATTAAAATTATCATTCTCCCCGTGTCTGTGTGGGATTCCTCCAGGTGCTCTGGCTTCCTCTCACAGTCCAAGGATGTGCAGGTTAGGTGGATTCGCTATGCTGAATTGCCCATAGTGTCGACAGTAGTAAATGCAGGGATAGGGTAGGGGTTGGGTTTGAGTGAGATGCTCTTCAGAGGCTCACTATAGACTCGATGGGCCAAATGGCCTGCTTCCACACTGTAGGGATTCTATCCAGCTTATATCGAGATTGAAACCCCCCACAATTACTGCATTCTCCTTGCTCCACGCACTTCTAATTTCCTGATTAATATCGTGCCCTAAGTAACTACAACTGTTTGGAACATAGAACAGTACAGCACAGGAACAGGCCCTTTGGTCCATCATGTCTGTGCCAACCACGTTGCCATTACAGACGAATCCCATCTGCCTGTATTTGATCCGTATCCCTCTATTCCCTGCTTGTCACATGTCTATCTAAATACCTCTTAAACTTTGCTAATGTACCTGCTTCTACCACCTTCCTGGCAGTGGACTCGAGGCAACTACCACCCTCTGTGTAAAGAAAAAAATTTCCTCGCCCATCTCCCTTAAACTTTTTCCGTTTTCTCTAAAACTTATGCCCCCTAGTATTTGACTTAAAAAATACTCTGACAATCCACCCTATCCATGGCTCTCAATTTTGTGTACTTCTTTCAGGTTGTCCCTCAGCCTCAGACACTCTGGGAAAACAATCCAAGTTTGTCCTGTCTGTCCTTTATAATGTGCTCCAATCCAGGCAACATCTGGTAAACCTCTTCTGCGATCTCTCCAAAGCCTCCTATTCCTTCCTATAATGTGGGGTCTAGAACCACACACAATAATTCAAATGTGCCTAACTGAAGTCTCAGACAGCTGCAACATGACTTGCAAACTTTTATACTCAACACACTGACTAGTGAAGGCCCTCACTCAATCATATTCATCATTTCCTCAAAACACCCAACCAAGTTAGAGATACCAGATCTCTTGCATAAAGCCATGCTAACTATCCCTGATAAGTCCATTCTTTTCCAAATGCGAGTAAACAGTGTCCTTAAGAATATTCTCCAATAATTTCCCTACCACTGATGTGTGGCCTATAATTTCCTGGATTATCCCTGTTGACCGTCTTAAACAAAGGAACAACACTGGCTATTCTCCAGTCTTCTGGAAGATAAAGAAGATACAAAGATCTCTGTCAAGGACCCAGAAATTTCGTCCCTTGCTCCTTCAGTATTCTGGGATTGATCCCGCCTGACCCTGGGGACTTACGTACCTTAATGTTTTTCAAGATGCTCAACACTATTGCTTCCTTAATATCGGCATGTCCTAGAATGGCAACATACCCCTCCCTAATCTTAGCATCATTCATGTCCTTCTCTTTAGTGAATACCGATGCAAAGTACTCATTAAGGACCTCACCACCTTGCTCTGGCTCCATGTATAAATTCCCTATTTTGTCCTTGGGTGGACTTGCCCTTTTCCTAGTTATCCTCTTGCTCATAATGTATGTATAAAATGCCTTGGGATTTTCCTTAATCCTGTTTGCCAAGGACAGTTGTGGCCTTTCTAGCCCTCCTAATTTCTTGTTTGAGTTCTTTTCTTGTCCTTTATATTCCCAAGGGTCTTGTTTGATTTCATTTTCCTCAACCTCATGGATGTTTCTTTTTTCTTTATGACTCAACTTTTAATATCTCTTATCATCCAAGGTTCCCGAATATTGCCATCCTCCTCTTTCATCCTCACAGGAACATGCTCGTTCTGAATTTTGAACAACTGACCTTTAAAAGATTCTCATATGTCAAATGTGGATTTACTCTCAAACATCCACCCCCAATTTAATTTCTCCAGTTTAGCACTTTCATCTGAGGGCCAGTCTTATCCTTATACATAACTATCCTAAAACTTACAGAATTATGATTGTTGTTCCCAAAATGATCCCCCACTGAGACTTCAATCACCTAGCCAGGCTCATTCCCCAACAAAGAGTCTAATATGGTCCCTTACCTAGTTGGACTATCTACATATTGCTTTAAGAAACCCTCCTGGGTGCATTTGTAAACCACCGCTACCGAATTTTGCTATCCTCTGCTGTTCGTTAGATCTGTCCAAACAGACTACATCCTTTCTTTCCAATCTGAGTCTCTTTCTCTAATCCATTGATCCCATCCCTTCTTATCAGTAGCTCCTTTTCTTTTTTCCTGTCTCTCCTAAATGTAGAATATCCTTTAATATTCAGTTCCTCGACTTGATCACCCTGCAGTCACATCTCCACAATGGGAACAAAATCATGTATATTTTGTTATAAAACACACAAACAGGAATTATTGAAGAAACTCAGCAGGTCTGACAGCATCTGTGTACAGAAAACAGAGTTAAAATTTCAAGTCCAGTGACCCTTTTCTGAACTGATTGCAACCAGTTAAAGGATTAAGGAAAATCCCAAGGCATTTTATACATACATTAGGAGCAAGAGGATAATTAGGGAAAGGGTAGGGCCACTCAAGGACAAACGAGGGATTTTATACATGGAGCCAGAGGAAGTTGGTGAGGCCCTTAATGCTATTCATGCTGATGACTGGGAAAAAATGGAGTCAGCAGATAGGTGGAGAGGGAGCCCAGAGAGAGACAAAGGGAAAAAATGTGAACGGACAAAGGGATTAAGATAGTGAGCCATGGATGAAAAGAATCTTGTTTAGTGAATCTTGTTTGGCTATGAGTTGACTGCTGAAACCCATTTCATTAACAGGCCCTAAGATGTAGGGTTGGGTAATAGACATGGAAGGGGATGTTCATGCTCTAAAATTATTAAACTCAATATTGAGTCCTAAAGGCTGTAATGCCCACAAGCAGAAGATGAGGTGTTTCTAATCCACTTCAGAAAAGTCCTGAAGAAGGGTCACTGAACTGAAAATGTTAGCTGTGGTTTCTCTCTACAGATGCTGCTAGACCTGCTTAGTTTCTCCAGCAATTTCTGTTCTTGTTTCAGATTTCCGGCATCCGCAGTTCTTTTGTTTCATTTTACTTGAGGCATAAATGTTGTCTAGAGAACATAGTGGCTTGTTGATGTGGCAGGCAATTAGAAGTTCTACATATTGCTTTAAGGGGTGACTTTTAAGGGCTAAGCGTAGTTGTTCTACAAAGCATTCACCCCGTCTTTGTTTCATCTCCCTAATATAGAGGAGACAGTATTGTGTGCAGTGAATAGGCTAGATTGAATGAATTGCATGTTTCTCTAATGAACTATTGACCTGACCAAAGTACAAAATGGAAAACCCATTTGTGATTAAGTGGTATCTCAAGGTATTCCACAGGAGGATCCCAAACAAAATTTGACACTTAGTCACAAAAAGATGTTGCAAAAGGGGTAGCTGATGAAAAAGTTATTTAACAAAGCTGGTTATAAGAACATTTTAATAGTAGGAAGGAGATAGTGAGGTTTCAGGAGAGAATTCCTAAACTTATGCCCTAGGCAGTTGCATTCATGGTCATGAGCAAAAGGGTAGGGTTGTGGTGAGCGCAGAGATGTCAGTGTTGTAGGACAGGTTGAGCTGATAAAAATAGGAATTGGTAAGGCCACACATTTTCAAACCCACAAATAAGTATTTTAAAATTGAAGAGTTGCCAGATTAGGAGCCAATTTAGACTAACCAGGATATTGAGTGTAGACAATGAATGGTAAATCATTTTAGGAAAAAAAGAGCCTTCGGATAGAGTTTTAAAGGGGATGCAAAAAGAAACAGACTTGAGGATGTTTGTGGTGAAATC
Organism: Rhincodon typus; assembly: GCF_021869965.1. Classification (NCBI taxonomy): domain Eukaryota; kingdom Metazoa; phylum Chordata; class Chondrichthyes; order Orectolobiformes; family Rhincodontidae; genus Rhincodon; species Rhincodon typus. The sequence goes on along the minus strand of NC_063360.1, from coordinate 39,508,305 downwards.
TGTAAAGGTAACAAGACATATTAAGAAAGCAGTTAACAAAGCAAAGGAGATCCTTAGCTTTATGAAAAGGAGTACAAAAGTCAGGAAGTTGCAGTAAGCCTGTACAAAACTCCAGTTTGATCCCAGTTACTGTTGTATGCAATTCTGAACACGATGCTTAAAGAATTGTGTCGGGGTATTGAAGAAGTTTCTGAAATAGTTCCAGAAATGAGAGCTTACAGTAAAGTGGATAGACTAGAGAACCCGGAGGTGTAGTCCTTAGAGTAAAATGACAAAGGAGAGAAAAGATTTTTGGCAAAAGAATCAGAGTTGACATGAAGGAAGAAATGTTTGCAAACTTAAGTAGGATTTGGAATGTACTGCTGGATGCAGATTCAGTAGTGTCTTCAAAGAATATTGGATAAGTACTGAGAGAAAAATAATTCTAAGGACGTGGGACCAAAGTAGAGAAGTGGTCTGACTTGATTGCTCTTTGAAAGAGTCAATAGATCTCAGTAGACCAAATGACTGTCTTCAGGACTGTTTTGTTCCATGATTTCAGAGATAACAAAGGCATGGATTAGGATTTAAGCAGCAGATGCACTGAGGCATTGACAGAGTTGAGTGATGTTAAAGAGATTGAAGTAAGATTGCTTGGTGAGGGAAGGTTTCAGTTGGGTTATTATTACAGTAGGTATTGCTCCAGAGGAGAGGAGCTCTGTGTAAAATGTTCAATTTTCTGCGCAGTGAACAGTTTGTTGCAGAATCCGTTCTGTTCTCTGAAGTTTCCTTGACTCCACAGCACGCAGACAGCTGTCCATATGGTTCGGTCTATCTGTCGCCCCCAGCTGACACCAGCTGGCGAAGGTGAGTGATGCTTCTTAAATGAAAGTTCCAATCTCAGTCTATCTGTTGAAACCCACCTGTTGTAATAATGAAATGTTCATGTGATTTGAGCTTGGAGTTTAATAGCTTGCCATATTTTGACATTGATGCCAGCTGCAAAGATTGGTGGGGGGGGCAGTTAGGCTGTTCCCAGAGACAATGAGGAAGAGCGGAAGAGTGGCTCTCATTCCAGGGGAACAAGTGCAGGTGGCTTACTGAATGCAGGTAGGAGGAGATAGAGGGGGCAGAGAAAAGCCGTTAGGACAAGGGGGTAATACTTTTCATACCCACTTTTTCGATGTCTGCTCAGTTCTGAGCATTAAACTGATTTACATTCCTCCTCCCAAAAAGCATGACTGACTGACATTTTGTTGGGTGTCCACAAAGAATTAGGAATGATGGCAGGACTGTCACTGTCCTTTAGTACATGGACTGTACAGAAGCTTCTCCTTCTTAGAGTTAAGCTTTTTTAACCTCCTTTTACTGTTTGTTTTCTAATCTGTCTGGTTTACTCAGTCTGTCACACTTACAGCTGATTGTCACAAATTTATTTTAATTTCAGGACCAATTCAGATTCTGCTCTACACCAGAGCACGATGAATCCTACCGCACAGGATCCATTTAATGGGGGTTCCCAAGAAACGCAAGAGCAGCATAAGCGAGGTGAGGCATGTTCAAACTGAGGGTGTTGACCCTCCAATCAAAACTGCACCCACTTGGGCGTCTGTCATTGGCCTTTCTTACAGAAAGTTAATGCATTTAATATTTATAATAATTTGTCTCAAGTGCACACACTGACAAACATAAACTAACAGGCTCTTCATTTAAAGCCTCAGAATCTTGAAAGCAGCACCTTTTGAGGAGAGAGAAATAGCTGTTTGTGTTGCAGATATTACTGCTGTGTTTTTCTGTATTTTAAAGCACAAGCAGCAGTCTCAGATTTCATATCACCATTTTTATACCCAGGTAGGAGCAATAGCAAGCTTACTCCATTGGAAATTGGCTTGCTAAAGTTTGGATTATACCAGATTACAGACCTTCTAGAAAGCTAGTTGATCAAGGCATTGGTGGAGCCCACACTGAGCACGGGAGCAGCTTATGGCTGCGTGATACTATTTGAAATCACTATTGCGAATATACTTTTATCACTTTGCTGCTAACAGTCAGTTATGCAGCTCATAATTGACTAGTTGACTTATACTGCTTTTTGAGACCAGCACATTGTCAGATTGATACCAATTTTGCAGCTGTGCCGGAATAGCTTACCTATAAGAATGACGAGCAAGGATGTCATCAGGGCCCCATAAGTATTGCTGTATGCAGTGTGCTAAGCCATATCTTGATACCATGTGGGGTAATAGGAGGTATCGTGGACAGTGAGGAAGGTTATCAGAAATTGCAGCAGGATCTTGATCAGCTGGGGAAGTGGGCTGAGAAGTGGCAAATGGAGTTTAATATAGATAAGTGTGAAGAGTTGCAGCTTAGAAAGTCAAATCCAGGTAGGAGTTTCATGGTGAAGGGTAGGGCCTTAAGTATAGTGGAAGAGAGAGACCTTGGAGTTCAGATGCATAGGTGTCTGAAAATGGAGTCACAAGTAGACAGGGCAGTGAAGAATGCTTTTGGCACACTGGCCTTCATCAGTCAGGGCATTGAGTACAGAAGTTGGGCTGCACTTGGAGTATTGTGTTTAGTTTTGATCGCCTTGCCATAGGAAGGATGTTATTAAACTGGAAAGAATACAGAAGAAATTTACAAGGACGTTGCTAGGACTCAAGAGACTGAGTTATCGGGAGAGGTTGGACAGGCTAGGACTTTTTTCTTTGGAGCATAAGAGACTGAGGGGGGATCTTCTAGAAGTGTATAAGATCATGAGAGGCATGGATTGGGTGGATGCACTCAGCCTTTTTCCCAGGGTTGGGGAATCAAGGACTAGAGGGCATTAGTTTAAGATAAGAGGGGAAAGAATACATGGGAACCTGAGGGGCAAATTTTTTATGTAGAGGATGGTATGCATATGGAATGAGCTGCCGATGGAAGTGGTTGAGGCGGGTACGTTAACAACATTTAAAAGGCATTTGGACAAATACATGAATAGGAAAGGTTTAGAAGGATATGGGCCAAGAGCAGGGAAATGGGCTTAGTGTGGATGGACATTTTGGTCAGCAAGGACCAGTTTGGGCCAAAGGGTCTGTCTTCATGCTGTAGGACTCTATGACTCTATAAAATCAAATTGGCTGAAGATTAGCATTTGAGATGGGCACCTCGGGAAGGCTGAGTGAATCATCCACCTCGCACTTTTAGCTGACGATGGTTGCAAAAATATTTACAACTTGTCTATTACATTGTTGGATTCCTCCTCCATTCAGGATGGTGATATTTATGGAGCCTGTTCTTCTATTGTCCACCGTTAATCACAACAAGATATGAGAGGACTGCAAGCTTGATCTGATCTGTTGGTTGTTCGAACATTTAGTTCAGTTAGTAGCATGCTTCTTCTGCCCATGCGCGCAGTTCTGTATCCAAGCATCATGAGGTTGGCTCCCCTTATACCTCAGTTTTATGTATGCCTGACACAGCTGCATAGTTATCTACACAGACCATAAGATAGAGGAGCAGGAGTGTACAATACATTCCCTTGAGGCTGCTCTGCTATTCAGGCTGGTCATGGCTACTCTTCCAACTCAACATTTTTGTGCCCATTCCCTATATTCCTCAATTCCCTGAGTAATCAAAGATCTGCCTATTTTAGTTTTAAATTTATTTAATCATGAAGCATCCTCAACCTTCCGTGGAGAGAATTCCAAACATTGATATCCCATTGAACGAAGTCAATTCTCTACACCATAGTCGTAAATAATCAGCCCCTGACCCTGAGAGAGTGCCATCATGTTCAGAATTCCCCAGCCAGAGGAAACCACTACTGTGTCTAACTTGTCAAGCCTTTTCACAAATCTGTGTTTCAAAGATCTCACCTGTCATTTTAAACTCGTGTATCTAGGCCCAATTTATTCAATTTCTCCTCAAAAGATAACTCCCTCACCTCAGCAACTAATCTAATGAAACTTTGTTGTATTGCCTCTAATGCTAAGATATCTTTACTTCAGTATGGAGCACAAAACTGTAGGTGTGGTCTCATCAAAGCCCTATCCGATTGTAACTAGACATATTATGCTTGTACTCCAATTTCTTTGAAATCAAGGCAGATATGATACTTTTCTAATTGTTTGCTGTACCTCCATGCTAACTTTGTGTTCCTTACATACTTAGATCCAAGTCAGCCCGTACAACAATAAGGGAGGCACAGTGGTTTGCACTGAGGAACCCAGGTTCAATTCTCCCCTCGGGGTGACTGTATGTGGAGTTTGCATATTTTCCCCATGTCTGCATGGGTTTCTTCCGGGTGCTCCAGTTTCCTTCCACAGTCCAAAGATATGCAGGTTTGGTGAATTGGCTGTGCTAAATTGCACATAATATCCAGGGATGTGCAGGCTAGGTGGATTAGCCATGGGAGATGCAGTGTTACAGGGATAGGATAGGGTGGTGGATCTGGGTGGGATGCTCTTCGGCGGGTCGGTGTGGACTCAATGGGCAGAATGGCCTGCTTCCACACTTGGGATTCTATGAACAATATTTACAAGTTTAGCATTTTTAAAAATGTTTACCACCATTTTGAGTAAGCTCACAATTCCTCACATTACACTCCATCTGCCTCTTCATTTCTCAATCGTTTACTCTGTCCACATCTCTTTGCAGCCTCTTTTTGTGCTCCTTACATAATTCATCTTTTGTATAAATAGCAGACACAGATGTATTACTTTAAGTCTTCTTGTTAAAGTCATTATCATAGATTGTTAATAGCTGAATCCCCAACACTTATCCATGCAGCATTCCACAAATACACACTGCCAACTTGAAAATGTCTCGTTCGTTTCTATTCTGCTTCCTTTCCATTAACTAATCCTTCAACCATATTGATATGTTACCCCCAACTCTGTGAACCCATATTTCAGCATTAACATTTTTTTTGTGTACCTTATCAAATGCCATTTGAAAATCTGTGTATACTACATCTGATTCCTCTTTATCTACCTTACTAGATAAATCCTGAACAAAATCTTAGTTGTTAAACAGATTTTCTGCTTGTAAAACCTTGTTGAATTTGAACATACTCTAAATTTTAAATGCAATACTACAACTTCCTTAATAGATTTCATCATTTTGAAAAATATTGATAGGATAACCGACCTGCAGTTCCCTGCTTCTGCTCTACTTTCGTGAACAGTGGAGTTGCATTTGGTAACTTCCAGTTGTTGGTACTAGGAAAGCCTGAAAGATGATGTCAGAGCGCTCACTGTCTTTGCTGCTGCATCTTTTCGAACATTTGTATGTAGACCATTATGACCTGGAAACTTGTGCAGATTTAGTCCCTTGTGTTTCTCCTCCACCTTCTCTTTGTTGACATGGATGACATACACGTATGAATTAAGAGCAGAAATAGATCATTTGGCCCCTCAAACCTGCTCTGCTGTTCAGTAAGATCATACAAATCCCCAGTCCCAACTAACCCTGACAACATTTGACTTCCTTGAGGGGCAACAATCTATCTACCTCTGCCTTAGAAAAGTTCAATAACACCACTTCCACTGCTGTTTGGGGAAGATCATTCAAAGATTCAATCCTCTGATGTTCACTTCCTCATTCTTATAAGATCCCTAGTTACCCTGCATTTCTGGGATAGGAATATAGCATCGGAAGTAGACTATTCATCTTGTCAGGCCTGATCCACCTTTCATTCCAAGATCACTTTTGCACGTTATCTCCAAATCCAAATCATTAGTATTAGTATTAGTATTCAGTTGATTTCTGTTTTGAACATATTCAATCTTTGATTTTCTACAGCCCTCTGAGGTAGAGAATTCCAAAGATTCACTACCCTCTGCATATCAAAATTCCTCCTCATTTCAGTCTCAAATGGCTTGTATTTCATGGTTCTTTGCTGGCCAAGAGAAACATCCTTTCTACACCCCCATGTCATATCCTCTGAAGAATTTTGTAATTTTCAGTGCGATCACTTCTCATTCTTTGAAACTCTAGCAGTTACATGTCTGGTTTTATTAATTTCTCTGGTTATGGCACATTCTTGCCATCCCATTCATCTGGTGAACGTCTATCACAGGCCCTCTGGCAAATATTTATCTCCTTAGATAAGGAGAACTAAAATTGTAGACAGTGTTCAGGTGCAGTCTCACCAAGACTTTATACAGTTGCAGCAGAACATCTTTACTTATATCGTCAAATTCTCAGTCATGAAGGTCAATATACCTTGTAATTTTTGTGTAATTTGTTCACGGTCTACTTTCATATTTATAGACATTCTATTTTTTTTTCTCTTTTTAACAACTCCTTGGCTGTTCTTATGCTGGATTATCCACTTCCAAATCATGGGGTTACGACTACATCTCTATTGAAAATTCTAAACCTCTTTCAATCTATTATTTATATTAATTTCTTTAATAAACCACAGATGAATCTTTCTCCCTGAGTTTTTGTTTTATTTTTTATTTTGATACTGTTTTTGCTTGAACATTTTGAATTGCTTTTGCTTCTTGAAATGTTTTCCACTGTTTTCTAACGTTCTGTTACTTTGTTTACCCCATCGACCCTATTGATTTTTCCTTCATACTCGTAATTGATTTTGTTTCATTATAGGATTCTTGTCTTCGTCTGGAGACTGTTACTCTTACTTATGGAATTCATTTGTATCATAATTGGTTTCTCATTCAACAAGACTTGGTCCCTGGTTTGGTAATGATGGTAGAGTGAGGACTATTTTAGGTCATTATTTTTCTTTATTGACTTGGGTCTGGGCGTCATTCAGTAGGCCAGCATTTATTGCCAGTCTCTGGTTGCCCATGACAAGATGATGGTGAGATACCTTCTTGAATCGCTGTAGTCTATGAAGTCTGAAGGTAGACCCATAATGTCATTAAAGAGGGAATTCCAAGATTTTAACTCAATAACACTGAACGAATGGCGATATATTTCCAAGTGAGGATGCTAAGTGGCTTGGAGGGGAACTTGCAGGTAGTGGTGTTCCCATGTACCTGCTGCCCCTGTCCATTTAGATGGAAGCAGTTGTGGATTTGGAAGGTACAATCTAAGGAGCCTTGGTGAATTTTTGCAGTGCAACGTGAAGCCATTTACTTGCTGCTGTGAATGGTACAGCTAACTACCTGAAACAACATAATTACTAGTTGTGAAGTTTCAATTTTGGCAGTGTGGTCGTCGATCTGTTTCACTATTGCGATAGGGAGATGAAGATTTTGCATTCTCAGTTGCACAAATTTGCCTGCTAAAATAATCATACTGCTCCTGCTGAGTGTCGGTATTGTAGGGAGTCAATGTTTATAAATGTGGTGCCAATCAAGCGGGCTGCTTTGTTCTGGTTGGTGTCAGGTTGCTTGGGTGTTGTGCAGACTATTCCATCACTCTCTTGACTTGTGCCTTGTAGGTGGTGGACAATCTTTGGAAGTCAGGAGGTGACTTACTCGCTGCAATATTCCTTGTTTTTGACCTACTCTTAGACCATTCCATTCATACGGCTAAGATAACAAGGTGTAGAGCTGGATGAACACAGCAGGCCAAGCAGCATCATAGGAGCAGGAAGGCTGACGTTTCGGGCCTAGACCCTTCATCAGAAAAACGGCTAGTCCAGTTCAGTTTCTGGTCAATGGTTATGCCCAGGATATTGGTAGTGGGTGATTCAGCAACGGTAACGCCATTCAGTTTCAAGGAATGGTGGTTAGATTGTCTCTTAATGGAGATGATCATTGCCTGCATTGTGTAGCGCAAATATTACTTGCCACTTTTCAGCCCAAGCTGGATATTGTCCAGATCATGTTGTATTTGAACATAGACTGCTTCAGTATCCTAGGTGTCGGGAATCGTGCTGAACATTGTGCAATCGTCGGTGAACATCCACACTTCTGACCTTATGATAGCAGGAAGGTTATTGATGAAGCAGCAGCAGATGGTTGGGCCTAGAACAGTACCCTGAGGAACACTTGCAGAGACTGGAGCTGTGATGACTGAACTCCAAAAACCACATCCATCTTCCTATATACCAGATATGATTCCAACCACTGGAGAGGTTTGCCCCCGATTCCCATTGATTGCAGGTTGCCAGGGCTTCTTGATGGCACACTTGGCGTCAAGGGCTGTCACTATCGCCTTACCTCTGGAATTCAGTTCATTCGTCCATGTTTGAACCAAGTCTGTAATGAGGTCAGGAGCTGAGTGGCCCTGATCGACCCAAACTGGGCCTCTCTGAGCAGGTGCTGCTTGAGAGCACTGTTGATGAAACCTTGCATACTGATTGAGAGTGGACTGATGGAGCAATAATTGACCAGCATGGATTTGACCTGGTTTTGAGTGCAGGCACTCCTAGACAAATTTCCACTGATTAGAGGCCAGTGTTGTAGGTCTACAGAAACAGCTTTGTTGGCGAGCAGCTAGTTCTGGAGCGCAAGTCTTCATTATTATTGCTGGAATGTTATCATAAAATAAGACAATAAGATATTGGAGCAGAATTAGACCATTTGGCCCATCAAATCTGCTGTACCATTCAATAGTGGCTGATTTGTTTCTCAGCCCCATTCTCTTGCCTTCTCCCCTTAATCTTTGATCCCCTTACAAACCAAGAACCTATCTATTTCTGTCTGAAAGAAACTCAATGGCTCGACTTCCACAGCGATCTGCAACAACAGCATCCACAGATTCACCATCCTCTGGCTGAAAAAATTCCTCCACACTTCTGCTCTAAAGGATGGTCCCTTTACTCTGAGGCTGTGCCCTTGGGTCCTAGTCTCTCCTCCCACTATTTTTATACTTATGAGACATGGGCATCACTGGCTGACCAACATTTATTGCCTATCCCTAATTACCCTTTAGAAGGTGACAGAGAGCTACCTTCTTGAACAGCTGCAGTCCATGTGCTAGAAGTGGAAAAATCTTCTCCATGTTCACTCTATTCCAGACATCTCAGTATTCTGTAAGTTTCAATGAGATTCCCCCTCAGCCCACAGCCTTTGCAGTATCCTGTGCTTTCACCTACTTCTTGATATCATGTGGAATGAATTGAATAACCAGAAAACTAGCATTTATAGGGACCTTTGGAGGAGGCCGAATTGGATCATTCAGTTGGTACTTCTGACTGAAGCTCGTTGCAAATACTTCAGCCTTATCTTTTGCACTGTTGATTTGACCCCCCGTCATTGAGAGTGGGGATATTTGTGGAGCCGCCTCCAGTGTGTTGGTCAGTTGTCCACAATTCATGACAGTGTGTGGCAGGACTGCAGAGCGTAAATCTGACCCATTGATTATGGAACCACTATGCTCTGTTTATCACTTGCTGCTTATGCTGTCCAGTGTGCAAGTAGTCCTGTTCTGAGGCTTCACCAATTGATACCTAATTTTTAAGATATGCCTGGTGCTGATCTGGCATGGCCTCCTGCACTCTTCTTTGAACTAAGGTTGATCCCCTAGCTTGATGATAACGGTGGTTGGGGGTATATCAGGTCATGAGGATCAATATTGTGTTGGACTATGATTCTGCTGCTTCCAGTGGCCCACAGCACCTTGTGGATACCTACCCATGAGCTGCAGGATCCATTCTGAATTTCTCCCATTTAACACACTGGTGTTGCTAAATAAAGATGAGAGATGTGCTCGGTGTCTCCACAAAGACTGCAGTTGTCATTCCTCCCAATCCAGACAGATACATGCATCTGTTACAAGTAGGTTAGTGAAGTTGACTGGGCTGCAGCTGAGGTTGGCTGGTTTACTATGGTGCAGATAATGATCAGTTGTTTAGCATATATCTATAAGGTAAGTATTGATCAGTTGAGCAGATATTGATTAGGTTCTTTAGGCAGTATCATGTGCAACGTGTATTGTGTACATCTCATTATTTCAATGATTGCTGTATTAGTGGTGAAGTTGTCTGATTTGCACTCCCTGCTTTGTTGAAAATGGAGCTCTGCTAAGCTTGTTCTTGACAGTGTAAGTACAATATTAACATCATGTTAAGTGTTCTTTGGTATGTAGCTGTCCATTGTGTCACTGGAAGAGCTCAAAGTTAGATCTGTTTGGATTTCCCATCTGAAATTCAACAGGCTCTTGAATTATACCTGGATTCAGAACATCCTCTTAGGTGAACTTGATGCAGGTCTAAATAATATTGAAAGCTTGTTTCTCTGTCTCTGTTCAAAAGTCTGACGTGTAAGTACTTGTGAAGAAGAGCTGAACTCAGTTGTTGAGGCTTAGGATGAATGTGCTTCCAACCCACAGGTATTCCAATTTCCCCTCCAGTCTGTGCTTGCATGTAGCCTTTGTGGCTCTATACTTAACCTCCATACCCTGTCCCTGAGAAGGGGGAAATTCAACTCTTGTCCCTGTCTGTCAGTAATGCTGAACAGTGCATGTGAGGATCAGATTAGATTGAGCTGTGAAACCTCCTCATTGCTTAGGTTGAAGGGAGAATTAGAAAAAAGATGAAAGGGGAAGAGTTCTTGTACTGCAGTTATCAGGAACCAGGCACAGGATGTTGAAGGAACATGAAGCGAAAGAGAGCACTGAATGGGTTATGAAAGAAAAAGTTCCTATTTTCTGCTTAATAGGTGACTCAGGTTTTCTGAATGAAATCCATTTCTAGCTGCAGTGTTTGACTGTTCATTTTTATTTGAATCAAGATACTTCAGTCCCAACTGATGCTGCGAATCCTGAATCCTAGTTGGCATTTGGTTCATCAGATACCAATGGGCCTCCCTCTGCCACCAATATCCCTCCCTTGAGTATGAGCAAAAGTTTCAGAAAAAATCTGACAGCATTGAGTAGTCTTCTGTGCATTAGAGACATTGGTGATAGTGGGAACAGTGCATTTCTTCCTGTTTTATTTTGTGTCTTGTCTAGTTCTTCAACCATTTATTGTGTGTGTATCTCTTTTTATTTCTCTCTCTCTCTCTCTCTCTCTCTCTCCCCCTCTCTCTCACCGCTCAGTGTTATTATTAACGGTTCCTGGGATGGAAGAGACTACGTCAGAGACTGATAAATCACTATCCAAACCGCTGTGGGACAACAAAAAGGTACTGTAGGATATTTAATGTTTAATTTGTCTGAAGGGAATTTGGAATTCCTGAAAGTGAGTCAGATTACCCATCTCAATTTAGTTGTGGATCCATTACATTCTATTGTGGTACTTTGTATAGCTCTTTGACCTTTCATTAGTGTCAGTAGCAACTCATCTTCTTTTCTTAAGCTCATTTTTTTTTTTCTTTCTTTCTTATTGTTTGTGATGCTCATCAATCTTCATATTTTGTGTTAATTTTAAATGAGAAACCTCAATGTTCTCCCTTTTCACTGAAAGTACTGTTAGATGCACTAGGTTGTGCTTCAGGAGGAAAGAAAACACTTTTGTTTTACGATTCCTTTCACAGCCTAAGAACATCTCAAAATGTTTCACATCCATTGCTTAATTTTAAATTTATGCTTAGCTTTTACAGTAAAGAAAGTTACTCAGGTGACCACAGCCCATCAATTGTGGCTGGGTAGTCTCACTTTGCCCCCAGTTACAAGGTCATATTTTCAACCTTCCATCAAGAGACGAGCCCAGAATCCAGGCAAATAATTTGATGTGGGATCAAGGGTATGTTGCATTGCTGGAAGTGCTATCCTTTAAATCCCAAGCTGGTATAGTTTATTCTGAAAATAATATCTTAAATCTGAGCAAAGAAAACTATGAAGGCATAAAGGGCAAGTTCACTGTGATGGATTGAGAAAATATACAAAAACGTAAGAACATAGAACAACCCCTCACACCTCTTCCACCATGTGTTACGATTACAGCTGATTTGAATACTTCAATGCCTTTTATGCACACTGCCCCCATGAGCTTTTACACCACTGGCAATCGGCTATCTATTAACCTCTGCTTTAAATATACTCAAAAGACTGAACTTCCACCGCTGTCTGGGGTTGGGGAATTCCAAAGATATATCACTTTCTGAGTAAGAACAAAATTCCTCATCTCAGTCCTAAATGTATTCTCCATATTTTAAATTGTGACCCCAGTATAAAACTTCACAACCAGCAGAGACATTTTAGCTGCATCTACCTTGTTTATCCATTTAAATATTTTGTAGGTTTCAATGAGATTACTGCTCATTTTTCAAACTTCTGGAGAACCTTTAGATATTTGGATATCTTTCATTTGTATGTCCAAAAATTGAAAAGACCTGAAAACAGAAGGTCATTTCACATGTGGACCCAAAGAGAGTCGAAGGCATGCTGAGTTCAGGTCCTTCATAAAAAGTCTTTGGATGGTCTGAACGGACCTAAGAGCAAGATTTGTTCCCAAAAAGCCCAAACTCAGTGTATCCATAGGTGCATTCGGACCAAGCATGACTTTGTCTCCCCCCAAAGGTCCTGATCAAACCTATACTATAGGTAAGTGTATCCTAAAACCGAAAATATCCTTTATCCAAGAAACAGTTGATCCCAAGGTTTACAATGAAGGATTCCTGACCTGTATGAGCCCCGTTTACCCAATCTCTCCTCATAGGACAATCCTGCCATCTGGTTAACCTTCATTGCACTCCCGCTGTGACAGTAATATTTTTCATGAGATGAGATGACCAAAACTGTATACAGTACTCCAGGTACAATCTAACCAAACTCCTATGCAGTTGACGTAAGACTCTGCTTCTCTAGTATCAAATATTCTTGCGATTTGGCTAATATTAAATTAGCCTTCCTAATAACTTGCTGGAAATTCATAAACAAGAACAGAAATTGTTGGAGAAACTCAGCAGTTCCAGCAGCATCTGTGGAGAGAAGGCAGGGTTAATGTTTTGGGTGCACTGACCCTTCTTCGGAACTGGAATTTCATGTTAGCTTTCAGTGACTTGTTGACAAAGACACCCAAGTCCCTTTGCATATCTACACTTCCTAACTTTTCACCTTTTAAAAAAAATACTGTGCACATCTGTTCTTCCCACCAAACTGGATAACTTCGCATTTTCCATTTGTATTCCATCTGCCATGTCTAAGCCTGTCTGAATCCTCCTGAAAATGTTTTACATTTTCATCACAACACACATTCCTGCTTAGCTTGTATCATCTGCAAATTTGGAAATATTACATTTGGTCCCCGTGTCTAAATCTTGACCTGTATTGTAAACAGTTGGGGTCCAAGTACCGATCCTTGCAGTATCACACTAGTTATAATCTGCCAACCTAAGAATGACCTGTTTATTCTTATTGTCTGTTTCCTGTCTCTTAGCCATTCCTTAATCAATGCCGGTACATTGCTCTGAAACCGTGAACAATAATTTTGCTGACCACGTTTCCATGCTGTCTGACTCTATGACCAGATCAGAAGCTTTCTGAAATGCTAAATATACTGCATCTATCAACTATCCTTCGTCAATTTTTTTTTTTTAATAACATCGTCAAAAAAAATCCAAATTCGTCAAGCATGATATTTTATTCATCAATCCATGTTGATTATGTACAATCAGATTATTTTTAGCCAAGTGTCCATTTATTGTGAAAGAGAAGATGGTTCATTGGACTTGAAATGTTAACTCTGCTTTCTTTCCACAGATGCTGCCAGACTTGCTGAGTTTCTGCACCAATTTCTGTTTTTGTTTCAGATTTCCAGCATATACATTTATTTTATGTCCATTCTATTATGTCCCTTATGATAAATTCTAGCATCTTACATATGACTGATGTAAGGCTGATGGGTCTGTAGTTCCCTTCTTTTCCTCTTTGCTTCTTTCTTCAATGGTGGAATGACATTAGCTGGCTTTTAATCTGCAGGATTCAGTACAAAATCAGTGGAATTTTGGAAGATGGTTACCAATGTATTGACTATCACTATAACCACCTCCCATCAACTTGTTGGATATACAGTCTCAAGTCCTGGGGACTTAGCAGCTTTCTCCAGTGTGATCATCTCAATGCTGCTATTTTCCTTTAATTTCTCATTCTCCCTAGTCATTTGGATCTGTAATTCTGGGAGATTTTTTTATATCTTCCTCAGTGAAAGTAGACACAAAGTAAGTGGCTAGCACTAAATAAAAACCAAAATAACTGCAGATGCTGTAAATCAGAAACAAAAAAAAAAATTGCTGGAAAAGTCTGGCAGCATCTGTGGGGAGAAGTAGTGTTAACATTTTGGGTCAGTTCTGAGGAAGGGTCACTCAACCCGAAATGTTGACTCTGATTTCTCTCCACAGATGCTGCCAGACCTGCTGAGCTTTTCCAAAAATTTCTGTTTTTGTCAAATGGTTAGCATTGCTGCCTCACAACACCAGGGACCAGGGTTCGATTTCAACCTCGGGTAACTGTCTTTGTGGAGTTTGCACATTGTCCCCTTGTCTGCGTGGGTTTCCTCCAGGTGCTCTGATTTCCTCCCACTGTCCAGAGATGTACATGTTAGGTGGATTGCCCAGGTGTCCAGGGATGGGAAATGCAAGGTTACAGCGATTGGGTAGGGGATGGGTTGGGTGGGATGCTCTTCAGCGGGTTGGTGTGACTCGATAGGCCAAATGGCCTGCATCCACGCTGTAGCAATTCTGTGATTCTAATCATTTAGCTTCTCTGCAATTTCTCGATTCTCGTTATAAATTTTCCTAGCCTTGCTTTTAACAGACCCTCATTCTTCTCTGTCAGCTGCTTCCTTTTTACATACCTGTATTAGATTTTATAGTCCATTTTCATGCTTTTTGCTGGATTCTGTTTGTATACTTCCACTACTCGTTAGTTTCTTGGTTCTCCTTTGCTGATTTTTAAAAAAATTTCGAAACCTCAGATTTATTAATACTTTCGGCCACGTTATAAGCCTTTTCTTTCAATCTTACACAATCCCTAACTTCCTTTATCAACAACAGTTGACTGATGTTTTTTGATATTTTGCAACCTTGAAGGAATGTAAACTTCATAGTTCTTTAAACACTATCCATTGCCTATGTACAGTTATGCCTTTTGGGATATTTTCCCAATCCAGCTCAGCCAACCTGTGCCTCATGCTTTCTTAATTCCCGTATTCAAATTTTAATACCCTTGCTTCAGATTAAACTAGTTCACTTTCAAACATAAAGTTGAGGTTGTAGAATTGCTCGCTGATCCGGTTGCAGAAGTTTCGTTACCCTGCTAGGCTACATCGTCCATGCGCCTCCAGTGAAGCGTTGGTGTTCCGTCCCATTTGTTATTTATATGCCGCAGTTTGCTGGTGTGGTTGGTATTACTTCCGGTTTTGTTCTTCGGTGGTTTGTATATCGGGTCTAGTTCAATGTGTTTGTTGATGGAGTTCGGTTGGAATGCCAGGCCTCCAGGAATTCCCTGGCATGTCTGTCTAGCTTGTGTTATTATGGATGTGTTGTCCTAGTCAAATTCGTCTCTTCTTTGTCCTTGTGTATCGAGACCAGTGAGAATTGGTCATGTCTCTTGGTGGCTAGTTGGTGTTCGTGTATCCTTATTGTCAGTTTTCTTCCAGTTTGGCCTATGTAATGTTTCACAGTCCTTGCATGGTATTTTTGCCCTAGGCTTCGGGGTAGCCCACAAACCAACAACCATCCTGTGACTGCTACTGACAAACATAAAGGATCCCATACCCACAACCAATAAAACTAATGTAATATACAAAATACCATGCAAGGACTGTGAGAAACATTACGTAGGCCAAACTGGAAGAAAGCTGGCAATAAGGATACACGAACACCAACTAACCACCAACAGACATGACCAATTCTGACTGCTTTCAATACACATGGACAAAGCAGGAATTTGACTGGGACAGCATATCCATAATAGCACAAGCCAAACAGAGACATGCCACTGAATCCCTGGAGGCCTGGCATTCCAACCAGAGCTCTGTCAACAAACACATTGAACTGGACCCTATATACAAACTACTGAAGAACAAAACCAGAAGTAATACCAACCACCCCAGAAAACTGAGGCATATAAATAACAAGCGGGACGGTACACCAAAGTTTCACCGGAGGTGCACTGACAACCTTAGCTAGCAGGGTGATGAAAAGTCTGCACTCAAACACACCAGCTTGGTGAGCAAGTCTGCAACCTCATCCACAACCCGAGCTACAAATCTTCTCAAAAACTTTAAACATAAAGTTATATTGTATTGTGAACACTCATCCCTAAAGGTCCTTCGACAAATCACCTTTTATCTTCTTACTAGACACAAAATAGCCTGGCCTCTACATGGCTTTTCAATATGCTGCTCTAGAAAGCCATCCCTAAAACACTGCAGAAGCTTGTCCTCCACAGCTTTAGCACTCAGTTGATTTACCTAGTCTTTACGCAAATTTAAGTCACTCACAATAACTCTGCCCATGCTACATGCTTCTCTCATCTCCTGATTAATACCATGTTCCACACTCTCACTACTGTCTGGTCACTATAAATAACTTTAACTGAAGTCTGTTGCCCCTTGCTGTTTCTTGGTTCCAATCAAACAGATTTCACACATTGTTCTTCCGATCAGGGATTCTCCCTACCGACATGTTATTCCCACCTTGTGTTATTAACGCAAATCCACCTCCTGTCCTTCCTAAATGTCCTTGAGTGTTCAGTTCCCAGTCCTGGTCACCTTACAGCCAAGTTTCTGTAATGGCATTTTTGCCTTTATGCCTTCTATCTTGTTGCAAATGCTGCATGCATTCAAGTAGAGTGCACTTTACTTTGTCCTTTCGATATAATTCTGCATGAGCGACATACTGAATGCTTAACTTTGTTTCTCCTCTGTTCTCGTCTCCCTGGCAGATTTTCTACTTCCAGTTACCAGTTTAACTCCATTCCAATTTGTTACCCCCCCCCCCCCGCCCCCGCCGGGTTCCATCCCCTTACAAACTAATTTAAACCAACCCCAAAAGCACGAGCAAATCTCCCTGCAGGAATATCAGTTCCAGCTTGTGCCACTCCTACTTGCCTAGAACTGGCCCAAATGCCTCAGATTTGATGGTGTACCTGGTACACCAGTTCTCCAGCTGCCTGTTCCATTGATCGATCCTCCTCCTCTTATTCTCACGAGCACAAGCCACTGGGAATAATCCTAAGAATACTATTTTTGAGGTCCTGCTTTTTAATTTTGTTCCTATTGTTCTTCCATTCTTCTCTACTCCCCACCCGCCTACTGCTGAAATGCCCTTGGATGCCATGGCCTTGTCTCTTGCTGCATTCTCCCAAGAAACGGTCACCTTCACTTGTTTCCACAATGTGCACTGCTTGCTTGGTTTTCTAGGATTACCCAGTTTCCCCTCTGCCTAATGCTTTTAATCTGCAGTGTGATAACCTCCCAAAATCTGACACATCTCCATGTATCAGACGGTGACTCCAGCCATTGTTCAAATTTTGAAACCCAGGGTTCCAGCTTATTCAACTGGTGACTGAACTGTGGATGTGTTTATCTGGGACACATGGTGTGTCACAACTTCACACATACTTCAAGGTGTACATTTCACTTCCATCCTGTAACTGTGAAAACTACTTGTTATCTTCAGAATAAGTATAAACTTACTATAAAAACTTCAACTAGATTAACTTTATTTTCTTTCAATTTTACTTTATTATTTTATTTTATTTTGACTTGATTTAATTTTCTATCCCTTTTGCTGGAGTTCCTATCTGACATTTGAGTAGCTGCTGCTTCCTTATAAATGATACGATTTGTTTTTAGTTCAAAGCTATTTAGACTCGCTCTTCAAAACCAGTTTCTTGCCAATAAACTTAGAGATTTCCTCCGATGTTGCTGTTGCATTCTTTTTCACATGCAGCCACTCTCTTGACACTGTTCAGAATGAAGTCACTACTTGTTGTCCAGTTTCTTTTTAAACTTGTTGAGTGCTGTCTTGGCTCTGTGTTCAGAATCATGAATATTGTGAGACTTGATTGATTAGGACTGTATTCACTGGAGTTTAGAAGAAAGTCTCATAGAAACCTGTAAAATTCTAACAGGATGAGAAGGGGGAAATGTTTCATCCAGAGAGTGGTGAGTCTGTGGAATTCTCTGCCACAAGGAACAGCTGAGGTCAAAGCATTAAATGTTTAAGAATTGGCAAATCACGTTGGTAGTTGTATAGAACTTCAGTTAGGTCACATTTGGAATATTGTTCTAGTTCTAGTTCTAGTTCTAGTTTCCACATGACCAGAAGGATGTGAAGGCTTTGGAAAGGGTACAGAAACATTTTACCAGATGGTGTCCGGTTTGAAGGTATTAATTATGAGGAGAGATTGCACAAACTTGGTTTGTTTTCGGTTGAACATCACAGGATCAGGAGCGACCTAATTGAAGTTTACAAAATTATGAGAGGAACAGATAGGTGGAGTCTCTTACCCAGGACAGAAATGTTAGTTACTACAGGACATAGGTTTAAGGTAAAAGGGTAAGCTTAAAGGAGATGAGAAGCAGCATTTTTTCTTTGCAGAGGGTGGTAAGTGCCCGGAACGTGCTACCAGAGGAGGTGGTGGTGATGGATGCAATAGCAACATTTTAAGAGGCATTGTGACGGATATGAATAGGCAGGGAATAGAGGGATACAGTCCATGAGGCTGCAAAAGGTTTTTAGTTTAGAAAGACGTCATGTGTCAGCATAGGCTTGGTTGGCCGAAGGCCTGTTCCTGTGCTGTACTTTTCTTTGCTGTTTGTTTTCAAGAAGGAGTTAAGCCTCGTTCTTAGGGCTAAAGGGATCAAAGGATATGGGGTGAAAGTGGGAACAGGGTCCTGAGTTGGATGATCAGCCATGATCATATTGAATGGCAGAGCAGGCTCAAATGGCCCACTCTTATTCCTATTTCCAATGTTTCCAATGAAGCCACAACTTGCTGTCAACACAAGTTTTGAACTTGCTGCCTCCTCTCTCAGCGCTGTGTTCAGAATGAAACCACTTCCTGCTCGCCGTGCTTTTTAAAACCTTGCCGCCTTCTCTCTGTGTTGTCATTTGATAAAATTTTGAAAACATACTGACAGGTCTGCAACAGATAAACTTTCCTCTAAGGTGCAAACACGCAAAGGGAAAGATCAAGTTCGCGATAGAAGAATTGTGTTAGATCAAAGAAATGGCTTAGAAGAATACCAGAAATAGTGTTAAGGGAAGCAATTTAGAGCCCAGCAAAGGAGGACGAAGAAACTGATCATGGAAAAGAAAATGTATATACAAGCTACTGGGGCAATAAAAACAGACAGTGTAAATATTTTTTTGCCCATGTGTAAGGGAGAAAGCTAGCAGGGATAAATGTGAGCTGATCAAGAGTGGATACAGGAGAATTTGTCATGGACCACAGGGAAAAGGTGGAGAAACTAAATAGTTACTTTGCATCCCTCTTCATAGAAGAATATACAAAAAAACTCCCAGAAATACTAGTCAACCAAAGGACTTATTGTAACTGAAGAACAAGAAAAGATTAGCATTAGTTAAGAGCTATTAACCTGAAAAATTTGCTAAATTGAGGGTTCATCAGTTTGTACGAGATGACTTTCATCTTGGAGCATTTAAGGAAGTAGCTATAGATATGCTGGATATACTGCTGGCTATCTTTTGTAACTGTACAGATTCTGGAAAGATTTCTGTAATCTATGTTATTGATTAAAGGTGGGGGAGAAATCATAATAGTTCCAAATTTGCTGATGACACCAAAATGGGTGGGAATATAAGTTGTGTAGAGACTGCAAGTGAGCTTCAAAAGGATTTGGACACGCCAAGTGAATGGGTTAGAGCATGGCAAGTGAAATGTAATGTGAAGAAATGTGAAACTACTCTGTTAGAAAAACCAGAATGGCAAAATATTTCTTAAATGTTGAGAGGCAACCTGGGTGTCTTCTCCAGAAGTCACTAAAAGCTACCATCCAGTCCAACAAGAAATTAAGGCGGCAAATGGCATTTTGGTCTTAATTTCAAGGGGGATTCACAAGACTAACCTGAGGAACATGGAACAGTCCCTCTTCTGAAGCTACACTGGCCCTATCCCCCACCTCTTCCTCCGTTACATCGATGACTGTGTTGGCGCCGCCTCATGCTCCCACGAGGAGCTCGAACAGTTCATCCACTTCACTAACACCTTCCACCCCAACCTTAAGTTCACCTGGACCATCTCTGATACCTCTCTCTCCTTCCTGGACCTCTCTGTTTCCATCTCTGGCAACCACCTGGAAACCGATATCCATTTCAAGCCTACGACTCCCACAGCTACCTAGAATACACCTCCTCTACCGCTACTTGCCCTCCTCAGTGGTCGAAAACGCCCTCGACTGCGTCTCTCGCGTTTCCCGCAACTCATCCCTCACACCCCCTCCCCGCAATAACAACCAAAACAGAATTCCCCTTCGTCCTCATGTACCAACCTCCGGATCCAACGCATCATCCTCCGGCACTTCTGCCATCTGCAATCTGACCCCACTACCAAAGACGTTTTTCCCTCCCCATCCTTATATGCCTTCTGGAGGGACCACTCTCTCTGTGACTCTTTTGTCCGCTCCACCCTCCCCACCACCCCCGGCACTTTTCCCTGCAACCGCAGGAAGTGCTACACCTCCTCCCTCACCCCCATCTCAGGCCCCAAGAAAACCTTCCACATCGAACAAATGTTCACCTGCATATCTGCTAAAAAGGTACACTGTATCCGCTGTTCCCGATGTGGCCTCCTCTACGTCAGGGAAACCAAGCGGAGGCTTGGAGACTGCTTCGTGGAACACTGATGCTCGGTTCGCGACAAACGACTGAACCTCTCAGCCGCGAATCATTTCAACTCCCCCTCCCACTCCTTGGACGACGTGTCCATCCTGGGCCGCCTCCAGTGCCACGCTGATGCCACTTGAAGGTTGCAGGAACAGCACCTCATATTTCGCTTGGGAACCCTGCAACCCAATGGTATCAATGTGGACTTCACAAGCTTCAAAATCTCCCCTCTCTCGACTGCACCCCAAAACCAGCCCAGCTTGTCCCTGCCTCCCTAACCTGTCCGTCCTTTCTCCCACCTATCCACTCCTCCCACCTCAACCCCCACCCCCACTTCCTACCAACCAGCCTCATCCCCGCCTCCTTGACCTGTCCGTCTTCCCTTGACTGACCAACCCCCATCCTAACTCCCACCTATACTCACCTTTGCTAGCTCCAACCCTGCCTCATTGACCTGTCGTCTCCTCTCCACCTATCTGCTCCTTTATCCATCTTCCATCCGCCTCCCCGTCTCACTATTTATTTCAGAATCCCCTTCCCCTCCCCCATTTCTGAAGAAGGGTCCAGACCGGAAACATCAGCTTTCCTGCTCCTCTGATGCTGCTTGGTCTGCTATGTTCATCCAGCTCTACACCTTGTTATCTCAGATTCTCCAGCATTGGCAATTCCTACTATCTCTAACCTGAGGAATGTTATGATTGTGTAATGAGCAGAGATTGAGAAAACAGGAACTGTAGTCTCTAGAGTTTCGAAGAATGAAAGCTGATCTCATTGAAATGTACAAAATTCTCAGGCCTTGACGGGCTGGTGAATCTAGAACCAGGGGACATAGTCACTTTATGATCAAAAAGATGGAATTTGCTCATGTCAGTGTTTTTGCCCACTTGTGTAGTGTGTCTATATCACCTTACAGACTCTTTCTACCCTCCTTGCGATTTTCTTTCCTATCTGTCTTTGTATCATCAACAAATTTGACTCCAAGGCATTAATGTTGATTGCAAATATTTAAGGACCCTCATACTGGTCCATCAGTTACATTTGCCATCCTGAAATGACTCTTTCCTGTTAATTAAAAAGTTCATAACAGTTTGAATATATTATCCCCAACACTGTAAGCTCTTAATTTGTTTTGTCAACTTTTAGTGTGGCATCTTATGGAATACCTTCTGGAAAGCCAAATATACTACACTTAGTGGTACATGCTTATAACATCCTGCAGGAGCTTTGATAGATTTCCTTTACCCAAAAACTATGTTGACCCTATGTGATAGTGTTATGATTTTGTAAACCTTCCTGATTCTACCCCTCTGATTTTTCCCAGTCAGAGATGTGAGATTAATTTGGGGTATAATTTCCTGCTTTTTGTCTTCCTCCTTTCTTGAATAGTGTTACATTTACATTTTTCAAATCCACCGAGATTTCTGGTAGGTTACAACCAATGCGTTTGCTATCTCTGCAAGCCATTACTTTTAACACCATAGAAGGCAGACCATCAGGTCCAGGGACTTGTTGGCTTTAAGTTCCATTAGTTTTTCCACTTCGTTTTCTTTAGTAGTTATTTTTAAGTTTCTCCCTTCCTTTTGCAACTTGATACTCTACTATTCTTGGGGTGCTGTTTATATCTTTCCCTGTGAAGAGGGATGCTAAATGCTTCTTCAAAGCCTTTGCCATTACATCATTTCCCATTGTTCATTCTCTAGTCTCAATCTGTAAGGGGCCAATGCTCACTTTAGCTACTGTCTTCCTCTTTATGTACTTGAAAAAGCTTTTATTATTATTTTACATAATGTGATAATTTTCCCTCTTCCAGAATTGATTGAAATCCAAAAATTGCTGGCCCTCCCTCAGATCAACTGATTAGCGCTAGAACCTGTTTCTTTCTTTGGTTCTCTGTTTGATATTGGCTGCTACCTCTAAGCATTGAGGCAACAAGGACCATAGAGTTTGATCACAGTTTAAAGAGTTGAAGACCACCAGAGGGAGGCGATGGCCTAGCGGTGTTATCGCTGGACTGTTAATCCAGATACCCAGATAATATTCTGACCTGGGTTCAAATCCCTCCATGGCAGATGATGGAATTTGAATTCAATAAATATCTGAAATTAAGAATCTAATGATGACCATGAATCCATTGTCAATTGTCGGAAAAACCCATGTGGTTCACTAATGTCCTTTAGGGAAGGAAACTGCCATCCTTACCTGGTCTGGCCTACATGTGACTCCAGAACCACATCAATGTGGTTGACTCTGAACTGCCCTCTGGGCAATTAGGGATGGGCATTAAATACTGCCTAGCCAGAGATGCCCTCATCCTGTGAATGAATGAAGAAAAAAAAAGACAAGAAGAATGTGGATAGGGGCAGAAAGAATAAAGACACTAATTCCTCAATGTAATTTAATTACATCAGACCTAATAGCTTCACAGGAGAGAAATAGACATCATGATGGAACAAAATAAATGGGTTGAAATACAAAAATAATTTTTTGGAATTATTTGTTAAAGAGGAAAACTAATACTCTGCCCAACACTCTACACTGAGAATAATTCCTAGACTAGGCATAATTTAGTAATCAAGTGTTGACATAATCTTTATGAGATATTGGAGGAAAAACAATGGAGACTCTCCAAATACAGTTTAAACAGTAGAGGAATAGCGGCTAATGGGTTTCATTGTTTTGTCCATGTCATTTTCAAGATGCTTCTCATTTTATTTGTTTTTCTTCACAGTCTGTATCATCACGGCCGAAATCATGTGAAGTCCCGGGAATCAAGTGAGTAGACTTTCTGGACTTTGACTGTGCATGTGTGAGAGACTTATGTAAATTAGTGTTTAGATGGTGTGGAACAGGGTCTTTAACATTTGTAATCTGATGATTTCAAAACTGCTAATCTCTTCCTACACAAGCATCTGTTTAAGATTAATGTTCTCAGGTGGCTGTATCTCTGGTTTGCAAGTTGAAAACTTCATTTTTTTTCTTCTTTTTTAACAGTATTTTCCCATCTGCAGACCAGGAAAATACCACAACACTGATGCCTGTTGCTCATAACACCGGAGGATCCCTGCCAGATCTCACAACCATTCACTTCCCGCCGCCTCTTCCTACTCCACTAGATCCAGAGGAGTCAACGTTCCCAACCCTGAGCGGTGCAAACAGCACTGGAAACCTGGCAGCAAATCTGAACCATCTAGGCCTCAATAGCAACAGCCAGGGTATGTGAGGGTACATTTGCACCAATAGCCAGCATGTGTATGAAGGGGTGTAGGATGCAGAGACTGGATATTAGAGAACATTGGTATGTCGAACCAAGGTTCAACAGGGGTTAGTCTTGGGAGAATAATATCTGCAGTTCACTTTCTAGCAGAGCAGGCAGACAAAAGTTGGGAGAGATACAAGTGTATGAAAGGCAGATTCCTGTGTTGGGGTAGTCCTAATGACCCTTTTAGTATTAGGCCAAAATTATTTGCAAATTTTACAAGTGGAAAGATTTCTGGGACCTGGTTTATATCCCCTTCCTGAGAAACTGCTGAGTTAGGGCCAGCAATTTTCACCCTGTCGAAGAGGGCCAATTGGTCAACTTACTTCAATCTGTGCAGGATCTGGATACAAGAACAGATCCCCACAAAATGAGTCTGATCACTGCATCAATTTTCCAATCTTGGTGACATCTTGCATTGTTTGCAGGCCTGACATCATCACAGCGGTCATTGACAGGGTCTCTCCAGAACCGACAACCAACTGTGACACCCCTCACTTTACCAGTCAGCACAGACTCACGGAGACAACAGCTTCAACTATCACCAGCTCTCTCCCCACTCTCTCCAATCACACAGGTACAGTCTGCAAGGAATAAGATATACACTTGAAGTGTAACGTGCTTTTAAAATATAACCTGTTAACAGGAGAATTAGACATAGATTAAGCAGGATTTAAACTAATCAGAACTTGATTAAACATTGCTGAAATAGATACTAAATTGAAGCTTTCCATCTTGCATTTGTCAGGACTGGCACATAAAGAACCGAACTGCTGATTCATACAAAGTCAGAAGTCACACGACACCAAGTTATAGTCCATCATGTTTATTTGGAATCACACGAGCTTGTGATTCCAAATAAACTTGTTAGACTATAATCTGGTGTCATGTGACTTCTGATTTTGTCCACCTCAGTCCAACACTGGCACCTCCACATCATGGCTGATTTATACAGCATGAGAAGAGTGTGCTGATTGGTTAGATCATAGTTTTTATGAAGATGCAGTTGGAACAATTAAATGTCAATCTTAGATGAAAAACCTGACCAAGCAGGCAGTTTGTCATTGGTTGGAATGTTGCCATTAGGAATGCAATCTCCATAACTCTTTTCTGGATGAAGAAGTGCACTGTGCACATGAATTCCTTTTGCCTAAATAGAACAGGGTGCTATGTGTTAATATATGCAACTGCCAGCGTGTGCAAATACATATCACTGACAGCCCAACTAGTAATCTTTTAAATTTTTTTCCAGTGTAATTCTTGGCACATTGGGGATTATTCAGCACATACAGTCCAATAGCGGAATCGCATCTAATGTTGAACATTGTATAATCAGATTTGCAGGCCCCAGAATGGTTGAGCATAACTGGCCTGCTGAGAACAGTCCAGGGAACATGATTTGATACAATCCACCAATCGTTGAGATGTATGATATTCCCTTTCCAGTTTGGTTTCTTGGATCAGTCCAGATGATTGCATGACTAAAAACTCAATTTTGTCTTATTTTAGCAATGTTTAAGTTCGATGCTAAGCAATTATTTAAATTTAATTAATTTAATCTCATGAGATCAGTCTTTTTCAGCTCAGTGTAACCCACTCATTCATACTTGCTTCTGGTGCTATGTTATAACACAGCAGGGAATTGGTTCATCACATCTGTTCACACTCCAGCTTCCAATTGTGCTTGTCTGCTACCTAGTAGATATACTGTATTTTGCTTCAGCCAAATATTGGGCAGAATAAATTATTATAATCAGTCCTCACAAAAGTTTTGTGCCCAGGTCACCAACTTCATCCCTCTCCTTGACTACGATCTCAACCTGGTTTGAAATTTAATGACTATTTGGCTTGAGTTGAGTTTCCAATTCTGTAATTGCTCAATTATAAAGATCACCTACTTCTCCCTCTGTAACATTGTCCATTTCTGTTTCTGCCTGTGCCCATCTGCTTGTGAAACCTTCAGCCTTTCCTTTATCACTTCTAGATTCATCTACTGCAATGCACTTGTGTTCAGGTTCCCACTTTCTGCATTCTATTGTGTTTTTTTCTCCAAAATTCTGCTTCCTGTATATTACCTGCACCAAACCTTATTCACCCATCATCAGTGCTCACAGACTTGCATAAGGTTTTAATCTAACAATACATCAAATTAAAAATTCTGATCCTTTTATTTAAATCTCTCCATAACATATCCCTGGCCCCCTCCAGTCCTGCATCTTTCCTCCCTCCCTCAAGGATGTAGCAATGGCAATGGCAGAGTGATCTTAACGGGAATTTTATCTTTCATATAGACTAGATTAAGCAGCCTGCTAATATCACACAGGTATTGCGTTGTGTAACTGAGTCTGGGTTGGATTTCTGTAATATGTCCTACAGCTAACAAAAGGAGCTTAGATAAATTTAGTAATCAACTAAAGTTAGTTAACAGATTCAGATGTGTGAATCTTTATCAAATCACTATTGTAAAGAGATTTTGTTCGCTCTGGTGATCGCAAAATTTGTAAAGTAAGTTACAACAATGTCATAAGGAGTCTACAAAGGAATACAAGTGGTTAAGTGAGTGGGCACAAATGTAACAGATGGACTATAATGTAGGAAAGTGTAAGTTTGTCAACTTCACCTGGAAGAATAGAAGAACAGAAAATCATATTACTTAAATAGAGAAAGATTGCGGAACTATGAGATGCAGAGGAATCTGAGTGTTCTGATACATGAATAACAAAAAGCTAGCATACAAGTGACAAGGAATGCAAATGGCATGTTATTGTTAATTGCAGTGGGAATGGAATGTACAAGTAAGGATGTTTTGCTGCCATTATGCAGGGCATTGGTGAGGCCACATCTAGAGTACAGTGTGCAGATTTAGTCTCCTTATTTAAGAAAGGATATAATAGCTTAGAGACAGTTCAGAGAAGGTTCACTCAACTGGTTCCTGAGATGGAGGGGTTATTTTAGTAATAAAGGTTGGACAAGATAGGCCTGTAGCCATTAGAAGTAGAAAGTGCTGAAGAAATTCAGCAAGTCCAGAAGTTTAAGTACAGTAGGTGCCTTAAATTTTCTATGTTTACTTTTAAGAAAGTCCTAAACTGGAGGGACACATACCCTGGCAGGGAAGTTTGCGAGTGTCACTTGGGAGAATTTAAACCAGTGTGGCAGGAGGGTGGGAACCAGAGCAGTAAGGCAGCAAGTCAAATGACCAAGGAGTTAAAGACTAAGACCAGTAAGGCGAAGAGGAGAGATTTCGGAATATGGCGGGACTGACAGTCTGAAATGTATTTGTTTTGGCATGAGTATAATATGTAAGTCAGATGACCTTAGAACTTTGATTAATACATATAGCCATGATGTTGTAGCTATTACAGATACTTGATTGAGAAGGGGGACAAAGTGGCAGTTTAACATTCCGGGATTTAGATGTTCCAGGAGCTTGAGAGAGGGATGTAATAGAGGTGGGGAGTTGTGTTATCGTTTAGGGAGAATATCACAACTGTACTGAGGGAGAACATCTTGGAGGACTCATCCATTGAGGATAAATGGGTAGAGTTCAGCAATAGGAAGGGTGCATTCACTTTGGGGGTGTACGAAAGGCCTTCCAGCAGCCAGCGGAAGATGGAGGAGCAGAGATATTGAAAAATGTAAAAACAGAATTGTTGAGGTTGGTAATTTTAACTTTCCTTATATTGACTGGGACTCCATTAGTATAAGGGCTTGGTGGATGGGGGGAATTTGATTGTATCCAGGCAGGTTTCCTGAAGCAATATGTACACTGTTGGACTGGCAAAGAATACTACACCTGGTATTGGGGAATGGAAGTTTCAGTGGGGAACATTTCAAAAGAACAGTGATTGTGATTCTGTAAGTTTTCAGTTACTTATGGATAAGGATAAAAGTATTCCTCGAGTGAAAGTACTAAACCGGGGAAGATTAACTGCACCAATGTTAAGCAGAAACTGAGGAATGTAGATTGAGAGCAACTATTTGCGGATAAATCCACATCGAGCATGTGCAGCCTCTTTGTGGTTCTGACTTTGGAAGATGAGAAATTGTGAGTTTAATCAAAAAGAAAAAGGAGGCATAGGTAAAGTTTAGGAACTGAAGGTAGACAGAGCTCTTGAAGAATAAGAGGAAAGCAG
This sequence comes from Rhincodon typus, assembly GCF_021869965.1. NCBI lineage: Eukaryota > Metazoa > Chordata > Chondrichthyes > Orectolobiformes > Rhincodontidae > Rhincodon > Rhincodon typus. Next base: position 39,480,298 of record NC_063360.1, on the reverse strand, counting down.
GAAAGACCTTAAACAAGGATTTAGGCGGGGCTAAAATGGACCGTGAAATGTCCTTGGTAAACAAAATTCAGGAAAATCCCAAAGCATTTTTAGACATGCATTAGAGGTTAGCTAGATCAATCAAAGACAAAGGAGGAAATTAATACGTGGAGTGGGAGGAAGTGAGTGAGGTCCTTAACAAATACTTTGTATCAATATTCACAAAGGAAAAGAATGTAGTGGATGATGAGCTCCTTAATTAGTTCTCTGGTTCTATTGCCACTTAGAGTCATTGAGTCACAGAGCTGTACAGCACGGAAACCGACCCTTTGGTCCAACTCGTCTGTGCCAACCAGATATCCGAAGTTAATCTAGTCTCATTTACCAGCATTTGGCCTATATCCCGCTAAGCCTTTCCTATTCATATACCCATCCAGATGCCTTTTAAATGTTGTAATTGTACCAGCCTCCTCTACTACTTCTGGCAGCTCATTTCATACACGCACCACCCTCTGCGTGAAAACGTTGCCCCCTAGGTCCCTTGTAAATCTTTCCCTCTCACCCTAAACCTATGCTGTCTGGTTTTTGACTGCTCCACCCCAAGAACAAGAACAAAGAAAATTACAGCACAGGAACAGGCCCGTTGGCCCTCCGAGCCTGCACAGACATGCTGCCCGTCACAACTAAAACCCCCTACCCTTCCAGGGACCGTATCCTTCAAGGCACCCTTTAAAAGTCACTATAGTATCTGCTTCCACTACCACCCCCAGCAGCGAGTTCCAGGCTCCCTACCACTCTGTGTAAAATGACTTGCCTCGTGCATCACCTTTAAACATTGCCCTTCGCACCTTAAACCCATGACCCCGGTAACTGACTCTTCCACCCTGGGAAAAAGCTTCTGACTGTCCACTCTGTCCATGCCCTTCGTAATCTTGTAGACCTCTATCAGGTACCCCCTGAACCTCTGTCGTTCCAGTGAGAACAACCCAAGTTTCTCCAACCTCTCCTCATAGCTAATGCTCTCCATACCAGGCAACATCCTGGTAAATCTTTTCTTCACCCTCTCCAAAGATCTTGACTAATCACCTGATCCATGCCCCTTGTGATTTTATAAGCCTCTTTAAGATCACCCCTCACTCTCTGACACTCCAGGGAAAATAGTCCCAGCCTATTCAGCCTCTCCCTGGAGCTCAAACCCTCCAGCCCTGGCAACATCCTTGTAAATCTTTTCTGAACCTTTTTAAGTTTCACAACATCCTTCCTATAGCAAGGAGACCAGAATTGAATGCATTATTCCTAAAATGGCCTAACCTGTACAGCTGCAACATGATCTCGCAACTCCTATACTCAATGCACTGACCAATAAGTGCAAGCATACCAAATGCCTTCTTCAGTACCCTGTCCGCCTGCAACTCCACTTTCAAGGGACTATGAACCTGCACTCCAAGGTCTCTTTATTCAGCAACACACCCCAGGACCTCATCATTAAGTGTATAGGTCCTGCCTTGATTTGCCTTTCCAGAACGCAGAACCTCTCTAAATTAAACTCCATTTGCCACACTTTGGCTCTTTAGCCCATCTGATCAAGGTCCCGTTGTACTCTGAGGTAACTTTCTTCACTGTCCACTGCACCTCCAGCTTTGGTATCATCACAAACTTAATAACTGTACCTCCTATGTTCACATCCAAATCATTTCTATAAAAGACCAAAATCAGTGCACCCAGCACCGATCCTTGTGGCACAACGCTGGTCACAGGCCTCCAGTCTGAAAAGCAACCCTCCACCACCTCCCTCTGCCTTCTGCCTTCTGCCTTCTGCCTTCTACCTTCCAGCCAGTTCTATGTCCAGATGGCTAGTTCTTCCTGTATTCCATGTGATCCAACCTTGCTAACCAGTCTACCATGAGTAACCTTGTCAAACGCCTTACTAAAGTCCATATAGATCACTTCCTCCACTCTGACTTCATCAATCCTCTGTTACTTGTTCAACAAGCTCAATGAAGTTAGTGGGACACAATCTGCAATGCACAAAAGCATGTTGACTATCCCTCTTCAGCCCTTGCCTTCCCAAATATAAATCCTGCCCCTCAGGATTCCCTCCAATAACCTGCCCACCACTGATGTCAGGCTCACTGGTCTATAGTTCCCTGGTTTTTCCTTACCACCTTTCTTAAATAGTGGCATCACATTAGCCAACCTGCAGTCTTCCAGCACCTCACCTGTGGTTATTGATAGAAATATCTCAGCAAGGAGCCCAGTAATCACTTCCCTAGATTCCCACAGAGTTCTAGGGTACACCTGATCAGGCCCCAGGAGTTTATCCACCTTTATGCATTTTAAGATGTCCAGCACCACCACCTCTGTAATATGGACATTTTTCAAGATGTGGCTATTCCTGACGTTGAGTATCTTCCATATCTTTCTCCACAGCAAACACTGATGCAAAATACTCGTTTAGTATCTCTCCCATCTCTTGCGGTTCCACACATAGGGGCCTTGCTGATCTTTAATGGCCCTATTATCTCCCTAGTTACTCTACAAAATCCCTTTAGATTCTCCTTAACCCTATTTGCCAAAGCTATCTCATGTCTTCTTTTTGCCCTCTTGATTTCCTCAAGTATACTCCTGCTTTTATACTCTTCTAGGGATTCTCTCAATCCGTGCTGTCTGTATCTGACATATGCTTCCTTCTTATTGTTGACCAATTTCTTTAGTCATCCAGCATTCCCTACACCTACCAGCCTTGCCCTTCACCCTAACAGGAACATACTATCGCTGGACTCTCGTTATCTCATTTTTTTTCTTAAGGCTTCCCATTTTCCAGCCATCCCTTTCCTGCGAACATCCATCCCCAATCAACCTAAGAAAGTTCTTGCTTAATAACCATCAAAATTGGCATTCCCCCAATTTAGAACTTTTAGATCCAGTATCTCATTTTCCATCACTATTTTAAAACTAGTAGAATTATGATTATTTGCCCCATATGCTCCACCACTGGCACCTAAGTCACCTGCCTCGCCTTATTTCCCAAGAATAGGTCAAATTTTGCACCTTCTTTGGTAGGTACATCCACCTACTGAATCAAAAAATTTTCTTGCACACACTTAACAAATTCCTGTCCATCCAAGCCTTTAACACTATGGCAGTCCCAGTCTGCGTTTGGAAAGTTAAAATCCCCTACCTGACACTGTTATTCGTACAGATAACTGAAGTCTCCTTACAAATTTCTTTCTCAATTTCCTGCTGACTACTGGGGGATCTGTAGTACAATCCCAATAACATGATCATCCCTTTCTTATTTCTCAGTTCCACTCGACTAACTTCCCTGGATGTATCCCCAGGAACATCCTCAGTATGGGGAGGTGATGGCCTAGTGGTATTATCGCTGGACTATTAATCCAGAGACCAGATAGTGTTCTGGGGACCCGGGTTCGAATCCTGCCACGGCAGATGGTGGAATTTGAATTCAATAAAATATCTGGAATTAAGAATCTACTGTTGACCATGAATCCATTGTCGATTGTCGGAAAAACCCATCTGATTCACTAATGTCCTATAGGGAAGAAAACTGCCATCCTTACCTGGTCTGGCCTACATGTGACTCCAGACCCACAGCAATCTGGGCAATTGGGGATGGGCAATAAATGACGCCCTCATCCCGTGAATGAATTAAAAAAAAATACAGCCATAATGTTATCCCTAATCAAAAATGCCACTCCCCCTCCTCTGTTGCCCCCTTTCTATCCTTCCTATCGCATCTATACCCAGGAGCATTAAACTGCTGGTCCTGTCTATCCCTGAGCCATGTTTTATGATTGCTGTGATATCCCAGTCACATCTTCCCAACCATACTAAGTTCATCTGCCTTACCTGTTAGGCCTCTTGCTTGACATAAATGCAGTTTAATTTATCAGTCCTATCTCGTCCTCTGATTGTTCCTGCCTGCCTGGACTGTTTGACTTGCTCCTTTTTCCCAACTGCACCAATCTTGGACTGTTCGCTTTCCTCGCTATCTGTCTGGGTGTGTTGTTTCCCCTGCCCTGCCGCCCTTACTAGTTTAAATTCTCCCAAGGAGCTCTAGTAAATCCCCCTGCCAGTATACTGCCAGGTGCAATCCATCCTTACATAAGTTACTTCTGCCCCAGAAGAGATTCCAGTGATCCAAAAATGTGAATCCTTCTCCCCTGTACCAGCGTCATCTTTTCTGTCCTCCTATTCCTGCCCTCACTAGCTCGTGGCATTATGAATAATCCAAATATTACTACCCTCGAGGACCTACACCTGCTGGCCTTCCTATTTTCTATCCTTAAAATCTCATCCTTTTCTCTGCCTATGTCGTTAGTTCCAAAGTGTGCAATGACCTTCTGCTGGTCCCTCTACCCTTTTGAGAATATTCTGCACCCTATCCAAGATATCCTTGATGCTGGCACTAGGGAGGCAACACACCATTCTGATGTCTCGTTGATGGCCATGTGTCCTCTGGCTACTGAGCCTTTCATCAATAGTTTTGATTCGTTTATCCAAAAAAAACTTAAAAATCTTCTTAACAGTGTTAGAAATGCAGATTCCCTTAAAGATTCTCTGAATGGGTTGATCAAATATCAAGCGCTGTGTCCTTGTGCGGACCATGGTAGTACAGTGGTAGTGTCACAACCTCTGTACCAGGAAGCCAAGTATCAAGTCCCACCTGCTCCAGAGATGTATAATCACATCTCCGAATAGGTTGATTAGAAGATGTCAAGTGTGTGTTCTTGTAAGGGCTCTATGTGACACTGTAGTAGTAGTAGCATCCCTATCTTTGAATCAGGAGGCCTGGGTTTGAGTCCTACCTGCTTCGGTAGCCTGTCATAACATCTCTACAGGTTGATTTTTAAAGAAAAATCTAAGAGCTGGGTTAATAAGAAAATAAGTTTAAGCTGGGTTCTTGTTGCGCCTGTCATGCACTGGTAGTATCCCTATGTCTGGGTCAGGAATTCCATGTTCTCGTCCCACTTGCTTTGGAGATGTGTAATTAGGTTGTAGACTTGCTCGTTGTGTTTGGTTGCAGACATTGCGTCACCCTGCTAGGAAACATCATCAGTGCGCCTCCAGTGAAGCGTTGGTGTTCTGTCCCGCTTGTTGTTTATCTGCCTTGGTTTGCTGGGGTGGTTGGCATTACTTGCAGTTCTGTTTTTCAGTGGTTTGTATATCCAAACACAGACATGCCAGGGAATTCCTGGAGGCCTGGCATTCCAACCAGAATTCCATCAACAAACACATTGAACTGGACCTGATATACAGACCACTGAAAAACAAAACCGCAAGTAATGCCAACCCAACAAACCGAGGTATATAAATACCAAGCGGGACAGAACACCAGCACTTCACTGGAGGCGCACTGACGATGTTACCTAGCAGGGTGACGAAACGTCTGCAATCAAACACAGCAAGCAAGTCTACAAGCTCATCTACAATCCGAGCTACAAATCTTTTCAAAAACTTTAGGTGTGTCATTACATGTTTGAACAAATTGATTTAAAAGACATGTAAAAAGGGCTTTTATGGCACTGCAGTATTGTCCCTGCCCCTGAGCCAGACAGTGTTAGTTCAAGTACAGCCTGTTCCCTAGAAGTGTGTCCTAAGTGTGAAGAGGTTGATTTTTTTTTTAAAAAAAATATCAGGGGAGGTGTTGGTGAAATGGTAATGTCAATAGTAGTAATCCAAACCCCAGACAAATGTTTTGGGAACATGGGTTTGAATCCTACCACAGCAGGTTATGAAACATAAATTCAATAAAACTATGTAATAAAAAGCTTAATCTAATGGCAGCCACTGTCATTTGTTGTTAATAAAGCCATCTGGTTCGGTAGATAGTAAGGACTGCCGATGCTGGAGAATCTGAGATAACAAGGTGTAGAGCCGGATGAACACAGCAGGCCAAGCAGCATCAGAGGAGCAGGAA
>NC_063360.1:39360313-39473978 GCF_021869965.1 Rhincodon typus | reverse complement strand
GACTAGCAATCCAGAAGCAAACAAAAACAAGTTACTCAAGAAACTCAGCAGGTCCGGCAGCATCTGTGGGGAGAAAACCGAGTGAACGTTTCAAGTCCAGTGACCCTCCTTCAGAACAGAGTTCTCTTCACATATTGCCGGACTTGCCAAGTTTCTCCAGCAGTTTTTGTTTCTGTCTGTTGGTTCAGTGATTAGCACTGCTGCCTCACAGCACCAGGGACCCACGTTCCATTCTGCCCTTGGGCAACTGTGTGGAGGCTGCACGTTCTCCCTGTGTCTGCGTGGGTTTCCTCCAGGTGCTCTGGTTTCCTCCCACAGTCCAAAGATGTGCAGGCTAGGTGGATTGGCCATGCTAAATTGCCCATAGTGTTCAGGGAGGTGTAGATTAGGTAGGTTATAGGGAGGTGGGTCTGGGTGGGATGTCTGAGGGTCGGTGTGGACTTGTTGGGCCGAAGGGCCTGTTTCCACACTGTAGGGATTCTGTGATGATGACCTTAATTATCTGCAGTTCTTTGTTTTGTTTTAATAATCCAGAACACCAGGCTAATAAAACATAGAACAGTACAGGCCCTTCGGCCCATGATGTTGTGCCGACCTATTATCCTACTCTAAGATCAAACTAACCTGCATACCCTTCATTTTACTATCATCCATGTGCCTATCCAAGAGTCACTTAAATGCCCCTAATGTATCTGACTCCGCTACCACTGCTGGCAGTGCATTTCAAGCACGCACCACTCTCTGTGTGAAGAACCTACCTCTGACATCTCCCCTATACCTTCCTTCAGTCACCTTAAAATTATGCCTCCTTGTGATAGCCTTTTCCGCCCTGGGGAAAAATCTCTGGCTATCCACTCTATCTATGCCTCTCATCATCTTGTACACCTCTATCAAGTCACCTCGCATCCTTCTTTGCTCCAATGAGAAAAGCCCTAGCTCGCTCAACCTTTCCACATAAGACCTGCCCTCCAGTCCAAGCAGCGTCCTGGTAAATCTCCTCTGCATCCTCTCTAAAGCTTCCACATCCTTCCTATAATGAGGTGACCAGAACTGAACACAATGTTCCAAGTATGGTCTAACCAGAGTTTTATAGAGCTGCAGCATTACCTCGCGGCTCTTAAACTCAATCCCCCTGCCTATGCAAGCCAAGATGTTCAGGAAATCCGACCACGGAGGATGGTGACATTTGAATGCAACAGGAAACTATTGTTGTGGCGATGACAGTGGACTAGTACTCCAGAACCCTAGACTTTGGAGGTACTTTTGAATTGTTAACGCTGTCATAAAGGAAGTTTGGTAGCCAATTTCAACACAACGAGATCCCACAAATAGCAAAGAGCTGAGTTCTTGAGTGCTTTTGGCACAATAGTAGTGTCCCCACCTACCCCAGACATGAGCCATAGCATCTCTGAAGAAGTTGATTGGAAAATAAAAAGTATCAGGGGATGTGGTGCATAGTGGTAGTGTCGTTGGATTAATAATCCAGAACGTCAGACTACTGTTCTGGGAACATGGGTTTAAATCCCACCATGACAGGTGGTGAAATTTGAAGGGCTGTTTCAGCACAGTGGTAATGTAACCTATCTCTGGCCTGGGTTCAAGTCCCACTCGCTCCAGAGGTGTGTCACAACATATCTGAATGGGTTGAGTTAAAATACTTAAGGGCTGGTTTCTTCCTCAGCGGTGGGTTGCCTCCTGGATAGGGAAAGGATCTAGAAGAAAAAGGTGAAGACTGGTGTTTGTGCTAAACTATAGGTTTTCAACTGAACCTTGTAAGTCTCTGAATTAGGCAGCAAAAGAATTTCAATATGTGTGCATTAGTCTGTTTTAAACATCTTTTAGCATTTCTAAGAAGAACCACCTGAGTTTATCCAGTCATCTCATGTTACTAAAGATCGTCATCTACACTACAATTCTCGTAAACCTCAACTGCACCATCTGCAAGCCTTGACATCCTTCCTAAAGTGTGGTGCCCAGAACTGAACACAATATTTCAGCTCATCTAACATTTTCACCTATAACTCCAAACAGGGGTCTCTCAATTAGTTAGTTCTTGGGCAGAAATCCTGGCTGATTTTTCTCCCTTCAGTCAAAGTCTTTGGAATCAATCAGCTATCTCAGCACAGGCCAGAAATGGTACTTATAACCTTTCTGGTATATGACTTGGGCCTATGCTAGCTTGTACATTCAATCTCTGAGCTAACTTGTAAAAGCTGCATCTTGTGTTTTATTGTGTAGTGTGGTGGGCTGTGGAAAGTGTTACTAGTTAAGAGGTGTTATTTTTATTGTAGGCTGTTGCTATGGATGCATTGGCATTGGAGCAGCAACTTCCTGCATATCCATTTTTCACGCAGCAGACTACGCAGCCACAGTCTCAGAGCTCCAGCAACCTGGCTCAGAGCTCACAGTCACAGCAGCAAAGTAGTGGCCAACAACAGACAGCCACAATGCCACAATCCCCTCCAATGAACCAAACGCAGGCACCGATAGGGATGGATATCAGCACGGTAAGCAAACGAGTGATATGGTAGAGTCAGTAAAATCATTATTTAAAAACATTTAATTAATTTATTTATTTGTATGTAGAAAAGTGCTTCATCAAGAGCAGGAGACATAAAACATTCAGTCAATAGCTACATTTAATTGTTCGTACATTTTGCAGGTCATTGATCATTGGATACCTCGCGAACTGAATAAAAACCCATAGTCGTGCTTCATCTCAGCTGGAGTAATTCACCGACACAGTGAGTCCTGTCTCACTGCAGAGGCATCACTCCAGGGTTATGCTAGTGGAGGTGTGAGGGTAGATGAATATTCTGGAGTTTTGCTCCCCTACCAAGACAATCAAGCAGTTTATTCATGTAAAGACAATCTCCCTGGAGTTACAGGGTGTGGGATAGAGTCTCGCCTTCCACTTTGGGAATGCCTTGAAAGGACTCTTGAAATCCTTGGTTCATACCTCATGGGTCTAGAGTGCAGGACGAAGCCTCATAAAGGCTCAGTAAGTTTGTTCTACTCAAAGTTGTATTGTGAACTTCTCTACATCTGGTTCCATGTACTTGGGTAATCTGAGATTAATGGATTGCAGTTCTGGTCTGTGTTAATTTTGGGAAATAATTTTGTTAGGATTCTCATTTGTGTTGTGGTTTGATGAGTCTGCTCTGGATTTTTTGATCTATAAAAACAACTTGCTAGGCTTTATGCCGAGCATGCCTCATTACTGCTTCACTCAGCTTTTTTGCTTTGGAGTTAAATGAGGTTACATCAGACTGAGAACAAGAAAAGCACCTTCATTCTTCCAGATTTGTTACTTACAGCACACCAGCTTTACAAGTTTTTATTTTCTCACCAACTTTAGAAGAACCACCTGTGAGTTCAGTGCAAGTGTGATTTGTAAGGAGGAAATTCGCCCTTTTTGAAGAACTTAGCTTGGGCAATGTGGAGGAATTCACAATGGATGAGAAGACGGATGAGAGAAGCTGACCCTTGCAGGGGAGCATGGGAACATTGCCTGCAAACAATGTGTTGCATTTCCTGAATTGTACTGCACAGGAGAAAACCGTTGAGCCCTTTGTATTTGTGCTGATTCTCTGAAAGGACTTGGCCTTTATTCCCATTCCCTGCTCTTAACTTTTAAGATGTCACTCCCACATTTCTTCGGTTCCCTTTTAAAAAGCTTTTATTACAAAAAGGGATTTTGGCATTGAAGAAGGTGCAAGAAATGTTTGCAAGTTTGATACCAGCACTAAAATGTTACTCCTATCAGAAAGAATTGAGCAGGCTGTTCTCTGTTGAAAAGGCAAGACTAAGGGTTGCCCTGATGAAAGTTTTAATAGCGTGGTCATCGAGGAGTCCAGGTCCAGAGGCATAAGTATCTCTAATAAATATGGTAAGAAACTCAGAAAATTGTTTACCCAGAATGTGGTGATAATATGGAAGTTGTTCCCATAGAGATAGTTCAGGGGAACGCACAGTTGTATTTAAGGGAAACTACATAAGTGCAAGTGTGGGAAAGGAATAACAGAGTATATCGGTAGGATAAAACAAAGGAGGATGGGAGGAGTTCAGGTGAGTTGTAAACACTGGATCATTTGGGTCACATAGTTTTACTTTTTAGCATGTATGTTAGGTAATTCTGGTCTCCCCTCATAACTAAAACCACTTATCTTAGCATCTTCGTGAATGTTTTCTATCATGCAGAACTGAACATAGTATTCTTACTGCAGCCTAATCAGTGAGTTATAAAAGTTTATATGTCCCCATTCATTTGTAATTTATGCTTCGGTTTACAATATCTGGGGAACTTTTCCTTTTATTATTTGATCATTATGTCCTCCCACTTTAAAGCTATATGTAAATCATTCACTAGTGTTCAATCATTTAGTGTACTCATCCTCTCTTCCCCACAATTCTTTGAATAAAGTTCCAACTGAAAATATCTGCTCTGTTTGCACAGTTTACCATATTCCCTGTTTTGTGTCATCTGCAAATTTTGATGACGTGCCCCTTTTAACGAAGTTCAGGTTGAATAAACTATATTCATGTGAAATATGTCGAAGAGTAATGATCCTTGGGGGAGCACCATTCTTTACACCTGCCAAAGATTATCCATTAACCACTGCACTGGTTTTATCTCCTTTTAGCAACTTGCTATCCATGCTACCACATTCCATTTAGTTTTTTTTTAAATCTTAAAACCTTCTATTTGGGTCCTTATCAGACACCCTCTAAAAACCCTTAGACATGACATCGACCACGTTACTTTACCAACATTTAGTTACTGCTGCAAAGAGCTTAATTTCATGTGGTTGTCCTTTATTCACCCAAGTCTGTCTTGCTGGGTGTCAATTTTATTTTGTATCATTTTTTTAGAAACTTAGCTGACACTGATATTGGGTCAGTGGTACTCATCACCTGATTTATCCCTCCCTTCTATTTTGAACAGAGTTGCCCAGTCACAGTCTTAAGCAAAGAGGAACCAGTGAGCCAGCGTGTGTGGAGTTTAGTTTCAGCAGGAGTTCGGCATTGAGGTGCAGTTGATCTAAGGTTGAGCAGGGTATTCGGTGTCTACCTGTAAGCCATATTTGTGCAGTGTGGAAGCTGACATTTGTTTTAGTGGTCAGAGATGATCACCATGCATAGCTAGGTTTAGGCTAAAGAGGTCTTTACGTCTTTATGTCATGGAATACAAAGGAGTAGTAGCTACATAATATTGGCAAGATGCTATACATAGGCGAACGTGCAAAATAAAGGCTCGTGGAGTTGAGTAATAATTTGGAATGATTGGAGGGTTGATCAATGAGCATAAGGCAGACAGTAGGGATAAATAGAATATTTCAAGTTGACAGACTTGTAACCAGTAGAGTGCCACAGGGAGCTGGGGCCTCAGCTATTTACAAATGTTAGTGCTCAGGGAGATTGAATATACATACAAAAGAAACAAATTTAGCATGCAGGTAAAGCAAGCAATTAGAAAGACACATGACTTGTTGGCCTTTATTGCAAGAAGATTGGAATAAAAGAATAAAGAAGTCTATTCTAAGGAAAGATATACTTGGTTTGGAGGTGGTGTTGCAAGGGATCATTAATTTGGCTTGAGGAATGAGAGTGTCATCCAATGAAACGTTGAGTAAATTGGATCTATATTCTCTCCAGTTTAGAAGAAGCAAATGCTAGTTGCATCTTCAAAAGTTCTAATCAATTTGTCAAATATTATTTTCCTTTCATAAATTTACAAATTTCTTCGTGTCCCACTACCACTTCCTTAATAATGGATTTCAGAATTTTCCCAGTGACTGAAGTCAAGCTAAGCGGTCCCTAGTTCTGTTTTCTTACACCACCTTTCTGATTTTTATGTTTGCTACCTGTCAATCCATGGAATCACAGAAATGTTCTAGAGCAAAAGGAGGCCTTTTGGCCCATCCTGTCTGCACTGACTCAGCATTTTGGATTAGTGTGTTGGCCTGCTTTTTTCTTGGAACCCCGTACTGTGTTTCGATCTTTTAAAAATCATCTGATGCCCTCTTGAATGCCTCAATTGAACCTGCCTGCACCATATTTTCAGGTTGTACATTCTAATTGGGAACTATTTGCGCGGAAATATTTTTTCCTGTGATTTGTTCTTTTTTTGCACTTGTTCTTTTACTGAAAACTTTAAAACTCTGCCCTCTGGTCTTTTTACAAACTGGAACAGTTTATCTACTCTGTCCAGTCACAATTTTGAAAACTTCTATCAAATCTTCCCTCATCCTTCTCCTGTCCGAGAAAAGCAATCACTGTCTCTTCAGGCTATCCTCATCAGCAAAATTTCTCATCCCTGGAACCATCTCTCAAACCTATTCTGCACTTCCTCCAATGCTTTAACATCCGTCTAACAGTGTGGCACCCAGAACTAAATACAATACTCCATCCGAGGTCTAACTAAATAAATTCATCATGAGATTGCAAGAACTGCAGATGCTGGAGTCGACATTTCGGGTCTAGACCCTTCATCACCAGTTCTGATGATGATGATGCCTGAAACATCGACTCTCCTACTCTGCTGATGCTGCCTGATCTGCTGTGTTCCTCCAGCTCCACACTATTGACACTAAATTCATCATGACGTCCCTGCTGTTGTGCTGTATGCCCCTATTAATGATGCCTAGAACGGCGTCTGCTGATCCAACCACCTTTAATAATTTGTGAACATATATCCCTGTGACATCAACAGGCAGGGAACAAGAAAGAATGGAAATATATTTTCATAGCAGATTCTGTAGATGGAGGGTCAGACAGATACTTCCATAACCATCACAATGGTGCATCCCTGGTACCAGGGTAAAGACATCTTCGGGTGTAGCATATTCTGAAAAGAAAAGGAAGGCTTTTTAAATTCTTCTATGCCCACCTAGGCCAGCATTTGTTTCCCAACCCTAAATGTTGTTGACAAGCTGGAGCTGAGCTGTCATCTTAAACCTCTGCAGTTCATAAGCTGCAGGTACACCTACAGTATTAGAGCGTTCTAGGATTTTGACCCAGGAATACTGAAGGAACAACAATACAGGTCCAAGCCATGATGCTGTGTGGCTTTGAAGGTAGCTTGCAGCAGTGACACATATTCCCACATATCTGCTGCCCTTGACCTTCTAGGAGGTAAAAATCATGAATTTGGAACATGATGTTGAAGGAGGTTCAGCATTTGAACCACAAGTTTTATTTCATATCGGTACCGATGAAGTGGAGAGAACAGGTATACCGGTTCTACAGTTAGATTTTCAGGAGTTAGAGGTGAAGTTAATAAGTAAGATCTCCAAGATAGCAATCTCTGGATTATTCTGTCACACAGCTTAGTATCATTGAGGTGAGAGTGAGTGCCCTTGACATCAAGGCCGCATTTGACCAACTTTAGCATCAAGGGCACTAGCAAAACTGGAGTCAGTGTCAAGGGGGAAATCGTACCTTGTGCGTAGGAAGATGGTTGTGGTTGTTGGAGGTCAGTCATCTCAGCTCCAGTACATCTTTGCAGGAGTTCCTCAGGGTAGTGTCGTAGGATCAAACATCTTCAGCTGTTTTATCAATGACCTTCTGACTGTCATAAGATCAGAAGTGGGGATGTTCACCAATGATTGATTGCAAAATGTCCAACACGGTTCGTGACTCCCTAGATACTGAAACACTCCATATCCAAATGCAACAAGACCTGGACAGTATCCATACTTGAGCGGAAAAGTGAGAAGTAACCATTGCTGCCACACAAATGCCAGGCAACAATCATCTCCAATAAGAGACAATCTATCCATCACTCTTTGGCATTCAGTGGTGTTACCATCACTGCATCCCACACTATCAACATCCTGGAGGTTACCATTCCCTAGAATCAAAACTAGACTAGCCGTACAAATACAGTTACAAAAGCACATCAAAGGCTAGGAATACTGCAGCGTTGCTAGATCCCCAGGGCTGTCCTCCATCTATAATGCACAAGTTGTAATGCACAACATTCAAGAAGCTTGACGTCACCTAGGACAAAGTAGCCTACTTGATTGGCATCAGATTCACAAAATTCTTAGAATTCCCTATCAAATGGCATGCGAGTCAAGCACACAAACTCCAGTGGTTCAAGAAAACACCTTAGCACCATCTTCTTAAGGGTAACAAGGGATAGGCAATAAATGCTGGTCCAGACAGTAATGCCCCACATCCCACAAGTGAATAAAAAAATCAGCAATATAGAACTAGGGAGGGTAAATGAGTTGCTTGAAGCCTGGTACAAGAGGGTGGGCTTTGGATTCTTGGGAAATTAGGCTCAGTGCTTGCATTTCAAATGACTGGTACCATTGTCCTCGGGGAAGTTTACTACTGTGGCTGTGGAAGGGAACTGAGTCCAACCCATACAATTTGAAAGGAGGGAAGAGCTAAATAAAAGGATATTGTCAGAATGTTCAAAAACAGGAAGCAATATCATATTAGATAGGAGCATACTATGAGGAGCAAGGGGCAATGCTAAGACAGAGTTAAAATGCATGCATTTAAATACACAACGTGTGGCGAATAAGGTAAATTGAGCTACAAATACAAAAATCTGTTGTTATGATGTAGAACCAATAAAGTTGTGTTTGAAAAACGTTCTGTTTTTGAGGGGGCCACTACACTTCAGGTATTTTGTACCATTTCAGTCTATTTATCTGAGCAACCATGTACTGGTTATGGAGGGAGTGGAAATCAAGTTTACCAGACTGATTCTTGGGATTGCAGGATTGACATATGAAGAGAGACTCTATCGGTTAGCACTGCATTTGCTCAAGTTTACAAGAATAAAGAGGGATTTCATAGAAACCTATAAAATTCTAACAAACACAGGAAGAGCGTTCCAAATGATGGCAGAGTCCAGAAACAGAAACTATAGTTTAATGATATCAAGTAGGGATTTAGGACTGAGATGAGGAGAAATCCCCCTGAGAGTGGGGAACTTGTGGAATTCTCTACCAAAGAAAGTGGTTGAGGCCAAAATGTTGAATGTTTTCAAGGAATTAGATATAGACGTTAGGGCTAAAGGGATCAAAAGGTATGGGGGAATGTGGGAACGTGGTTCTGAGTTGGATAACCAACTGTCTTCGTATTAAATGATTTGAGGGGCTCAAAGGGCCACATTGCTAACACTTTTTCCTGTTTTCTATGGTTCACTGGATTTAGTTTGAATGGGGAAGGAAACTGAGTGGTGCACTAGGCCATGGCAGAGGACAGTTAAGAGTCAACCACATTGTTCTGGGTCTGGAGTGACATGTAGTCAAGATTGGGTAAGAACACTAGAATTCCTGCACTAATGAATAGTGAGCCAGATGAGTTTTATAAGAATTGACAATGGTTATATGGTCGTCATTACAATAATTACCTTTTCCAAATTTAAATTGAATTCACATTTCACCATCAACTTTGGTGAAATTGAAGCCCATGTCCCCAGCACATCAGCCTGGAGGTCTGGTATACTAGTCCAGTGACATTACAACTATGCCACTGACCCAAAAACAGCCATGGTGGATTTGGAGCACTCACATTAGTGGTGGACATTATCAGAGCAGTGACTGGGTGGGGATAGCGAAAAGTTGAAGCTGAGCCTTTGCAAATACAGAGCCACTTGTATATTGAGGAGGTACAGAGTATTTTGACAAAGGGAAAAATAATTTAAAAAGAGTGAATTAGTTAAAACTTTAGGGTGTCAAAGAAAGGTACAGGCCACTGCTAGCCCACAAGAAGAATAATGAAGGACAAGTCAAAACCCAAATGTTCGATGTAACTGTGTTGTTTCCTAGGAGAGTTAGATAGCAAATCAGCATTGTGAAACTTCTTAGATAACAAGGTGGAGAGCTGGATGAATACAGCAGGCCAAGCAGCATCAGAGGAGCAGGAAGGCTGACGTTTCGGGCCTAGACCCTTCTTCAGGCCTGAGGATTGTAGTTTCACCAGGACAACACGAGAGATGAAAACACAAGTCATAAGATTATAGAATAGTTGTTATAATCGTTCTGTTCTTTTCCTGTTGAGTCAATGATGAAGAGTAATTTGTCTAAAATTGAAGGTATAGCAAAAGCAAGGTAATAATGGAGCTATTAGTTGCCTCCTTTTGTGCTGTAAACTTGTATACTGTATGTTTTTCTCACCCTCCTAGCCTGCCCGTCCCTATCTCGATCGCTGTACCCCCTCTCAACCTCTCCTCCCCTTTTTCTCTCTGTCATGTTGTTCTCTCTCTTCTGTTTGCTCCTTCTTGGTGTATGCTTCAAGATCCAAATGTTTTGCTGTGCCTTTGGTTTCCTTGTTTAAAAATTACAATTGCATGGATTTGTTGTGGAATTACCTTGTATTGATTACAAAGAATAGAATTGCAAATTACATTGAATTGATGAAAGTGTAACTATTGTCATACCATAAACCAGCTGATGGTGGCACTATAATAGCAATCATCTGTAATAACCTTCAACGTGAGCTTTGCAGTAGGTCTGTGTGGAATATAATTTCCATTGTTGATGCTACCTAATTTTTGTTATTTTGCTGAGTGCGGGACTTTATATGATCTCTTACCATGCAGATGGTTTATTTGGAAAGTGATTTAAACTGCTGATGAGACTAGGGGTAATGTTGGCTTTCTCGAAATCAGAGTGCTCGTTGCCAATTATTGTGCCCATCAGATGCTGCGCTGAATATTATGAAGGTTTTTGAATTCTCATGCGTAATGCTTCTGATAGTTCATCATGACTATTTGCCCTTGGCAGACGAGTTCAAAAAGACTTGTTTTATTTTTATTTTATGGTGTGTTGAAGCATTGCTGTCAAGCCTGATATTAATTGTCAATCCCAAAATGACTTTGAGAAGTTGGTGGTGAATTACCTTGAACTGCTGTAGTCATGTACGCTGAGTCCTGGATGGAAACAAAGAACTGAAATGTTCCAATTTGTTTCTTTTGTGTTGAAAACTTGATGTACTGTGAGATTTTAACTGGTGCTTTTCAGGCTATTGTTTGCATTTGAAATTTCCCATTTGTATAGCTTCCTTTACAACCTCCGGATGTATGAAAGCTCTTCGAAAGCAATGTAAAGAAATAAAAACTTATATTTGCATAGAACCCTTCACAGCAATCAAACATTTTGCAGGCAATTAAGATAATTTGCAGTCACTGTTGTAATATAAGAAATGTGGCAGCGAATTTGTGCAGCAAGATCCCACAGTGGTCAGGAAAATAACTAGATGGTCTGCTTTAGTGAAGATGGTTGAGTGTTAAATTTGGCTTAGGCCATATCTCCTCTTCATGAAACAGTACCCTGACATTGAGAGAAAGTGATACAAAGAATGAGCAGGAAACCCAAAGGAGAGAAAGTGAGCAGGTAGGATTGAGGGAGATGAAATAAATTCAGGTGACCGTCTAGTATTAGGGGTCTGGGGTTTGGAGGTTAGAGTCCAAAGGAGATGTATGAGAGCAAGCTGGGGAATGAACAGTAATGTGGGATGAATGAGCACGAAGGACAACTGAGAGAATGAAGGAAGGGAGCAAGAAAGAGCCCATGTGGAGAGTAGGAGTGTGCAAACGGTATATTGGAGGGAAGAAAAGTGAGCAGGGAAGTCATGGAGCTAACAGCATAGAACATAGAACATAGAACATTACAGTGCAGTACAGGCCCTTCGGCCCTTGATGTTGCGCCGACCTGTGAAACCAATCTGAAGCCCATCCAACCTAAACTATTCCATTATCATCCATATGTTTATCCAATGACCATTTAAATGCCCTTAAAGTGGGCGAGTCTACTATTTTTGCAGGCAGGGCATTCCACGCCCTTACTACTCTCTGAATAAAGAACCTACCTCTGACATCTGTCCTATATCTATCACCCCTCAATTTAAAGCTATGTCCCCTCGTGCTAGCCATCACCATCCAAGGAAAAAGGCTCCCACTGTCCACCCTATCTAATCCTCTGATCATCTTGTATGTCTCTATCAAGTCACCTCTTAACCTTCTTCTCTCTAACGAAAACAGCCTCAAGACCCTCAGCCTTTCCTCATAAGACCTTCCCTCCATACCAGGCAACATCCTGGTAAATCTCCTCTGCACCCTTTCCAATGCTTCCACATCCTTCCTATAATGCAATGACCAGAACTGTACGCAATACTCCAAGTGCGGCCGCACCAGAGTTTTGTACAGCTGCAACATGACCTCATGGCTCCGAAACTCAATCCCTCTACCAATAAAACCTAGCATACTGTACGCCTTCTTAACAACGCTATCAACCTGGGTGGCGACTTTCAGTGATCTATGCACGTGGACACCGAGATCTTTCTGCTCATCCACACTACCAAGAATCTTACCATTAACCCAGTACTCTGTATTCCTGTTACTCCTTCCAAAGTGAATCACCTCACACTTTTCTGCATTAAACTCCATTTGCCACCTCTCAGCCCAGCTCTGCAGCTTATCTATGTCCCTCTGTAACCTGCAACATCCTTCCGCACTATCCACAACTCCACCAACTTTGGTGTCATCCGCAAATTTACTAACCCATCCTTCTACGTCCTCATCCAGGTCATTTATAAAAATGACAAACAGCAGTGGCCCCAAAACAGATCCTTGAGGTACACCACTAGTAACTGAACTCCAGGATGAACATTTCCCATCAACCACCACCCTCTGTCTTCTTACAGCTAGCCAATTTCTGATCCAAACCGCTAAATCACCCTCAATCCCATGCCTCCGTATTTTCTGCAATAGCCTACCATGGGGAACCTTATCAAACGCTTTACTGAAATCCATATACACCACATCAACCGCTTTACCCTCATCCACCTGTTTGGTCACCTTCTCAAAGAACTCAATAAGGTTTGTGAGGCACGACCTACCCTTCACAAAACCGTGTTGACTATCCCTAATCAAATTATTCCTTTCTAGATGATTATAAATCCTATCTCTTATAATCCTTTCCAACACTTTACCCACAACCGAAGTAAGGCTCACTGGGCTATAATTACCAGGGTTGTCTCTACTCCCCTTCTTGAACAAGGGGACAACATTTGCTAGTCTCCAGTCTTCTGGCACTATTCCTGAAGACAATGACGACATAAAGATCAAAGCCAAAGGCTCTGCAATCTCCTCTCTAGCTTCCCAGAGAATCCTAGGATAAATCCCATCCGGCCCAGGGGACTTATCTATTTTCACACCTTCCAGAATTGCTAACACTTCCTCCTTATGAACCTCAAACTAACAGACCCATGGAAACAGACCCTTCGGTCCAACTTGTCCATGCTGACCAGGTATCCTAAATTAATCTAGTCCCATTTGCCAGCATTTGACCCATATCCCTTTAAACACTTCCTAATCATATTCTCATCCAGATGTCTTTTAAATGTTGTAATTGTACCAGCCTTCACCACTTCCTCTGACAGCTCATTCCATACACGTACCACCCTCTGCATGAAAATCTTACCCCTCAGGTCCCTTTTTTAAATTTTTCCCCTTTTGGCTTAAATTTATGTCCTCTAGTTTTCGACTCCCCTGCCCCAGGGAAAAGACCTTGGCTATTCACCCAATCCATGCCCTTCATGATTTTATAAACCTCTATAAGGTCACCCCTCAGCCTTCGACGCTCCAGTGAACATAGCTTCAGCCTATTCAGCCTCTCCCTTTTCTGAACCCTTTCTAGTTCCGCAACATCCTTCCTATAACAGGGAGACGAGAATTGAATGCAGTATTCCAGAAGTGGCCTAACCAATGTCCTGTACAGCTGCAACATGACCTTCCAACTCCTATACTCAATGCACTGACCAATAAATGCAAGCATACCAAACACTTTCTTCACTACCGTGTCTGCTTGGGACTCCACTTTCAAGGGACTATGAACCTGCACTCCAAGGTCTCTTTGTTCAACAACACACCCCAGGACCTTATCATTAAGTGTATAGGTCCTGCCCTGATTTGCCTTTCCAGAATGCAGAACCTTACATTTATCTGAATTAAACTCCATCTGGTACTCCTTGACCCATTGGTCCATCTGATCAAGGTCTTGTTGTACTCTGAGGTAACCTCCTTCGCTGTCCACTACACCCCCAGATTTGGTGTCAATGCAAATTTACTAACCATACCCCCTATGTTCACATCCAAATCATTCGTATAAATGACGAAAAGCAAAGGACTCAGCCATAATCCCTGTGGCACACTGCTGGTCACAGGCCACCAGTCTGAAAAGCAACCCTACACCACCACCCTCTGTCTTCTACCTTTGAGCCAGATATGTATCCAAATGGCTGGTTCTCCCTGTATTCCATCTGATTTAACCTTGCTAACCAGTCTACCATGAGAAATCTTGTCGAATGCCTTACTGCAGTCCATATAGTTCATGTCCTCCACTCTGCCCTCATCAATCCTCTTTGTTACTTCTTCAAAAAGCAGAATGAAGTTAGTGAGA
The DNA here is from genome assembly GCF_021869965.1 of Rhincodon typus. Lineage (NCBI taxonomy): Eukaryota > Metazoa > Chordata > Chondrichthyes > Orectolobiformes > Rhincodontidae > Rhincodon > Rhincodon typus. The sequence goes on along the minus strand of NC_063360.1, from coordinate 39,459,555 downwards.
CATGATCTCCCACGCACAAAGCCACGTTGACTATCTCTAATCAGCCCTTGCCTTTCCAAATACATGTAAACCCTGTCCCTCTGATTCCCTCCAACAACTTGCCCACCACCAATGTCAGGATCACCGATCTATAGTTCCCTGGCTTTTCCTTACCACCTTTTTTAAACAGTGGCACCAAGTTTGCCAGCCTACAGTCTTCCAGCACCTCACCTGTGGCTATTGATGATAGAAATATCTCAGCAAGGGGCACAGCAATCATTTCCCTAGATTCCCACAGAGTTCTAGGGTACACCTGATCAGGTCCCAGGGATTTATCCACCTTTATGCTTTTTAAGATGTCCAGTACCACCACCTCTGTAATATGGACAGTTTTCAAGATGTCACTGTTTATTTTCCCACTTTGAATATCTTCCATATCTTTCTCCACAGCAAATACTGATCCAAAATACTCGTTTAGTATCTCTCCCATCTCTTGCAGTTCCACACGTAGGTAGCCTTGTTAATTTTTAAGGACCCCTATTCTCTCCCTAGTCACTGCTTTGTCCTTAATGTATTTGTAGAAGCCCTTTGGATTCTCCTTAACCCTGTTTGCAAAAGCTGTCTCATTTTTTTTTCTTTATTCATTCACGGGATGAGGGCGTCGCTGACCAGGCAGCATTTATTGTCCATCCCTAATTGCCCAGAGAGCAGTTAAGAGTCAACCATATTGCAGTGGGTCCAGGGTCACATGTAGGCCAGACCAGGTAAGGATGGCAGTTTCCTTCCCTAAAGGACTTCATGTCCCCCTTTTTCTCTCCTGATTTCCTTTTTAAGTATACTCCTGCCTTTGTACTCTTCCAGGGATTCACTCTATACCCTTCTGTCTATACCTGACATATGCTTCCTTCTTGATCTTGACCAAAATGTCAATTTCTCTAATCATCCAGCATTCCCTTCACCTACCAGCCTTGCTGTTCACCCTGACAGGAACATACTGCCCCTGGATCTCGTTATCTCATTTTTGAAGACCTCCCATTTTCCAGCTGTCCCTTTACCTGCAAACATCCTCCCCCCAGTCAACTTTTTAAAGTTCTTGTCTTATACTGTCAAAATTGTGAAAAGTGGTTAAACAGTGAATGGGGCAGGGAAATGAGTGAGCAATAGATGAAGTGAGTGTTGAGAGGTTGTGACAAAGTGAGAGGAAACATGAGGGACATTGATAGAGCACATGAGTGAAGAATAATGCAAGCAGGAGCAGCACAAGAGGGTGATGCGTGCAAGAGGGAAATTCTGAACAAGAAGAGGGGAGATAGCTCTGTTTTGTACCATTTTGTTCAACAGGTCACCTGTTACTGCACTGTCTTACTTGGAATCCAATCTCCAATATTTTCATATAAAAAGGATGGAATTCCCAAATCTCTTGGTTAATCTTTTGATTCATTATTTGTCTCAGGTGGCTGTGAACTGATTTTAATGGAAACGAGGATTTGAAATAATTACAGCAGCATTTTTGCCTGCGTCCACGCTGCCCAAGTTGTTATACTCTGCTTACTCAGCAGTTGCTCTTAACTCTGTGTTGTTCTGTAGGCTTCCCTCCATCAGTACCGCAGTAATGCTGGATCTCCAGCCAACCAGTCTCCCACCTCCCCTGGATCCAATCAAGGCTTCTCTCCAGGCAGCTCCCCTCAAGTAAGGGAACCTTTGCTTCCAGAACTTAACTGTTTTGACTAATTGATGATTGCAGTAACGCTGTCCCATCCTTGCCCATGTCACAATTTGCTTTGTCACTGTCCATCAACATGTGGCTGTTTAACATGAACTATTTCTGAGCATTTTTAATGTTCCCATTGCCACTTGTGTTGGTGTTTATGTGACAATATGACTCTACACATCTGCATGATTCAGTGTTCATGCATGTCATATGCATGTATGTGAGTGATTTGATCAGCCTGTTCATTGACTTTGGAGTTTATGGAAGAATGTCCCAGTTTCTTCAAATCAAGTGATGGTACAGGCAGAATGGATGACTGGGAGCCTGAGATTTATTTTGAGCTTATGCTTCACAACTGAGGGAACATGCTCTGGGAGGAAAGAGTGTGAGCAGGTGAATATATGAGATATGCACTACTGAAGCATGATTGTGAACTTGAGCAAGCAGAGGCTGTGCTCTAGGAGAGAGCCGAGAAGCGAGGAGGAGTATGGTCGCACAGCTAGTGGATATTCTCTGGGCCTCCAAATAGTGAGACAGAATTGGAGGAGCAAATGTGCCTGGAAATCATGGAGATTTGTAAGAAGTGTTGAGTGGGGATATTGTAGGACTCAAATTCCCCAAATGTCAAGTGAAGGAGGGAGACTAACTTCTGAAACATGTTTAGAAATCCCATGATCTTTATGTTCTTGGTCCGACTTGGAAGGAGGCATTTCTGAACCCGATGCTAGGAATGAGATGCGCCAAATGGACAAAATGTCTGTGGAGGAACAATTGGTTAAGAGCATTCATCATATCTTACAGTTTTGATTAATAATGGGGAAGAGCAAGGAACAATCTACAGTGCGACTTGTGAATTGAAAGAGGATAATTTCAAAGGATGAGAAAGGATCCAGCCAGGACCAAGTGGAACCAGAAACCAACAAGAAAACACTGTAATAAAGCAATGATTATTTTAAGGAAGAGCTGTTTCGGGTTGAAAGACGGGAAACAACACCGGGTCTCCTTTAAATGGCGAAGGAAAGGGGGCATAGGATGAAATTTTAAAAAGGGTACGTGATACATGCAGTGTATTCTTCAAATGAAAACAGATCAAATACAATATGGAAGTGACAATTAAAAAAAGACTAGCATAAAGAAAATGTGGATGCAGCATGACAGTTAATAGAAGAAAAAGTTCAAACATTGATCACTAACATGGAAATAGCAAATTTGTATTGAGGTTGGTTGGGTCTCATTAGTGACAAAGAGGATATACTAAATGCTCAGAGGGTACCTCTGTTTTTGTTCATTCAGGAGATATGGACTTCACAGCTAGGCCAGCATTTATTTCCGACCCCTGATTATATCTGGGGAAGGTGGTCGTGCTGAAGTCGATTTTGTCTGGGCACACCCACCGTGTAATTGGGGTAGGTGTTCCAGGATTTTGAGCTAGCAGCACTGAATAAGTTGCGCCGTATTTCCAACTGAGGATGCTGTGGGGCTTGCAAATGGTGTCAATCCTATGAGTGTCCACTCTTGTCCTTCCAGATGAAAGCGGTAATGGGTTTGGGAGGTGTTGCCTAAAGAGCCTTTGAGTTTCTGCATTGCATCTTGCAGATGGCACACACTGCTGGTACTGTGTGTCAGTGGTGGTGGAAGAGAATGTTTATTTGTGGATGTGGTGCCAATCAAGCAGGCTGTTTTGCTGTAGATGCTGTCCACTGTATCAAGTGTTGTTGAAGCTGCACTCATCTAGGCAAGAGGGGAGTATTCCATCACACTTAACATGATACAGGATTCCTTACCTTTCACCTGCTCTTGCAACTACAGTATTTATGTGGCAGTCCGGTTTAGTCTCTTGTCAATGGTAACTATCAGGATACTGATTAGTGGAGGATTCAGCAACAGCAATACAATTGAACATCATGGAGCAATGGTTAGATTCTCTCTTGTTGGAGATGGTCATTGTCTTTCACTTGTGTGATGTGACAGTGACCTGCCACTTGTCAGCCCAAGTCTGGATAGGAATTCCATTGTAGAGGAATCAGACAGTGATTCCAGAATCAGTGTCTCTCCAAGTAACAGTGTCTCTGTCTCCCTGATGTCAGAGGTTTAGAATGGCTGCAGAACATCCTTCAGGGGAGAGTACCAGCAGAGGTCATGGTCAACATTGGCACCAATGACTTGGGTAGGAAGGGATTGAGATTGGAAAGCACATTTCAGAGGTCTAGATAGGAGATTGAGAGAACGAGGTTTGAAAGCAAAATTCACAGGCTAGCAGAGGTGGGTGATGGCCTAGTGGTATTATCGCTAGATTATTAATCCAGAGACCCAGGCAATATTCTAGTGACTCTGGTTCAAATCCTGCCATGGCAGCTGATGGAATTTGCATTCAATAATAATCTGGAAATAAGAGTCTAATGATGACCATGAAACCATTATAAGTTGTTGGAAAAGCCCATCTAGTTCATAAATGTCCTTTAGTGAAGGAAAATTGCCACATTTACCTAGTCTGCCCTACATGTGACTCCAGACCTGCAACAATGTGGTCAACTCTTAACTGTCCTCTGGACAATTAGGGATGTGCAACAAATGCTGGTCTAGCCAGTGACACCCACATCTTGTGAATCATTTTTTTAAAGAATTGTGGGCATGAGGTCAGAAAGTAGATTTCAGGGGCTTTGATAGGAGATTGAAAGCAAAGACCTCCAAAGCAGAAATCTCAATCATGCTAGTGAACATCGAAAGAGGAGAATCAAATGATTGAACATGTACCTGGAAACCTGATGTTGAAGGATAGTGATTTCTGGGACATTGGGATGGGTTCTGGGGAAGATGGAACCTATACCACTAGATGATCTACATATAACAGAGCCAAGATAAATATCTTTGCAGAGAGATTTGCTAGAGCTGTTGGAGAGGTTTTAAGCAAGATTGGCAAGGAGGTGGGAACTGAAGGGCAAATTCAGAGCATGGAATAGGATGCAGAAATTTAGCGAATGTCTCTGCTTCCTCTGTCTTTCAGGAGTTCATACAGTGCAGGAATTCGGCAGTCTCAAAATGTGCATTTGCAATGCAAGGAGTATACAAAATTAAACCAATGAACTGAGGGCAAATATCGATGCATAGCTTGATTGCACTGCTACACCAAGGGATGTGAGGAAGACCACTTTATTATCCCTGGACATAGAGTTTTCAGGCAGGATAGAGAAGGGGATAAAAAAAAGTGGAGTATAGCATTATTAAAGGTCCTGGAGAGTGTTGCTGAACAAAGAGACTTTAGAGTGCAGGTTCATAGTTCCTTGAAAGTAGAGTCAGAGATAGCCAGGATGGTGAAGAAGGCATTTGGTATGCTTGCCTTTATTGGTCAGTGCATTGAGGATAGGAGTTGGGAGGTCATGTTGTTGCTGTACAAGACATTATTTATTCCACTTTTGGAATACTGTGTTCAATTCTGGACTCCCTGCTGTAGGAATGATGTTGTGAAACTTGAAAGGGTTCAGAAAGATTTACGAGATGTTGCCAAGGTTGGAGGGTTTGAGCTGTAGAGAGATGCTGAATAGGCTGGGGCTACTTTCCCTGAAGTGTTGAAGGCTGAGGGGTGACCTTATAGAAGTTTATAAAATTGCGGGGCATGGATAGGGTGAATAGCCAAGATCTTTTCCCCAGGGTGGACAAGGGCAAAAATCACATGACACCAGGGCAGCAGAGTCCAAAACTAGAGGCTATAAGTTTAAGATGAAAGGGGAAAGATTTAAAAGGGACCTAAGAGGCAACTTTTTCACGCAGTGGTTGGTGCATGTGTTGAATGAGCTGCCAGGGGAAGTGGTGAAGGTTGGTACAATTACAACATTTAAAAGGCTTCTGGAATAGCATTAAGTAGGAAGTATTTAAAGGGATATGGGCTAAATGCTGGCAAATGGGACTAGATATTCTAAATATCTAGATGACCTGGACAAGTTGAACCAAAGGGTCTGTTTCCATGCTGTACTGCTCTATGACTCTAGAATTGGTTGAAGAATCAGTCACAATAATGACAATGGATGAGATACTAAATGAAGCATCAAATGAGGCAACATGGGTTGAGCACAGAAACAAAACAGAGCGGACCCATTGCTCGACATGAACTTGTAGACCCCAAGATTGGTTGGAATGTTGGAGGAGCAAATAGTGTATTTTCTGGGGCAGGTGGGACCTGTAAAATGGATTGGGCCTGGACCTGAACCAGAATGGGACCAACATCCTTGAGGGTGCATTTGCTGGTGCTGTTAGCAGGAGTTTAAACTAGTTCAGCAGGGGACAGTGTGTTAGTTCAGTCGGGACACAGCAGATTTGAGTAAAGGAAGCAAGGCAGAGGGAGTTCCGCATGAGGTTGCTTGATCATTACTTTAATGCTAGGAATATTATAGGCATGACTTGAGTTAAGGTTGTGGATTGATATGTGGAATTGCAGTGTTGTTGCTCTCACAGAGACATGCTTGAGGAAGGGGCAGGGCTGGCAACTCCATGTTCCAGGACATAAGATCTTCAGACAGGATAGGGAGGGTGTAAAAGAGAAGATAGTGTTGCAATAGCAATTAAGGAGTCAGTTAGGAGTGACAATATCTTGAAAGGGTCTTCAAATGAGGCTTTGTGAGTAGAGCTTAGGAATAAAAAGGGGACATTCACACTGCTGGATGTGTCTTATTGTTCATAAACAATGTAGACAATTCATTGAGGTGTGAAGTAATCATGTTAAAAATTATTCATTGGATGATTCATGGCTATACCAGCATTTATTGCCCATCCCTAATTGCTGTGGGTCTGGACTCACATTTAGGCTAGATTGGGTAAGGATGGCAGTTTCCCTCCCTAAAGGACATTCCCAAATAGTAATTAGGTAGTCATAGTATAAAGGGTTTAGAGAGAGCAGATTTCTTGAAATATATTCAAGGTAGACTTTTATATCAAAATCTAGAAGATCCAAAACGAAAGTGCAGTGCTAGACCTAATTTTAAGACTGAAGCCTCACAGATGTTCGAGGTAGCATTGCAGGGCCATTTTAGAGTTAGTAACCACAACACCGTATGTTTAAGTTTGTTTTGGAAAGGGGAAAAGATGGTTGGAAGGGGGGGGAAAGGTGGATCTGCTTAAAATAAGGCAGGATCTGGCCAAAGGAGCTGCTCAGAACAATGGGGCGAGGGCGTATTCAAAGAATAATCGGGAAGCATACAGGCCCAGTATGTTCCTTACAGGGTGAAATGTAGAAGCAACAAGCTCAAAACCTAAGGTAGGTACCTAAGAATATTCAGGACTGGATCAGAAGAAAAAGAGAGGTGTATAACAGGTACAAAGGGAGTAAATCAATAGAGGCCCTTAGAGTATAGAAATTGAAGGGAGCAACGTAAGAAAACAATTAAGAGAGCAAAGAAGGGACATGAAGAAACTTTGGCGGGCAAGATTAGGGAAAATCCCAAGATATTCTATATCAAAAAGGATAACTGTGGAAAGAATAGGCCTATGAGGGACAAAGGAAGAAATCTGTTCATGGAGCCAGAGACATTGGGAGAGTGTTAAACCAGTACTTCACATCTGTCTCCGCTTTGAAAAAGAAGGGTATAGGTCCAGAATTCAGGAAGAGGGACTGAGATTCTTGAGCAGGTTGACAGAGAGTAAGGAGGTATTGAAGATTTGCACGGGTTTAAAACTAGACAGATCCGCAGGCTGCTGTGGGAGATGAGAGAGGAAATCACCAGGGCCACTGACCCAAATTTTTAATTGTGCCAGAGGACTGGAGGACAACTAATGTGGTTCCACCTTTCAAGAAGGGTGTTAGAGAGAGAAACCAGGGAATCACAAACCAGTGAGTCTCACATCAGAAATCGGGAAACTATTAGAGCAAAGTCAGAAAGAGGCAATTAGTCTTCACTTGGAGGGGCAAGATTTGATCAGGGATAGTCAGCACAGCTTTGTTAGAGGGAGGTCATGCCTAACGAAATTAATTTTTCAAGGTTGCGACCAGGTGTGCAGATAAAAGTAGTACTGTTGATGCAGTCTATATAGATTTTAGCAAGGCCTTTGACAAGGTCTTGAGATTGATAATGAAGGTAAAACTGCATGGGATCCAGGATAACTTGGCAAGATGGATCCAAAATTAGCTTAGTAGTGGGAGGCGGAAAGTGGTAGAAGATAGTAGAAAGCTGTCTGTGACTGGAGGCTACATAGGAGCAAGAAGGCTGACGTTTTGGGCCTAGAGGGTCTAGGCCCAAAACATCAGCCTTCCTGCTCCTATGATGTTGCTTGGCCTGCTGTGTTCATCCAGCTCTACACCTTGTTATCTCAGATTCTCCAGCATCTGCAGTTCCTACTATTTCTGTGACTGGAGGCTGATGGGATCAGTGCTGGTTCTCTTATTTTTTTGTGATATGTACAAGTGAAGTAGATTAGAATCTGGGAGGGATGATCAGTAAGTTTGTGGATGACAGGAACATTGGACGGCTGGTTGACAGTGAGGGAGAATGTCTTTTGGATTGTAGGACGATATAGATGCATTAGTCAGATAGGTAGATCGCTTGTCAGATGAAATTTAACCCTGATATAAGTGAGGTGATGCACTTTGGAAGAAATAACAAGACAAGGGAGGATTCAATGAAAGGCAGGACACTAAGAAGTTCAGAGGATCAGAGGGATCTTGAGGTGCTTGTTCTCAGATTCTTGAGGGCAACAGGACACGTTAATAGGTTAGTTAAGAAGGCATACAGGATACTTGCCTTCGATGTTATGACATTTCAAGTGCTCATCCAAGTACTTTTTAAAGGTTGTGGAGTTTCTCACCTCCCCTATCTTCTGGAGCAATGCATTCCAGATTCCCACAATTCTCTGGGTGAAAAAAATCCTTTCCTCAAATCCCCTCTCAACCTCTGCCTATCTCCTTAAAATTATGACACTTTGATAGGGGGCCAGTCAGCTTACTTAGCTGGGCAGCTGGTTTGCAATGCAGAGTGATGCCAGCAGTATGGGTCCAATTTCCATTTTCGCAAAGGTTATCATGAAGGTCTCTCCTCAACCTCTCCCCACGCTTGAGGCATAGTGACCTTCATGTTAAGCCAACACAGTCATCTCTCTCTAATGAGAGAGAGAGTAACCCACTGGGACTGTGGCAACTTTACTATTCTGATTAGGCCAGATCCTGCCCTATTTTAAGCATCTGGTGTTTTAATGATATCATGTAATGTCAGCAACTTGGACTCCAGGTCCTCAACTTGGATCCAAAGTACCTGGAAATACAAACCTTTACTGTACGTGTTCTCCTTGGATCACCTTGGTGTCCAGAAGCTCCCACGTGCTGCAGCAGCAACACATCACCTATCCTGCTGTCACTATCATGTTTTATTAATTAATTACTCTAGTATCCCTCTCTTGACAATTTATTGTAATTAATTTTTTAACTCTAATATTAATCTTAGGCTTAATAAGTTATGCTTTAGAAACAGAGGGGTCAAAAGGCTCAAGACCTAAATGCAAACTAAAGTGTAGAAATACTCAACAATTCTATTAGCCAGTCAACTGCAATCTCTGCAACTTGCATCGTATTGTGGCCTGTGATGCCACTCCATTGTTGGTCTCACTGCAGCTAGACCTCGTGATCCACTCCTTTTAATTTCTTTTACTCATCTCTCATTGTGGAGACTTATCCCTTGCAGTAAATCTTACTTAAAGCACCTTTTTCCCCGATGCACCAAGCTCCTGCTTTGAATCAAGTTCCCAGATGTAGTCAGTTGGCCTGTCTCACTTAGGCGAAATCTCTCTCACGTAACAGTAAACGCTTGAATGCTCATGAGACGGTACAGAGGAAATTTACAAGCATGTCACTGAAACTTGAAAATTGAGGCTATAAGAGAAAGATAGGCTTAGGAACGGTTTTCTGAGAACAGAGTAGGCTGTGTGGTGATTTAAGGATAGAGTAGGCAGGCATGGCCTGTTTCCCTTACCAGAGAGGTCAATTACCACGGGACACAGATTCAAAGTAGAAGGATTCAAGAGAACATGAGAAAAATGTTTTCATCCAGAGGGTGATGGGTACCTGGAATTCTCTGTCCAGTTGGTGGTTGATGCAGAAACTCTCAACTCATTTAAAAGGAACCTGAATTTGCACCTGGAACGCTGTAACTGTAAAGCCTATGGAGCAGGTTATGGAGAGTGGGAATAGAGTGGGTGCCTAAGTTTACTTGGCTGATACAGACATGATGGGCTGACTGACCTCTTTCTGTGCCATAACCTTTCTATAATTTAAATTATTGGCATTTAAAGGAGAGAGACTTGCAGGGCAAAGGAGATGGACTGACTGATTGGTCCTCAGGAAGCTGGCATAGAGGGTCAGCATAGAATCATGGAGAAGTATAGCACAGAAACAGACCCTTTGGTCCAACTCATCCATACTGACTAGATGGTTTATGTTAATCTAGTCCTATATGCCAGCAATTGGCCCATATGCCTCTAAACCATTCCTATTCATACACCCATCCAAATGCCTTTTAAATGTTGTAATTGTACCAGCCTCCAACACTTCCTCTGGCAGCTCGTTCCATACACGTACCACCCTCTGCGTGAAAAAGCTGCCCCTTAGGACCTTTTTTAAATCTTTGTCCTTTCACCTTAAACCTATACCATGAGTAATAGCAAGGATCAGCACCTAGTTTGAGCTGGTGTAAAAATAATTTTACCTTTTTAAGGGATTCGCTGTGATTTTCTTAATGGCTACTTTTTCATTTGCAAGGGCTACTTTTTGGTTTAGGATGCTGCTTTCTAGTTTTCTGAACTTTTATCATTCTCGCTAATTTATTTATTAGGTGGTGGAGTATTGTCTATATTTCTCTTATCCTGTGGGATATTTGGACTTGCACAGTTGCAGAACTAAAGTACATCAGTATCCTCAAAATGATCCACTCTCCATTAGACAGAAATACCACAATATCCAAAGGAAGGATTAACTTCCTACCCAACATGATTTAAGGTGGTACCAGACACAGGCGTAAGTTAATTTGTTTTTCAGAATAACTCAAACATCAACAAACAAAAACCATCACCATATCACAACTTACACAGACTAATGAGGTCACAGTGAATATTTTCTTCTGCACATGCGCAAAGTTGGAATTTTTTAACCAGGCAGTTATAAATCTATTTACTGCACCTCTGATGTCAATCTCATATTTAAATTTAAACCAAAAGAATGGTGGATGCTGTAAATCAGAAACAAAAACAGAAATTGCTGGAAAAGCTCAGCAGGCCTGGCAACATCTGTATAGGGAAAATAAGAGTTAATGTTTCGGGTTGAGTGACACAAGTGAGTTCTGAGGAAGGGTCACTCAACCCGAAACGTTAACTCTGATTTCTCTCCACCAGTGCTGCCAGACCTGAACTTTTCCAGCAATTTCTGTTTTTGTTTCATATTAAATTTATAGGTGAGACTGTTCATTTCATTAGGGTCCGCTTTGTAAAAGAAATGAAGTTATGTAGCCTTGAACTAGAGCGTCCACATAAATATGCAAGGATTTCATTATCTCAGTAATTTAAAGTTTCTTTAGAAACCAGTTAGCTAAGTTTTCCTTCAGTGACAAGTTTAAATCTGTTCTCTCTCCCTTGAAACATCCCTTTCCCCTCCCACCTATCCTTGCAACCACTCTTTCTGTAGCTGCCATTTCTCTTTCCAACTGTCTTATAGCTTGCTTTTCCCCAACACGCTTTGCAAGCTCTTCTAGCCCACATCCCTCTTAATGCCTCCTCTCCCCACACACCTGCCATAGCAGTCTACACGCTGCCTCTTGTTGACAGCATCTGGGCACATGGGACCAGCTTCCACATTAACAGATGATACCCAGCTCTGCTCCCTCACCACCTCACTTGATGGCTCCATTGATTCTGCATTGTCAGAGACCTTAGTAGGTACATTTTCACCATTTCAGTATTTAGCCATCATCTTCAAACCTTGATATGTCTTGGTCCTTTCCACCGATACCATTTGCCTCCCTAGACATTTCACGTTGAGTAAGACTGGATCACCTCAGCCTATTTGATTGGTCCACATCCATCACCTTCAAATTCACTCCCTTCACGCTGATAGTGACAGCACATTTAGCGGGTAACTGCTGTTCCTCCATACACAAACTGTTTTGCTGCTAATAGGTTCATACTGAGCCTACTCACCATTTTCTTTCATTCTACTTATGGGGTGACTTTTTTTCTGTTTGCCTCTGTGAGTGAATTTTCCCTGGGCAGTTTGGGAAGTATTTGTGGTCAGATTGTGCTGCCCCTGAGTAATGCTGAGGGCAGCACCCACTGTGAGTAATCATAAGGAATAATGCTGGCATCCATTTTGTTTGTCACATAAAAAGAAGTTGCAAATGCTATTGCTATTACTGTAAATTCAGATTTAGCTATAGGTAGTAATAATTTTGGATATCACTGGTTTGCCTCACAAAGAATTACCTCCTTCTGCACCTTAGCCTATTTGATGCAGAGTGTCAAATAATTTATCAGGATGGCTAGTCAAGTGACATGATATTTAACATAAAGAAGTACAAGGTGAAGTATTTTGGCAAAAGGGACAGGGAGAGGTAAAATAGCCTTAAATGCACTGTTCTGAAAACTTTGCAGTGGCCTAGAGGTTTATTATGCATAGATCTTTGAAGATGGCAGACATAGTTATGATTACTGTGTACCATAAACCAAACAACCCGAATTTACTGAATGATCCCAGAGATGATGATATCACCAAGATTTCAAGTCTGTAGCTTTAACTCTGTTACATTAACTCTGTTTTCTCCTCCACAGATGCTGCCAGACCTGCTGAGCTTTTCCAGCAACTTTGTTTTTGTTCCTTATTTACAGCATCCGCAGTTCTTTTGGTTTTTATAGAGCTATCTGGGTGTCCTGATACATCATTATTAGTGTATAGCTACAGCAAATGATTAGGAAGCAAATGGAGTGTAAGCACTGCAGGACAGTCGAACTCACTCTACAGAATACCTGCACAACACTACTTTTTTTACATAGTAACAGTTTGTAGAATTACGTAGTAACAGTTTGTAGAATTACATAGTTACGATGCAGTTGATTAGATCAAGTCTATAAGTCCATTAACTAAGCAGTAACTACATCAAGTCTGTAAGTTGATTGACTAGGCAGTCAGTTACATCAGATCCGTAAATAAATTACATCAAATTCATAATTCAAATAACTAGCCATGTTGATTGCATCATGTGTATTACATGTTTACTGGTCAGATTCAAACACACGGTGCCCTTTCGCTTATGTGGTCACTTGCTTATCTTGTAACCTTTGCCTCTGAATGTCCAGTGGTGTCTGCAAAGGTTCTGCCTTGCTTACTCATATCGGTTAGCAATTAACAAGGCTTCAGTGGTCTGGGTGGCATGCTTTTAGTAATGCAGAGTTAATCGCCTTAAAATATTCTATTCTAGTTTTTGTGAGACACTATATCATAAGTCTCTTTACTTTTGTACTAAAGGTCCTCTTTACTAATTTACCCACAAGCACACTCTATTACCACTATCTCACACACATTCATTCATAACTTTACTAACCACTCACTAGCATACTATGTTTACTATTATCGCATTTCATTCATACATTCATAAAACTGAGACCTTGCAATACATTTCGCTGTTAAAGGTATACTAAATTAAAACGTCCCTTCCACCCCATTACTGCCTTTTCACAGTTTTAACCTTTCCCGGCCCTATGCTGTTAATAGGGTCCGGACCCTGTGTCTACATCAGAGGCTATCCTTGAGTATGTGTTAATTTTGTAATCTATTCAGAATGATACCATCCTAGCCACTGTGTCACCCGAAACTATGAAAGATTATAATATGAATCAACCCTCAGCAACCGTCTCCTGGGACTTAAATAGCTTGCATGACATAACAAAGAACAAAGAAAAATTACAGCACAGGAACAGGCCCTTTGGCCCTCTGCACCAACACGTTGCCCGTCACAACTAAAACCCCCTACCCTTCCGGGGACCGTATTCCTGTATTCCCATCCTGTTCATGCATTTGTCAAGACGCCCTTTAAAAGTCGCTATCATATCTGCTTCCACTACCTCCCCCAGCAGCAAGTTCCAGGCACCCACCACCCTCTGTGTAAAAAAAAAACCTACTTCATACATCGCCTTTAAACTTTGCCCCTCGCACCTTAAACCTATGCCCCTAGTAACTGACTCTTCCATCCTGGGAAAAAGCTTCTGACTGTCCACTCTGTCCATGCCCTTCATAATCTTGTAGACCTCTATCAGGTCACCCCTCAATCTCCGTCATTACAGTGAGAACAACCCAAGTTTCTCCAACCTCTCCTCATATTTCATGCCCTCCATACCAGGCAACATCCTGGTAAATCTTTCCTGTACCCTCTTCAAAGCCACCACATCCTTCTGGTAGCGTGGCAACCAGAATTGAACATAATATTCTAAATACAGCCTAACTAAGGTTCTATAAAACTGCAACATTACCTGCCAATTTTTAAACTCAGTGCCCCGGCCGATGAAGGCAAGCATGCCATGTGCCTTGTTGACGACCTTTTCCACCTTCCATCTGGATTAGATCTTTGGAAATGCATTACCTCACATTTCTCCGGATTAAAGTCCATCTGCCATCTCTCTGCCCAAGTCACCAACCAATCTGTATCTTGCTGTATCCTCTGACGGTCCTCATTGCTATCCGCAATTCCACCAACCTTTGTGTCATCCACAAACTTACTAATCAAACCAGTTACATTTTCCTCCAAATCATTTATATATATTAGAAATAGCAAAGGTCCCAACACTGATCCCTGAGGAACACAGTCACAGCTCTCCATTCAGAAACACACCCTTCCACTGCTACCCTCTGTCTTCTCTGACCGAGCCAGTTTTTAATCCACCTTGCAAGCTCAGCTCTGACCCTGTGTGACTTTACCTTCTGTATCAGCCTGCCATGAGGCACCTTGCCAAAGGCCTTGCTGAAGTCTATGTAGACAACATCCACTGCCCTACCCTCATCAATCAACTTTGTCACTTCCTCAAAAAACTCAATCAAGTTAGTGAGACACCACCTCCCCTTCATAAAACCATGTTACCTGTCACTATTACACCCACTTAAGAACATAAGAACTAGGAGCAGGAGTAGGCCGTCTGGCCCTTCGAGCCTGCTCCGCCATTCAATAAGATCATGGCTGATCTTTTCGTGGACTCAGATCCACTTACCCGCGTTCTCACCGTAACCCTTAATTCCTTTATTGTTCAAAAAAAATCTACCTTTACTTTAAAAACGTTTACTGAAGTAGCGTCAACTACTTCACTGGGCAAGGAATTCCATAGATTAACAACCCTCTGGGTGAAGAAATTCCTTCTCAGTTCAGTCCTAAATCTGCTCCCTCTAATCTTGAGGCTATGCCCTCTTGTCCTAGCTTCACCTGCTAGTGGAAACATCTCTCTACTTCTATCTTATCTATTCCCTTCATAATTTTGTATGTTTCTATAAGATCCCCCCTCAATCTTCTGAATTCCAATGAATATAATCCCAATCTACTCAGTCCCTCCTCATAAGCCAACCCCCTCAACTCCAGAATCAACCTAGTGAACCTCCTTTGCACCCCCTCCAGTGCCAATACATCCTTTCTCAAGTAAGAAAGTGGGAGTAAATCCTGTCTCAAAGAATCCTCTCCAGTAATTTCCCTACCACTGACGTAAGGCCCACCGGCCTGTAATTAGCTGGATTATCCTTGCCACCTTTCTTAAACAAAGGAACAACATTGGCTATTCTCCAGTCCTCTGGGCCTCCCTCCTGTAGCCAGTGAGGATGCAAAGGTTTCTCTCAAGGCCCCAGTAATTTCCTCCCTTGCCTCTTCTAGTATTCAGGGGTATATCCCATCAGGCCCTGGGGACCTGTCGACCTTCAAGTTTTTCAAGACCCTAATACAGCCTCCCTTTTGATCTCGACATGACCCAAACTATCTACAATCACTTCCCCAGACTCCTCATCCATCAAGTCCTCCTCTGTGGTGAATAATGATGCAAAGTACTCATTTAATACTTCGCCCAGTTCCTCTACATAAATTCCCTTCCCTGTCCTTGATTGGGCCAACCCTCTCCCTGGCTACCCTCTTGCTCTTTACATGTGTATAAGAAGCCTTGGGATTTTCCTTAACCCTGTTGGACAATGACTTTTCATGGCCCCTTTTAGGCCTTCTAACTCCTTGCTTAAGTTTCTTTCAACTATGTTTGTATTCCACCCTTGCTTCATGTGTTCCCAGCCTCCTGGCCTTGACAAACACTGCCTTTTTCTTTTTGACTGGGCTCACAATATCTCTCTTTATCCAAGGTTCCCAAAACTTGCCATAGATCATAGAATCCCTACAGTGTGGAAAACAGGCCCTTCGGCCCAACAAGTCCACACTGACCCTCAGAGCACCCACCCAAACCTATCCCCCTATAACCTAATCTATACCTGAACACCATGGGCAGTTTAGCATGGCCAATCCACCTAGCGTGCACATCTTTGGACTGTGGGGGGAAACCGGAGCACCTGGAGGAAACCCACGCAGACATGGGGAGAATGTGCAAACTACACACAGACAGTCGCCCGAGGGTGGAATTGAACCTGGGTCCCTGGTGCTTTGAGGCAGCAGTACTGACCACTGAGCCAACGTGCCGCCCCTGAAACTTATCCTTCATCCTTACAGGAACGTGCCGGTCCTGAGTTCTCAGCAACTTACACTTGAAAGCCTCCCATATACCAGATGTTGATTTGCTCACAAACATCTGCCTCCAATCTACATTCTTCAGTTGCTGCCTAATATTGTTGGAATTAGACTTCCCCCAGTTTAGCACCTTCGCCTGACAACTACACTTATCTTTATCCATCAGTACCTTAAAGCTGACTGAATTGTGATCACTGTTCCTGAGCTGCTCCCGTACTAAGACATCGACCACCTGGCCAGTATGACCCCTTTCCGAGTTGGACCATCTACATACTGTTTCAGGAAGCCCTCCTGGATGCTCCATACAAATTCTGTCCCACCTGCGCCCCAAGCACTAAGTGAATCCCAGTCAATATATGGGAAGTTAAAATCACTCGCGACAACAACCCTGTTACTTTTATATCTTGCCAAAATCTGCCTACATATCTGTTCTTCTATCTCCCACTGGCTGTTGGGAGGCCTATAGTAAACCCTAAACATTGTAATTGCACCCTTCCTGTTCCTGAGCTCTACCCATATTGCCTCGCTGTATGAGCCATCTGAGGTGTCCTCCTGCAGTACAGCTTGGATATTCTCCTTAACAAGTAGTGCAAACCCCCTGCCTCTTTTACATTCCCCTCTCTATCCCACCTGAAACATTTGTATCCTGGAACATTAAGCTGCCAGTCCTGTCCCTCCCTTAAACAAGTTTTCTCTGTTAGCGTGTATCTGTTAGATACATATTGAATAGGGCCTCTGTTCCCTTTGAGAGTTACTATCAAAATACCACTTACATGAAGTTGAATGAGTAAATGAGTAAATTGGCAATAGTGAAATCTCAAGATTACCAGCTGTGATAATCTGTCTACTACCTTTTCTGCTGTTATTAAGTGCGTATATGATTCCTAACCCAGTCAAATCATGTAGGCTTGATATTCTTTCTGGAATTCTCTAACTTTTAAAAAAAAATAAAAGGACCCACACCCCTCATTCCCCTACTTCAGCATTTATTGTAAGGGGAATAGAATAGAAAAGTTGGTAAGTTTTACTACTGCTGTACTGGACATTGGTGAAAACATGTCTAGAATACTCTGTTCGGTTTTGATCGTCCCATTTGAAAAATATATAATTGTGTAAGAACAGTTCACTCTATTCATATCTGAGATAAAGTTTATTACATAAAGAAAGGTTGAGTAGGTTGTGTCTATATCCATTGGAGTGCACAGTGACTCAGTGGTCAGTACTGCTGCCTCACAGCGCCAGGAACCCGGATTTGAATACAACCTCGGGCGACTGACTGTGTAGAATTTGCGCATTCTCCCCATGTCTGCATGGGTTTCTGCCAGGTGCTCTGGTTTCCTCCTACAGTCCAAAAATGTGCAAGTTCAGTGTTTTGGCCATGCTAAATTGCCCATAGTGTTCAGGGATGTGTAGGTTAGGTGCATTAGCCACAGGAGATACAGAGTTACTGAGATAGGGTAGGAGGATGGGTCTGGGTGGGATGTTCTTCAGAGGGTCGGTGTAGACTTGTTGGGCTCAATGACCTGTTTTCACACTGGGGATTCTAGAGTTTAGAAGAATAAGGACTGATGTTATTGAAATGTATAGGATTTTGAGAGGACTGGATAGGGTGGATAACAGGAGGATATTTCCCCTGTGAGCAAGCATAGAACTAGAGACATGGTATAAGAAAAGAATGGTTTATGTTTTAAGGTGGAGGTAATGAGAATTATTTTTCTTCTAGACTCATAGATGTTTACAACACAGGAGGCTATTTGGCCTATCATGCTGTGCCAGTCAAACTACACCAGTTCTATTTTCCAGTTTTTTTGACCTCGTCCCTAGAGGCTATGAGAATGCAAGTGAGTCTCTAAATACTGCTTAAATGCTCCAAAAGTTTCAATCACCATTTCACGCAGTGAGTGCCTGACTCCCACTGCGTGTAAACATTTCTCCTCTTAGCATGGTACCTTTTACCTGAAATCTATGCCCCTTATTACTAACTCCTCTACTAATGGAAAAAGTGTCTTCCTACCCAATCTATGCCCTTCATAATCTTACACACCTCTATTATTTTCCCCTTTCAACCTTCGCTGCTCCAAGGAAGTCAACCCAAGCCGAACCAATCAATCCTCACAGCTCAGACCTTCCAGCCCAGACACACCCTGGGTAACTCCCCACTGCACCTTTTTAGTGTAATCTCATCCTTCTTATAACATGGTGACCTTTCTGTCAGAGGTTTGTTAGCAAGTGGAATTCTCTTCCCCACAAGGCAGAAGATGCTGAGTCTTTGAATTTATCTAAGGCAGACTAAGATAGGTTTTTGATAGTCAAGAGATATGGGATAAGATGGGAAAATGGAGTTTGAGACCACAACCAGATCAGCTATGATCCTCTTGAATGGTATAGCGGTCTTGAATAGCCTGCTGTTGCTCCTAAGTTCTATCTTCTCTGCTTTCAATGCAAGTATATCCCCCTTTCAGTAAGGAGAACAAAACCATTCAAAATACTCAGTGTAGTCTCATAATGCCCTATACTGATGAAGCAAGACTTTGTTACTTTAGAAGCTCAACTCTTATTAATATACAGGCCTCATTCCTTTTGCCTTCTGGACTAAATGCTGTCCGTGCATGCTGACTTCCTGCAATTCATGCACATGGACAAACAAATCCCTTTGCTGCGGCAATCTGCAGCCCCGCTGTATACGAATAATAATCTTCAACTGTTCCTGCCAAAGTGGAAAACAACATATTTCCCTCCATTTTACTCACTCTGTAAAATTTTAGCCCATCAAAACACTTAATCCATCTTCATGACTTTGGAGACTCTTTGAATCTTCTTCCTAACTTCCTTCCCACCAACTTTGTATCATCACCAAATTTGACTACAATACAGTCAAGTCCCTTAACCAAGTCATTGATATAGATTGTAAATAATTGAGGCCCCAGCTCTGATTCTTGTGGATCGTCGACTGGAGGATAATGAATCTGTGGAACTCAATGCCACAGAAGGCTTTGGAGATCGTCATTGAGTGTATTTAAGACAGAGATAGATAGGTCCTTGATTAGTAAGGGGATCAAAAATTACAGAGAGAAGGCAAGACATTGAGGTTGAGAAACATATCAGGCGTGATCGAATGGCAGAGCAAGCTCGATGAGCCTAATGGCTTAATTACTATATCTTATGGTGTTTTGTGTCTCCATTGATTACAGTTTGCCAAGTTCAAATAGGTCACTTATCCTGACTTTTTTCCATTAGTTAGCCAACCCTATCTCTATGTTAATAAATCACTCCCAGTGCAATGCACTCCTTTTTTGTGTGATTACATTCTTTGTAGAATCTTACCAGGTACCTTTTAGAAGTCATCAACATCTACTGGTGCCCCTGTACCTATGTTCTTTGTTACTCCTCAATAACGCCAATAAATTTGACAAACATGATTTCCTTTTCACAAAATCATGCTGACTGTGCTTGATTGTTTTATTATTTTCAAATGCCCCAGTATTACTGCCTTCATAATGGATTCCAGAATTTTTTCCAAGATTAGACATTAAGCTAACTGGCCTATAGGTTCCTGCTTTTTTTTTGTCTCCTTCCAGTGCTGGAACAGTGATGGGACCACAATAGTTTACAATTTACAGATGATTTAGAGTTGGGAACCAAGTGTAGTGTGTCAAAAGTTTGCAGATTACACTAAAATGAATGGTAGAGCAAAGTGTGCAGAGGACACAAAGTAGAGGGATATTGATATATTAAGTGAGTGGGCAAGGGTCTGGCAGACAGAGTAGAATGTTGGTAAATGTGAAGTCATCTATTTTGGTAGGAATAACAGCAGAATGGACTATTATTTAAATGGTGATAAATTGCGGCATGCTGCTTTGCAGAGAGATCTGGATGTCTTTGTGCATGAATCACAAAAAGTTGGTTTGCAAGTGCAGCAGGTAATTAAGAAGGCAACTGCAATATTCTCCTTCATTGCTAAAAGGATAGAATTTAAAAATAGGGAGGTTTTGCTGCAGCTGTACATAGCACCTAGACTGCTGTGTTCAGTTTTTGTCTCCATACTTGAGAGAGGATGTATTGGCACTGGAGGGGGTGTAAAGGAGGTTCACTTGTTTGATTCCAGAGATGAGGATTGGCATATGAGAAGAGATCGACTAGACTGGGACTGTAATCATTGGAATTAAGAAGAATGAAGCGGGATCTTACAGAAACTCATAAGATAATGAAGGGAACAGATAAGAAAGAAGCATGTTTCCTTTGGTGAGTGAAACCGGAACTAGGGGGCATAGCCTCAAAATAAGGGGAGCAGATTTAGGACTGAGTTGAGGAGGAACTTATTCACCCAAAGGGTTGTGAATTTGTGGAATTCCCTGCCCAGTGAAGCAGTTTTTAAGGCAAAGATGGATAGATTTTTGAACAGTAAAGGTACTAAGGTTTATGGTGAGTGGGTGGGTTAGTGGAGCTAAGTCTACGAAAAGATAGGCCATGATGATATTGAATGATGGAGCAGGCTCAGAGGGTCAGATGGCCTACTCCTGCCCCTCTTTCTCATGTTCTTATCAATCGAGGTGTTACCTTTACAGTTTTTTTTAATCCACTGGGACTTATTCAGGGCCTAAGGAATTTTAAAGGAATACAATCATCATGTCCACTGTTTTTGTAAGCATTTCCATAAAGGTCCCACATTCTCAATCTTGACCTTGCCTGAGGCGTGGTGACTCTCAGGTTAGTCCATCGCCAGTCGTTTCTTTAGTATTATCACAAGTTCACCTTACCTTCACTAATCATTTCCTTTATGACCTTGAGATGCAGGCCTTAAGGTCCAGAGTTCTTGTAAACCTCGCATTCCGTTAGATTTCCTCATACTTTTTTCTAATGATCGTGATCATTTTAAGTACCTCCTTCCAAAGTTCCCTCGAGGCACAGACACTCTAGACGTTCTGCACATAACTGTCAACGTAGATCACAGCAATGACTTTCAGTTCTAGAAGTCACTGTTGCACAGATGTCTATGCAAACAAGAACAAAATTAGAGAGAACACTGTCTCCCACCCTTTTGCTTTCTCCTGAGAAGACAAATTTTAAAAAATGGTTCAACGTCTGGCTTTTCCTGGTTTTACCTTATTAATTCCCCAGTCTTATTGTCTGTTGAACGGATTATTACTTCTCCTTTTCTATACACTTGCAAAAGCATTTACTGCCTGAACTGATACTACTTGTTGGATTTCTCTCAGATTTCAATTTCTCCCTTTTTTTTATTAGTGCTATAGTCATTCTTCACTTTTTTTTTTAAACATTCCCAATCTTCTGGTCAGTCAATAATCTTCACAAGGCTTTTCTTTCAACTTGATATGATTTACCATCCTTAGCTATAAATGATGTATCCTTCTCATAAGTCTATCTTTCTTAATAGGATATTAATTGGTGAAAGTTATAAATTATCTCCTTGCATATCTGCCATTGCTTCTTTACTATATTAATGGTTAACCTACTTTTCTATTGCACTCTAGCCAACTCTGACTTCATATTCTTGTAATTGCATCCATTTACTTTAAGTATTCTAATTTCAGACCCAGGTTTCTCACATTAAAACTTAATGTGAAATTCTGTTGTAGCATAATCATTCTTACTTGATGCTTTACGGTCAGGTTATTTGTCTGCAATCTTCTTTTGTCTCCTCCACAACACATTTACCTGCCTGTCTTGGCACCTGCAGATTTGCTTCCCTCATAAAAGTCATTGATGTGAATTGTAAAAAGTTGAGGCTCCGACATTGATCTTGAACTCCATTCATCACATCCAGAAAATCAGTAAGACCCATTTATGCATTCTCACGGGGATGGTGATGCCCAGTGGCATTACTGCTTAATCCAGAGCCCCAGGCTAATGTGCTGGGGACAAGGGTTTGAATCCCACCAGGGCAGATGATGGAATTTGAATTCAATGAAAATCTGGAATTAAGAGTCTAATGCTGACCATGAAATTGTCAATTGACAGGAAAAGCCCATCTGGTTCTCTAATGTCCTTCGGGGAAGAAAACTGCTGTCATTACTTGGTTTGTCCTGCCTGTAACTCCAGATCCACCACAATGTGGTTGACTCTTGACTACCCTCTGGGCAAATAGGAGTGGGCAATAAATGCTCATCTGGCCAGGGTTGACCACATCCTGTGAACGAGAAGAGATACTTTTTCTCCCAACTCATCTAGCACGATCTTCCAGCTTCCACACTAATGTGTTCCCCCATATTAATATAGAAACATAGAAAACAGGGGCAGGAGTAGGCCATTCGGCCCTTCAAGCCTGCACCACCATTCGATATGATCATGGCTGATCATGCAATCACAGTGTCCCATTCCCACCCTCTCCCCAGACCCTTTGATCTCTTTAGCCGCAAGGGCCACGTCCAGTTCCCTCTTGAATATATCTAATGAACTGGCCCCAACGGCTTCATGTGGGAGAGAATTCCTCAGGTTCACAACTCTCTGAGTAAAGAAATTCTTCCTCATCTCAGTCCTGAATGGCTCGCCACATATATTTAGACTGTGACTGCTAGTTCTGGACTTTCCCAACATCAGGAACATTCTTCTCCCATCTAGCCTGTCCTGTCCCATTAGGATTTTATATTTCTATGAGATTCCCCTCATTCTTCTAAATTCCAGTGAGTACAAGCCCAGTCAATCCAGTCTTTCCTCATATATCAGTCCTGCCATCCCGGGAATCAGACTGGTGAACCTTTGCTGGATTCTCTCAATAGCAAGAATGTCCTTCCTCAGACTGGGAGACCAAAACTGCACACAATACTCAAGGTGTGGCCTCACCAAGGCGCTGTATAACTGCAGCAAGACATCCCTACTCCGATACTCAAATCCTCTCACTATAAAGGTCAGAATGCCATTAGCTTTCTTCACTGCCTGCTGCATCTGCATGCTAACCTTCACCAACTGTTCCACCATGACACCCAGGTCTCACTGCACCTCACCTTTTCCTAAAATTCAGATAATAATCTGCCTTTCTGTTTTTGCCACCAAAGTGGATAACCTCACACTTATCCACATTATGTTGCATTTGCCAAGTGTTTGTCCACTCAGCCAGTCTGTCCAAGTCACACTGCAGCCTCTTAGCATCCTCCTCACAGCATACACTGTCACCCAGCTTAGTGTCATTAGTAAATTTGGAGATATGGCATTCAGTTCCTTCATCCAATTCATTAATGTATATTGTGAACAGCTGGGGTCCCAGCACTGAACCCTGCGGTACCCCACTCGTCACTGCCTGCCACTCTGAAAAGGACCTGCTTATTCCAACTCTCTGCTTCCTGTCTGCCAACCAGTTCTTTATCCATGTTAATACATTACCTTCAATATCATAAGCTTTAATTTCCTTACTAATCTCTTGTGTGGAACCTTGTCAAAAGCCTTTTGAAAGTCCCAATACACAACTACTACTGATCTGCCCTGTTTGTCAAGCACAGTTTCCCTTCAGTAAAATTCTGTCACCACTTTCCAAATGCTCAGTTATTACATCCTTAAGAATTGATTCCAGCATTTCTTCCCCACCACTGACGTCAAGCTAACCGACCTATAATTTCCCATTTTCTCTCCTTCCGTTTTTAAAGAGTGGGGTTACATTAGCTACCCTCCAGTCCATTGGAACGCTTCCATTATGAGTTTATTTTATTTTCTGCTATAATCAATGATGTGGCACCTTATTATACCTTCTCGAAATCAAAGGACACTATGTCTGAGCACCTCTTATCCACCATACACAATTGCTTCAAAGAACTCCAGTAACAGAAAAAACAGACTTTCTCCTGCAAGTGACTTGTTTGTTCTCCTCATTGGAATTCTTTACGTCCCCTTTGCTGTTTGTGTACTTTCTCTTTGTGTCTGCCTCTGTTCTCTGTTCACCTTCACCCTCTTGGCTGTAGTTTTCCTTTGTGTCTTGCGGCCATGTGGATTCTTTCTCAGTTTCCTTCCTGTTGGTACTGCTCCCAGTATTTTTATCATTTCGGAAAATAGGAATTAGGAGCGGGAGTAGGCAATTCAGCCCTTTGAGCCTGCTCCACCATTTAGTATGATCATAGCTGATCTTATCCCAGTCTCAACTCCGCTCTCCTGCCTGCTCCCCATAGCCCTTTATCCCGCTTTTCATCGGAAACATATCTATATCTTTTTTGAATCTGTTGATTAATTCTGCCTCCACTGCAGCTGGGAGCAGTGATTTCCACAGATTCACAACCCTCTGCGAAATAGTTTCTCCTCATCTCAGTTTTAAACCTACCTCCTCTCACTCTGTATCTATGACCTTTGATCCTCTTTGGCATTTTATCTACTTCAATGAGATTCAACCGGTTCCACCACCCCCCTCCTTCTTCTGAACTCCAGCAAGTACAAGCCCAAGCTATTCAACTGCTCCTCATTTAACAGCCCTTTCATCCCTGGAATCAATCTGGGGAACCTCCTCTGAACTGCTTCTAGTGCCACCAGATCCTTCCCAAAGTACAGAGACCAAAACTAGACACGATACTCCAGGTTTGGTCTCACCGACGGCTGATATAAGTGTTACAGCAGTTCTTTACTTTTGCAATAAATGACAGGATTCCATTTTGCCTTCCTTATTATATGCTGCACCTGCATATCCACCTTCTGTGATTCATGCACAAGGGCACCCAGATCCCTCTGCACAGACGCACTTTGAATCTGATTTCCATTTAGATAATAATTTGCACTTTTATTTCTCCAACCAAATGGACAACCTCACACTTATCCACATTAAACTCCATCTGCCAGATTCTGGCCCATTCTCCCAGCCTATCAATATCCATCTGTAAACTCTTTAATCTCAGCCTGCTTTCCCATTTATTTTGGTATAATCTGTCATGTTGGCTATGTTACACTTTGTCCCTGCTTGCAGATCATTTATGTAGAGTGCAAATAGTTGAGGTCCAAGAACTGAACCCTGCGCACCCCATTGGTTACAGTTCGCTGTCCAGCGAAGAAATCATTTATCCCAACCCT
Source organism: Rhincodon typus (assembly GCF_021869965.1). Lineage (NCBI taxonomy): Eukaryota > Metazoa > Chordata > Chondrichthyes > Orectolobiformes > Rhincodontidae > Rhincodon > Rhincodon typus. Next base: position 39,434,151 of record NC_063360.1, on the reverse strand, counting down.
CTATTTTCTGTCAATCAGCCAGTCCTCTATCCAAGCCAATATTCTACCCTTAACCCCCAGGATCTAACCTTCTGGATCAGTCTTTTATGCACCACCTTGTCAAAATGCCTTCTGGAAGTCTAGATATACACACCCACCGGTTCCCCATTATCCACCTGGCAAGTTACATCCTCAAGAACTCCAGCAAGTTTGTCAAGCACGACTTACCCTTCATGAAACTGTGCTGACACTGGTGAATTTCTTATTATTAAATTACAGCTAATCCCTTTTGCAATTGATGAAAATGCTTAAAAGTTCTTTTCATACATTCTTCAATATGTTTGTAGGTTCCACAAATCTTTTAAAGAAATGAAAGCTTTCTCTTACATAAAAACCATAAGAAAACTGAAGATGTTGTAACTCAGAGACAAAAATAGGAATTGCTGGAAAGCTTAAGCAGGTATGGCAGTATGTGTGGAGAGAAATCGGAGTTAACGTTTCAGGTCAAGTGACCCTTCCTCACTCGACCTGAAACGTTAACTCTGATTTCTCACCACAGTTGCCCCTTAGGTCACTTTTAAATCTTTCCCCTCTCACCTTAAACCTATGGCCTCTAGTTTCGGACTTGCCCACTCCAGCAAAAAGACCTTGTCTATTTATCCTATACATGCCCCTCATGATTTTATAAACCTCTATAACGTCACCCTTCAGCCTCCGATGCTCCAGGGGAAATAAACCCAGTGTATTCAGTCTCTCACTGTAGCTCAAACCCTCCAACCCTGGAAACACCCTTGTTAATCTTTTCTGAACCCTTTCAGATTTCACAACATCCTCCTATAGCAGGGAGACCAGAATTGCATGCAGTGTTCCAATAGGGGCCTAACTAATGTACTGTACAGCTGCAGCATGACCTCCCAACTCCTATACTCAATTCACTGACCATTAAACACAAGCATGCCAAGCGCTTTCTTTACCATCCTGTCTACCTATGATTTCACTTTCAATAAATTATGAACCTGCACTCCAAGGTCTCTTTGTTCAGCAATGCTCACTAGGACCTGATCTTGAACTGTACAAGTCCTGCCCTGACTTGCCTTTCCAAAATGCAACACATCATATTTATCGAAATTAAACTCCATCTACCACCCCTAGGCCCATCGGTACATCTGATCAAGATCCCATTGTACTCTGAGGTTACTTACTTCACTGTCCACTACATTTCCATTTTTGGTGTCATCTGCAAACTTACTAACCATACCTCCTATGTTCAGATCTAAATCATTTTATATAAATGATGAAAAGCAGTGGACCCAGTACCAATCCTTGTGGCACACTGCTGGTCACAGGGCTCCAATCTGAAAAGCAACCCTACACCACCACCCTCTGTCTTCTACCTTTGAGCCAGTTCTGTATCCAAATAGCAAAGGAAATTGGATCAGCAATAAGCAATAACCTTTTAATACTAATGGAATAAACTGTAAAACTACTACGACAGATTACTCTGCTGTGATTCTTTTTGCTGGTCAGGGAGGAGGAGAGAACAGACCTGGGCAGGGAGACATGAAGGTTAGTGGGAGCTTCTGATTGATGCAGCATTGTAGAAATACATGGAAGTTATAATATGGAATCAGGCCTTTCCCTGTCTAATCCATGTTGGCATTTACCTTCACATGAAAGATTAGTTCCCATCACATTTGTTTTCCTGTTTCTTTCCAATCCAGCATTTTAAATGTACAGGGGGAAAAGATGTAAATCAATAGACCACTTCCAAGAACTGTTCACTACACTGTGGATGAGACCTGAAACTGGTTGTAGATAAGATGTGCTTGGTCTTCCAGGCACAGAGCATTAAATGTTGAGCAGAAGAGTTCTGAATCTCCTTTACAGTGCCTGTTGCCCACAGATTACATTATTGACAATTAAATTAAGCAGATTCAGAAGAAACTAATTAAACCAATGTACACTAAATGTTTTATCCATAAGCGATAAACTCTCTGCCCTCTTTTTGACAGACATCCATACTTGGGAGTGTCTTTGGAGATTATTATGATCAGCAACTCACAAACAGACAAGCCAACTCCCTGTCTCATCAGGTAAGGACCCACACCAGTTCCTTGTCACCACAGGAAGGTCAGATGAACGACTTGTCATTTGCAAAGTTTTAGAAATTTGGGAGGTGATGGCCTAGTGGTATTATCATCACTAGACTATAAATCTAGAAACTCGGCTAATATTCTGGGGATAGTAGGAACTGCAGATGCTGGAGAATCTGAGATAACAAGTGCAGAGCTGGATGAACACAGCAGGCCAAGCAGCATCAGAGGAGCAGGAAAGCTGACATTTCGGTTCAGAAATGATTTCTGAAGAAGGATCTAGGCCCGAAACGTCAGCTTTCGTGCTTCTCTGATGCTGCTTGGCCTGCTGCGTTCATCCAACTCTACACCTTGTTATCTCCAGTATTCTGGGGATCCAGGTTTGAATGCCACCACGGCAGATGGTGGATTTGAATTCAGTAAGAAAATCTGGAATTAAAAATCCACTGATCATGAAACCATTGATTGTCAAAAAAATCCATCTGGTCACGAATGTCCTTCAGGGAGGGAAATCTGTCATCCTCACCTGGTCTGGCCAACATGTGACTCCAGACACACAGCAATCTGGTTGACCTCACTTGCCCTCTGAAATGACCTAGCAAGCTATTCGATTGTATCAATCACTACAAAGTCTCAAAGAAATGAAACCAGACAGTCCACCTGTCATTGACCTAGGCACCAGAAAAGACAATGATAGAAACAGTCCTGTCGACCCTCTTTACCAATATCTGGGGGCTTGTGCCAAAATTGGGAGAGCTGTCTCACAGACTTGTCAAGCAATAGCCTGACCTAATCGTACTCACGGAATCATACCTTACAATGCCCCAGACACCACTATCACCATCCCCATGCCACCGGCAGGACAGACCAGCAGAGGTGGTGGCACAGTGGTATACAGTCAGGAGGGAATTGCCCTGGGAGTCCTCAGTATTGACACTGGATCCCATGATGTCTCACGGCTTCAGGTTAGACATGGGGAAGGAAATCTCCTGCTCGTTACCACATATCGTTCTCCCGTGGCTGATGAATCGGTGCTCCTCCACATTGAACAACACTTGGAGGAAGCACTGAGAATGGTAAGGATACAAAATGTACTCTAGGTGGGGGACTTCAATGTCCACCACCAACAATGGCTCAGCAGCAGTACTACTGATCGAGCTGGTCAAACATAAACTGTTAGACTGGGCAAAGGACATAGCTGCTAGACTGGGTCTGCAGCTGGTGGTGAGGAACCAACGGAGTGAAGAACATACTTAAGCTCATCCTTAACATTCTGCTGGCTGCAGATACATCCATACCTGACAGTATCGGGGAGAATGACCACCACACAGTCTTGGTGGAGACAAAGTCCTGCTTTTACACTGAAAATAACTTTCATCGTGCTGTATGGCACTGTCACCATGCTAAATGGGACAGACTTTGCACAGATCTAGCCACTCAAGACTGGGTGTCCATGAGGCACTTTGGGCCATCGGTAGCAGCAGAATTGTATTCTAGCATAACTGTAACCTCATGGCCTGGCGTATCCCTCATTCAACCATTACCATCAAGCCAGGGGATCAGCCCTGGTTCAATGGAGAATGCAGGAGGGCATGCCAAGAGCAGCATCAGACATAGCTGAAAATGAGGTGTCAACCTGGTGAAGCTACCAAGTAGCACTACTTACATTCAAAACAGCCTAAGCAGCAACTGAGTTAGGCCATCCCACAATCAATGGATCATATCTAAGCTCTGCAGTCCTGCCACATACAGTCGTGAATGGTGGTAGACAATTAAACTCATTGGAGGAGGAGGCTCCACAAATAGGAAGAGCACAGCACAGTAGTGCCAAAGATAAGGCTGAAGTATTCGCAACAATCTTCATCCAGAAGTGCTGAGTGGATGATCCATCTTGGTCACCTGCAGTGGTCCCCAGCATCACAGATGCCAACTCAGTTCAATCCACATGATATGAAGAAATGGTTGGAGACACTGGATACTGCAAAGGCTATGAACCCTGACAACATTCTGGCAATAGTACTGAAGACATGTGCTCCAGAACTTGCCGCTCCCCTAGCCAAGCTGTTCCAGTACAGTAACAACACTGACAGCCACCTGACAATGTGTGAAATTGTCCACATATGTCCTGTACATAAAAAGCAGGACAAATCCACCCTGGCTAATTACTGCCCCAACATTCTACTCTCGATCATCAGTAAAGTGATGAAGGTATCATCGCCAGTGCTATCAAGCAGCATCTGCTCAGTGGCATCTTACTCAGTGATGCCCAGTTTGGGTTCCGCCAGGGCCACTCAGCTCCTGACCTTATTATAGCCTTGGTTCAAACATGGACAAAAGAGCTGAATTCTAGAGGCAGTGTGAGAGTGACAGCCTTTGACATCGTGTGCCATCAAAGAGCCCTAGCACAACTGAAATCAGTGGTATTGGGGGCAAACTCTCGCTGATTGGGAGAAGTACCGGGCACAGAGGAAGATGGTCGTGGTTGTTGGAGGTCAGTCATCTCAGCTCCAGGGCATCTCTGCAGGAGTTCTTCAGGATAGTGTCCTGGGCCCAACCATCTTCAGCTGCTTCATCAATGACCTTCCCTCCATCATAAGGTCGGAAATGGGGATGTTCATTGATGATTGCAGTGTTCAGCACCATTCGCGACTCCTCAGATACAAAGCAGCCCATGTTAAAATGCAACAAGATCTGGACAATAACTAACCTTGCGCTGACAAGTGGCAAGTAACATTCATGCCACACAAATGCCAGGCTGCAACCATCACCAATAAGAGATAATCTAATCACCACCCCTTGACATTCAATGATGTTACCATCACTGAATCCCCCACTGTCAATATCCTGGGGGTTGCCATTGACCAGAAACTCAACTCGTTAGACCCTGTATTTATATTTGCTACACAAACACAATGGCTACAACAGCAGGTGCGAGGCTAAGAAACCTGCAGTGAGCAACTCATTTCCTGACTCCTCAAAGCCTGTCCACCATCTACAAGGGACAAATCAGGAGTGTGATGGAATATTCCCCACTTGCCTGGATGGGTAGAGCCCTAACAACACTCAAGAAGCTTGACACCATCCATGTATCCAATCTGCTTGATTGGAACCATATCCACAAGCATTCATTCCCTCCACCACTGACATCCAGTAGCAACAGTATGTGCTGCCTACAAGATACACTGCAGAAATTCACCAAGGATCCTCATACAGCACCTCCCAAACCCATAACCACTTGCATTTAGAAGGACAAGGGCAGCAGATACATGGGAACACCACCCACTGCAAGTTCCCCTTCAAGCCATTTACCATCCTGTCTTGGAAATCTATCACCATTCCTTCAGGGTCTCTGGGTCAAAATCCTGGAACTTCTTCCCTAATGGCATTGTGGGTCAACCCATAGCACATGGACTGCAGCAGTTCAAGAAGGCAACTCACCACCACCTTCTCCAGGGTAATTAGAAATGGGCAAGAAATGCTGGCCAACCAGCAACACCCGCATCCCACAAATGAAAACAAAATTGACTTATTGCTTGAAACTTTTGTTTTCTAGCTTTGTCCTTCAGTTTGAATATCACTGAAAAGAGAAGCATGTTGCCAAAGTATGTCCTCTTCCACTCATCAGGATAAATGCAAGAATGCCAAATTTCAAACAATCAGAACAATTTATATTAAAGGAGAAATGGGTGCTGATTGGAGAAAGCCGTGGGAGCAATAACTTCTAATAATTCAAAATAATTCTAGGTTTGAATGTATTCCTTTTAAGAGTATGGTGTCCAGCACATGAAATAGTAAGTATAAATAAGCTCTGTTACTTTTTTTATTCACTCATAAGACGTCGACATTGCTGGCTAGGGCAGCATTTTTTGCCCACCACATGATGTTGTTCCCATGTATCTGCTGCCCTTCTCCATCTAGTTGGAAGTGGTCTTGGGCTGTCTACGGATCTTTGCAGTGCATCTTGTAGATAGCACACACTGCTGCTACTGAGCATCAGTAGTGGAGAGAATGGATGAATGTGAGTTTAAATAAAAGCAAAAATCTGCAAATGGTGGAAATAATGAAAAAAAGCACAGAAAATCCTGGAGAAACTCAGCAGGTCTGGCAGCATCTGTAGAGAGAAAGTTAACATTTTGTCTGATGTGACCGTCCATCAGAACAGTCATTCGGACTCAAAACATTAACTCTGTTTCTCTCTGCAGACCTGAATATCTCCAGTATTTTCTCTGTTTGTTTTACATTACAAGCATCACTGATTATGTTAAATTGGTTGTCACGCAGCTATTAGTGTGACATGACTGGTGCTTTCCACTAACGGATGCTGCCTTTAACACAAAAAAATGTTCTGATCAAATCAAACAGCATATTTGTAAGGCACAGCATGGACCATAAGCATAAGCACAAAACTCAAAATGTCTATACCACATGTGATTCTGCGATTTGTAGGCACAGAATGAAGAACTGAATGCACTAATGGTTTCCTTCACAATCAAATTAACATAATCACTCAATGTGGCTCATTCGCCCTTCAAGCATCACATACTTGTATGCTAGAACATATTCTGTGCAAATAAAAGGAATACGTTAAACCATGTGCCTTCTTTTTTACTTGCCCGAGAGCTCAGGGAGCCTATTATTCCCCATTGCTTTCTCCATTGCCATCATTTTAGCAAATCAGAATCAATTTGCCTATTAATCTGGACTTTTTCTCTTCTTTGGTATAAATTGTTGTGATTGTTTATAATTTGACATTCTTGCATTTATCCTGATGAGTGTAAGATAAAAACTTCAGCAACACGTCTTTCTCTTCATTAGTATTTAATCCTTCAATTTTGTTTTGTGTTCACATTTATTTATTTCATTTAATGTTGTCATTAGTTACCACCGAACTTCAGTGTATGACGTATGGGTGTGTTTCGCTGTTATAATCTTGCTAATGCCGGATTGATCTGAAGCAAGAGTTACCCAGGCCCAAGGTGGGCAGTCTGAGACCACAAGGGCTGTTGTCATGGGTATGGTTTGCTTTTTCTCTCTCTCTCTCTCTCTCACACATTCCAGGACTAGGGAATGTCCCCACCCAGGAGATTGGGACTGCTGCCCCAGAAAATTGATTCTGAGCAAATTTCTAACTGTTAAATTCTTTATTATAGCTTGAACAATTCAATATGATTGAGAGCCCGAACAGCACCAACAGCTTGTACAGCCAAATCTCCACTTTGAACTACTCACAGGCGGCAATGATGGGGCTGACAGGGAGCCATGGAAGTCTGCAGGATTCACAGCTCAGTTACACCAATCACGGAAATATCCCCAACATCATTCTAACCGGTGAGTAGCGCTCAGCTCCATTGGAGGAAGCCTTTCCTCATACTTCCTATCCCAGCTGCTCATTATACAATCATGGAGCAAGAGTCATAGTTGGTGCAAGAACTTTGCATATATGACATTGACACAGTGGGCCAAATTATAATCTCCTGTGATTTGCATCTCTGCAGATCACATTCTGAGAATAACCAATGGGAAAATGGAATGTCACATTGAAACCGTATGGACTGTTTGGAGTTGAGAGACACTACTGAAGCAATAGAGAGAGAGAGAGAGCAGGATCCCCATGTTCCAGTCATGCCATTTCACTATGTTAACCCCTGCCATTCTGCTACAATCATTCCTGATCTCTATTCTCCAGTATAAATCCTACTCACTGGTATAAAGTCTTGCTGCACCAGTACATGATACGGCAGCAGCTTTTTCTTGCATTATAATCTGCTGTTAATGGAGCAATGCATTCAAAGGAATATAGAGAAGGGCGGGATTGGCAGTCCACTTTCTGAATACAGAATTTTTTGGATAAGACAAGGGAATTTAAAAAATGCAGGGCTTAATGTGTTTACAATGTTGATTAATGAATCCAAGGAATGATTATGTGAAAGATCAAGTGAAGCAAGACAGAAAAGACTGGAAATACTAAGCAGGTCTGGCAACCTCTGTGGAGCAAGGAACAAAGTTAATGTTTTAGTTTGACGCATTGTTAAAACTGAAAAGTGTTTGAGGTGATAGGTTTTAAATAAGTGCGAAGACAAGGAGAGGGAGATGCAGGAGAACAAAAGGGAAGACCTACCATTGGTGGAAAGTAGGAATAGTTAAATGACAAGAAATGATGGTATAAGGCAAAGGAGAGTGATAAGGAGTAGGCATGTCTAGAGGAGATATTAAAGGGCAAAACAGAATTGTTACTTTTGTCTTTGGCAACTATTAGTTATGGTAGAAGTTAAGATTAGAAATTGTAAAATCAAGGTAGAGTCTAGAAAGCTGTTAAGCACCGACTGAAAAGATATATTGTTCTTCTAACCTAGTTTGAGCTTCTTTGGAACACTGTTGGAGGCTGAGTGCAAAGTTCTTCATTGAATCATAGAATAGAATCATAGAATCCCTACAGTTTGGAAGCAGGCCATTCGGCCCATCAAATCCGCTGTGAAGAGCATCCCACTCAAACCAATTGCGCCCCCCCCCGCCGCCATCCTGTAACCCTGAATTTCCCATGGCTAATCCATCTAGTCTGCACATCTTTGTACTGTGAAAGGAAACTGGAGCCCCCGGAGGAAACCCATTCGGACACAGCGAGGATGTGCAAATTCCACGCAGACAGTCGCCTAAGGGTGGAATTGAACCCGGGTCCCTGATGCTGTGAGGCAGCAGTGCTAGCCACTGCACCGCCCTGCCCGTTGATTAATATATGTACTTCGTTACAGGGAGCCTAATGAATGATCCAGATGAACTGAGGACACAGCTGGAAAGTATGACGCCTTGGCTATTACTGAGACTTAACTTAAAGAAGGGCAGGCATAGCAGCTAAACATACTTAATTCATACGCTTTTCAAGTACAATCGAAGGGGGGATACCTTTATTAAAAGAAAAAGATACGGGCAGTTCGTAATACTGGTTAATCACATTTGATGAGGTGCCCATCCTTCTGCTTCAACAATCATGATAAGGCCATTCTCCCACTTTCCATTTAACTCTGCAAATTATTTCTATTTAAATAATCTAATGCCCTCTTGGACTTCTCAATGTAACCTGCCTCGATCGCATTTACAAGGCGGTGCATTCCAGACCCAGTCCACTGGTTGCATGAAAAACTTTTCTTTGACATTGCATTTACTACCTTTTCAAACCACTTCAAACCTGTGCCGTCTCATCCTCAATCCTACGAGTGCAAACAGTTTCGAGTAAATAAACAATCAACAGCAGAGAAAAGGAAAAATACACAAACAATCATCAATGAGGTCATGTTGGTTGAACTGAGATTAAAAACATAGAACAGTACAGCACAGTACAGGCCCTTCGGCCCACGATGTTGTGCCGAACTTTTAGCCTAAACCTAAGGTCTATCTAACTTCCACCCCTACCTTACACTATCATCCATATGCCTATCTAACAGCCGCTTAAATGCCCCGAATGAGGCCGACTCCACTATCCTCTCCAGCAATGCATTCCATGCCCCTACCAGGCTGAGTAAACAACCTACCTCTGACGTCTCCCGTATATCTACCTCCACTCACGTTAAAACTATGCCCCCTCGTAATAGCTACCTCCACCCTAGGAAAAAGTCTCTGGCTGTCCACACTATCTATACCTCTGATCGTTTTGTACACCTCTATCAAGTCACCTCTTATCCTTCATTGTTCTAAAGAGAAAAGCCCTAGCTCTCTCAACCGTTCCTTGTAAGACCTTCCCTCCATTCCAGGCAACATCCTGGTAAATCTCCTCTGCACCTTTTCCAATGCTTCCACATCTTTATTGTAATGAGGCGACCAGAACTGGACACAATACTCCAGATGTGGCCGAACCAGGCTTTTGTACAGCTGGAGCATAACTTCACGGCTCTTGAACTCCATCCCTCTATTAATGAAAGCTAACCCACCATACGCCTTCTTAACAACTCTGTCCACCTGGGTGGCAGCTTTCAGGGAACTATGGACATGAACCCCAAGATCCCTCTACTCCTCCACACTGCCAAGAATCTTTCCATTAACCCTGTATTCTGCTTTCAAGTTTGTCCTTCCAAAATGAATCACCTCACATTTTTCAGGGTTAAACTCCATCTGCCACTTCTCAGCGCAGCTCTGCATCCTATCAATGTCCCTTTGTAACCTAGAACAGCTCTCCGCACTACCCACAACTCGACCCACCTTCGCATCATCTGCGAACTTACTAATCCAACCTTCCACTCCTTCATCCAAATCATTTACAAAAATCACAAATAGAAGAGGACCCAGAACAGATCCTTGTGGTACACCACTTGTAACTGAGCACCATGTTGAATATTTTCCGTCCACTACCACCCTTTGTCTTCTAAGGGTCAGCCAATTCTGAATCCAATCTGCCATATTTCCCCCTATCCCATGCCTTCTTACTTGCTGCATGAGCGTACCATGGGGACCCTTATCAAACGCCTTATTTAAATCCATGTATACCACATCCACTGCTCTACCTTCATCCACGTGTTTGGTCATCTCTTCAAAGAATTCAATAAGGTTTGTGAGGCATGATCTACCCCTCACAAATCCATGCTGACTATCACGAATCAAACTGTGCCTTTCCAAGTGATCATAAATCCTATCTCTCGGAGCCCTTTCCAATAATTTGCCCACCACTGACGTAAGACTAACTGGCCTGTAATTTCCGGGGTTATCCCTATTCCCTTTTTTTGAACAAAGGAAATGATGTTTGCCTCTCTCCAATCTTTGGCACTATACCCATGGACAGTGAGGACGAAAAGATCATCACCAAAGGCCCTGCGATTTCTTCCCTCGCTTCCCATTGAATCCTAGGATAAATCCCATCAGGCCCAGGGGACTTACCTATCTTCAAGTTCCTCAAAATTCCTAGTACATCTTCCTTACTAACATCCACCTCCTCTAGCCTACCAGCCTGTTTCACACTGTCCTCCCCTACAACTAGGTCCATCTCGGTTGTGAATACCGAAGAAAAGTATTCATTAAGGACCTCTCCTATCTCTTTAGGCTCCGTGCACAAATTCCCTTTACAATCCTTGATCGGCCCTACCCTTTGGTCATTCTCTTATTCCTCACGTACGTGTAAAAAGCCTTGGAGTTTTCCTTGATCCTATCTGCCAAGGTTTTCTCATGCCCCCTAATAGCTCTCGTAAGCCCTTTCTTCAGCTCCTTCCTGGCTAACTTGTATCCCTCTAGAGCCTTTTCCGTTCCTTGTTTCCTCAACCTTATATAAGCATCCTTCTTCCTCTTAACCAGTCATTCGACCTCTCTTGAGAACCAAGGCTCCCTCACTCAACCACATCTTCCCTGCCTGCTAGGGACAAACATTTCAAGCACACACAGTATGCATTCCTTAAACAATCTCCACATTTCAATTGTGCTCTTCCCTAACAGCATCTGCTCCCATTTTATGTTACCCAGTTGTTGCCTAACAGAATTGTAATTACCCTTCGCCCAATTATAAACCTTACCGTGCTGTATGTACCTATCCTTTTCCATGACTGTTGTAAAGGTAACAGAGTTATGATCGTTACCGCCAAAATGCTCTCCTACCAACACGTCTGATACTTGGCCTGGTTCATTGCCAAGCACCAAATCCAAAGTGGCCTCTCCTTGTACTGTGTCAGGAATCCTTCCTGAACACACTGGGCAAAATCGGCTCCATCTAAACTATTACAACTAAAAAGTTTCCAATCAATATTTGGAAAGTTGAAGTCACCCATGACTACAACCCTGTGCCTTCTGCACCTTTCCAGTATCTGCCTCCCAATCCGCTCCTCCACTTCTCTGCAACTATTAGGGGGTCTGTTTTTAAAAAAAAAAACCCCAACAAAGTGACTGCTCTTTTCTTGTTCCTGACCTCAACCCAAACTGACTCTGTAGACATAAGTGAACAGACCAAGAGCATGCCATAGCCCATAAACAGATAGGTGTTTTACAAGAGCAAACATGTAGGCAAATTGCTGAGAACTTCTAAACAATAGAACACTAATTATAGAAGATTTCAATTATTCTAATATTAACTGGGATAAAATTAGTGTAAAAGTTACAGAGGAAACAGAATTCATAAAATATATTCCGTTATAACTATTTAAGCCAGTACATTACAAGTGAAGAGCTACTTCTGGATCAAGTTAGTATATAGAAGCTGAGAAGCTGGAATGGGTATCTCAGAGTATTGGTGACAGTAATCATAACCTGTTTAGATTTGGCACTGTTATGCAAAAGGGCAAAAGTATCCCAAGAATAAAAATGGTACATCAGAGAGAGACTGATTTTACTAAGATGCAAAATTTATCTTAAGTGAAATGATCACTGCTGCCAGAAGCTAAATTTGTATTAGAATATTGAGGTTTTTCAGGCAATGGGGAAGCTCTGTAAGCACTATATTTTTTAGTCACTTAATCTTTTTGTTGTGAAGTGAACAGGAAAAGGACTGTTCTGCAATAAAGGGCTGAGGGAACAATTGCTGTACTTCTAAAAAGCAAGTTACTGAAACCCATTGTAGGTCGTTTTCATACAGTTGTTTTGCAAGCAATGGGGTAAAATGCAAGAGGAGATGGCACGGCTCTGGAGTGTGTACACGAATTGAGATTCAGTCGACAACGGGTTGCTGATTGATTATAATTCCATAAACCAGTTATGGATACCACAAGTTATCAGTCTGACCACAAATCTCAAATTGGCCCCTGAGCAGCGGAACAGTCTGTGGCTGTGAACAGTACAGTGAGAAGCCTTCAGACCACTGGACGGAGAGAGATAGTGTTCTGTCTCTCTCTCTCTCTCTCTCTTTTGCTAAGTCAAAGACATTGTGAACCAGTTTAATGCCCTAATGCAAGGATGAATAAACAGAAAAAGAAAGCTTCAGATAGTCGACAAAAAACTCAATACTGCAGATAGCCGAGAGGAATATAGAAAGTACAGGGTTCAAGTAAAAAAGAAATAAGGAAATCAAAGAGAAGGCATGACAAAATATTAGCAAGCAAGGTAAAGGAAAATTCAGTGATGTTTTACCAGTATATAAAGAGCAAAAGGATCATTTAGGAAAATGTGAGACCTATCACAAATGAAGAACGGAACTTGTGTGAAGATGCAGAGCTTATGAGAAGAATTTTAAATGTTTCCGTATTCACAAAGAAAAGGGATGATGTGGATATAGTAATCCAGGAGAAGCAGTGTGAAATATTGGACAAAATAATCATAACGAAAGAGGAAGTGTCAGAGGAGCTGGAATTCTTGAAAGTTGATAAGTCGTCAGGTGGGATGGATTGTTTTCTAGGAAGCTGAAGGAGGTCAGAGAGGCAATAACAGATGTTCTGAGGATTATTTTCCAATTTTCACTAGACACAGAGGAGGTGCTGGAGGACTGGAGGAAATGCAAGTATGGTTCCATTGCTTAAAAGGGATACAAAGGAAATGCCAAACAGTTATAGGCCAGTTACTCATACTTCAGACATGGGCAAATTGTTACAATCAATCCTGAGAGATTGGATAAAATGTCACTTTGAAAGGCATGGACTAGTCATGGATACGGATGGGTTAGTGGAGTGGGCATGAAAGTGGCAGATGGAGTTCAACTCTGAGAAGTGTGATGTAATACATTTAAGGAGGTCAAACAGTAAGAGGGAATACTCAGTAAACAGGAATATGCTGAGAGGAGTAGCTGATGTGAGGGTTCTTGGTGTACAAATGCACACGTCCCTAAAGGTAACAGTACAGGTCAATAAAGTTGTAAAGGAGGCATATGGAATGCTCTCCTTCATTGGCAGAGGTATAGAATACAAAAGTAGGGATATAATGATGAAACTGTACATGACACTGGTGAGGCCACAACCGGAGCAGTTCTGATCACCACATTACATGACTAACGTACTTGCTCTGGACAGTATGCAGAGAAGATTTACTAGAATGTTGTCAGGGCTGGAGAATTGTAGCTATGAGTAGACATTGGGGTTGTTTTCCTTGGAACAGAGAAGGCTGAGGGGTGACATTAAGGTGTAGAAGTCGTGACGGATAGAGTTAGAGAAGACAGGAAATACGTTTCCCTTCGCAGAGAGTTCAAAAACCAGAGGATATAGATTCAAACTAAGTGACAGAAGGATTAAAAGGGGATGTTTTTACGCAGAGGGTGGTGGGTGTCAGGAATTCACTGTGTGAGTTGGTGGTGGAGGCGGAGACCTTAAATCCTTTTTTTTTAAAGTACCTGGCTTTGCACCTTAAGTGCTGCAGGAATATGGGCCATGTGCAGGAAGATGGGATTGGAAAAGGCATCTGGGTGTTTTTGAGTTAGCATGGACAAAATGTACCAAAAGGCCCCTTCTGCGCTGTATCGTTTCTATGGCTTCTTGTTAAGAAATGAAACAATCTGAAGGGAAAACATGATGAGAACTCGATGATTCGGGAAACAAAATGAGCGCCCTGTCGAATCCTGAGGGCTGAGGCATTGATTCATTTCCCTGGTGTTTTGTTTCTCCTCCTCCATGCATAACACCATTTTTTTTTTGTTTTTCAGTGTCTGTCTGCATACATAAGGGCTTAGCATGTAAAATTGAAAGTGCATGGGTTTGGGGCTAGTGTACTGGCTTGGAGATAGAACTGGTTGGCAGACAGTCAGCAAAGTGTAGGAATAAACAAACCATTTTCTGAGTGGGAGTGACTAATTAGATACCACAGAGATCAGTGCTTGAACTCCAGCTAATCACAATATAAATGATTTAGATGTGGGAATTAATGTAACATCTCTATACATTTAAAAATGGTACAAAGCTGTACGGCAGGATGAGCTGTGAGGATGATGGCAGATGCTTCAATGTGATTTGAACAAGTTGAGTGAGTGGGCAAATGTGTGGTAATAAAGTGTAATATGGATAATTGTGGGGTGGGTTATCCACTTTGGTAGCAAAACAGCAAATTATCATCTGAATGGTGACAGATCGGGAAAGGGGGAGGTGCAATGAGAGCTGGGTGTCCTTGTACACCAGCCGCTGAAAGTAAGCATGCAGGTGCAGTACTCAGTGAAGAAGGCACATGTTACGAAATTAAAAACCAAAAGAACTGCAGATGCTGTAAATCAGAAACTAAAATAGATTACTGGAAAAGCTCAGCAGGCCTGGCAGCATCTGTGGAGACAGTCTGTGTTGACATTTCTGATTGTGTGACCCTTCCTCAGAATTGATGGTAGCTAGGCAAAATAGTACATTGGCCTTGAGAGCGAGAAAGTTCATGTACAGGAGCAGGATGTCTTGCTGCCATTATACAGGGCCTTGTTGAGACCACATCTGGAGTATTGTGTGCAGTTTTGACCTGCTTATCTAAGGAAGGATGTTCTGACTATAGATGTAGTGCAACAAAGGTTTACCAGACTGATTTCTGGGATAAGAGTTTAGAAGAATGAGGTGAGATCTCTTTAAAAACCCATAAAAATGCATGAAGGATGTTCTCAGTGACCATGGAGTCTGTAACTGGAGTCACAGTTCAAGGATGTGAGGTAGGCCACTTAGGTCTGAGATGTGCAGAATGTTCTTCACCCAGAGAGTTGTAAGCCTGTGGAATTCTCTGCCACAAAAAGCAGTTGCGGCCAGAACATTGAATATTTTCAAGAAGGAGTTTGATATAGTTGTCAGGGCTAAAGGGATCAAAAGGTATGGGGGATAAAAGCAGAAACAAGGTATTGAGTTGGATGATCAGCCGTGATCATGTTGAATGGAAGAACAGGTTGAAGGGCAGAATGGCCTATTCCTGCAGCTAGTTTCTTTGTTTGTGTAGAAGAATGGTTAGAATCTATTTATTTGTAATAGTGATAGTTTGTATTAAGTGCAGAAACCTAATCTAATGTTTCTGTTGACCGGAGTCTGTCAGACAGGTAATTTGGATATTCTAAGTGAGAGGGGACAGATTTAAAAAGGACCTAAGGGGTAACTTTTTCACACAGAGGGTGGTGCATATATGGAATGATCTGCCAGAGAAAGTGGTGGAGGCTGGTACAATTACAACATTGAAAAGGCATCTGGATAAATCTATAAATAGGAAGGGTATAGAGGGATATGGGTCAAATATGGCAAATAGGACTAGGTTGGATTGCAATGTCTGGCCGGTGCGGACGAGTTGGACTGAAGGATCTGTTTCTGTGCTGTATGACTCTATGACTCGATAATTAAAGTAGCTGGAGTGGGAAGAAATTGTGAAAAGGAATTCCAAAGAACAGAAAAAGACAAAGAAAGGGAAATGACAATGAGAAAACCGGATTTACAGTTACTAAGAGAAGAAAAGGTTAGGGTTAGGGTTAGGGTTAGGGTTAGGGAATGTAGGCTTAAAATGCAGCAGTTGAAACAGAAGACTTAAGA
This sequence comes from Rhincodon typus, assembly GCF_021869965.1. Lineage (NCBI taxonomy): Eukaryota > Metazoa > Chordata > Chondrichthyes > Orectolobiformes > Rhincodontidae > Rhincodon > Rhincodon typus. Next base: position 39,417,719 of record NC_063360.1, on the reverse strand, counting down.
TGCTTGATGGAGAGAATAAGAGTCATTATCTAAAGACGTGTAAGGATATTTTAAATTTGTGCAGCCCTACTAAAATGTGAGGAAAAGGATGTGAAGACATTCTTCATGTCATTTTGAGAAAATAACAAGACAAATGAATTGGACAAGAGAAGACTGGACACTGCTCAAGCAGAGCCAGTTAGCAGGTAAAGGACAGGAAATTTATGCTTCACTGTCAAAGATGGTTTCTCGGGATTATAACTCTGTTTAAAAAATATATTGGCTGAAATATGAGTGACGCGTATAGATAAAGGTTCTGGAATTTAAGGAAACAGCTTGGGCAAGCCAACATTGAATTTGAAAGGCTTAAGCAAAATACCTTTGACAAATGGATACAAGCATTAGATGCTGAAACTATGTTTGAAGTTCTTAGAGTGATTATTCTCTTAGAGAAATTTAAAAGCTTCCATAATGAAACTTCAGGTTCGGTTAGGTAGATGGATGACTGCCAGTAGAGGTAGCCAGGTAGTGCAGGATGGTATTAGACAGAAACGTCCAAAAATTGATTGGAAGACTGTTCACAGGTAAGGGAATGTCTGACAAGTGGGAAGCTTCCAACACTGAGTTAACAATAGTTCAGGGCCAGCATATTCCTGTTAGTGTGAAGGGGAAGGCTGGCAGGAGTAAAGAACACTGGATAACTACAGATATTGAGGGTCTGGTCAAGAAAAAGGAGCAGGCATATATGAGGTATGGACAGTTGGGATCAAGTGAATCATTTGAGTATAGCAGCTATAGGAGTACATTTAAGAGGGAAATCAGGAGATCAAAAAGGGGATGCGAGATATCTTTGGCAGATAGAGTAAAGGAGAATCCAAAACGATTCTGCAAACATATTAAGAACAAAAGAGTAACTAGGGAGAGAATAGGGCGCCTTAAAGATCAACAAAACTGTCTGCGTGGGTGAGATCCTGAATAAATATTTCGCTTAGTATTTACCATGGAGAAAGACTTAAGAGTTAGGGAACTCGGGAAATAAATAATGATGTCAGCTGAAGGTCTTAAATGCATATGATAGATTAATCGTAGGACCTGATCAAGTGTATCCCAGGACATTTCGGGAGGGTTACGGAGCGGAAGTTGAACCCCTCTGATAATTAAAACGAAACATCTAGAGAAGCATGCCTCACGTAATCTGTTGAAGGAAATGGGAAAAATGGTAGAACCTGCCTTTCACCTCCCAATTGGTTATAAAGGAGAGGTTAAATGAAAGAAATCCCTGATACTCACTTTATAAGCAACAAGTAACAATTTATTTATCTAACTCTTAACAATGAACAAATTAACAGACCTACTAACAAATCGAACAATTTCCCCTTAACTACTAACTATTCCTGAACAGAACAAAATTCTAATGGCGTGCTGTTCCAATAAGTAGAAGTCCCACTTATATAAACCAAAGTAATAAGAAAAGTAAATTAAAACTTGGACTCTCAAAACTACAGTTAGCGTGCATCATCCAGAATGTTCCGTGCCTTTTCTACTATTCTTTAGTCAGGGATTCTTTCTGCAGCAATTCCTTGTGTCAGGAATATTAACTAAGAGTGCCATGGTACCTTTTTAGATGGTGCTTAAGCAGAGAGCTTCAAGATTTCTGTGAGAGCCAGAGTTTACTCTTCCAATGGCAGTTCACTTTCACACTGGTTTTCAAAAACCCTCTTCTTATAAAGCTGTAATGACCTGTCAATTTTCTTATAATAGGATTGATCCTAGTTTGTCAACACCATCAGATTTAAATTTAGTTGAGTTTTGGTATCTAGGGCATGGTTTAAATTAATTGGCTGATATTCAAGCTGGTTGCCGTAACATCAAAACAAGCTAGGTTACCAACCGCGCAGCCAGTTGATACGTATGTTTCAATTTCAGAACCGTCTGTGCCTCTGCAGCTGCTTGCAGACATTTTTTTTACACTCCAAATTTAGAAAAGCACATCATCCCTGAGAAGGACCATGCATTGTTTTCCTCCCCCCCACCGCCCCATTATTTTTACAAATAAATTCTAACATCCTGCCTTCTAATTCACAAATACTCTACCCAACTTCACAACAGAAGCTAGGGAAGAAATTACAGGGACCCTGGTGGAGACATTTGTGTCAACAGCCACAGGTGAGGTCCCTCAAGACTCGAGCGTGCCATTATTTGAGAAAGGTTGCAAGAAAGAGCCAGACTAGTGAGCCTTACATCATTGGTGGCTAAGTTGTTGGAGGGAATTCTGAGAGACAGGATCTAAATGCATTTGGAAAGGCAAGGACTGATCAGGGATGCCCATGTGGCTTTGTGCGTGGAAAATAGTGTCTCACAAATTTAGTTGAGTTTTTTTGAAGAGGTGACCAAGAAGATAACTAAAGGCAGGGTGGTAGACATTGTCTACATCGACTTTAGCAAGGCCTTCGATGAGGTACCGCATGGTAGACTCATTAGTAAGGTTATATCACATGAGATCCAGGGACAGCTAGCCAATTGAATACAAAATTGACGGTAGGAGACAGTGGGTGATGGTAGAAGGTTGTTGTTCAGACTGGAAGCCTGTGACCAGCAGTGTGTCTCAGGGATTGATACAGGATCCACTGTTGTTTGTCGTTTGTATAAATGATTTGGATGAGAATAAAGGAGGCATGATTAGTAAGTTTGCAGATGACACCTAAATTGGTGGTTTCGTGGACAGGTTATCTATGAGTACAATGGAATCTTGATCAATTGGGCCAGTGGACCGAGAAATGATCAATAGAGTTTAATTTGGATAAGTGCAAGATGTTGCATCTTGGTAAGACAAACCGGGGTAGGATTTCTACAGTTAATGGTAGGGCCCTGGGGAGTGTTGTTGAACAGAGAGTCCAAGGGGTGCAGGTACATAGTTTCTTGAAGGTGGTGTCACAGGTAGACAGGGTGGTGAAGAAGACATTTGATGGTCAGAGCATTGAATGCAGGAATTGGGATGTCATCTTACAGCTGTGTAAGACATTGAAGAGACCACATTTGGAGTAATACATACAATTCTGGTCGCCCTATTAAAGGAAGGATGTTATTAAACTGGAAAGGCTACAAAGAAGAATTCAAAAGATGTTACCGAGACTGGAAGGTTTGAGTTATTAGGACAGGCAGGATAGGCTGGGACTTTTTCCCTGGAGCGTAGGAGGCTGAGGGGTGACCTTATTGAGGTTTATAAAATCATGATGGGTATAGATAAGTGAATAGCCCAGGTCTTTTCCCCAGGGTAGGGGAGTCCAAAATTAGAGGGCATAGGTTTAAGGTGAGAGGGGAAGGATTTAAAAGGGACCTGAGGGGGTAACATTCATATGTAGGGAGTGGTTCGTATGTGGAACGAGCCTCCAGAGGAGGTGGTAGAGGCAGGTACAGTTACAACATTTAAAAGTCATTTGGACAGGTACATGGTTAGGAAGGATATGGGCCAAATGCAGGCAAATGGGACTAGTTTGGGAAACCTGGTCGGCATGGATGAGTTGGGCCGAAGGGTTTGTTTTCATGCTGTATGACTCTATGGCAGATATTAAAAGTTCACCACTATAGATAGCCTGGAGGGGTATTGAAAGTGCGGGTGTGAAATTAGAAACAATATTAGAAATGCAAAGAAGGCATGGAAATGTTTTGACAAGTAAAATAAACAGAAATACAAAGTGATTTGTTATAAATACATAAATATCAAGGGGATAACAGCAGAAAGCATTTGGCTCATTGGAGAACAAAAGTTGTAACTTGGTTGTCAAGGCGGAAGATGTGGCATGATTCTTAATGAATACTTCACACGTCTCTTCATTAAAAAGACTGGAAATGGTGATGTATTGGTAGCATCACTGGACGAGTAACCCCAAGGCTTATGCTAGTGCTCATGCATCCAAATCCCACCGTGGAATCTGGCACTCAAATGTAGTTTTTAGCGATAGTGATCATGAGATTATTGTCAAATGTTGTTTTTTAAAAGACTGGTTCATTAATGTTCTGCCATCAAATCCTGGTCTGGCCTGGCAAGTCACTCCATTCGAGGACAATTAGAGATGGGAATAAAATCCTGGGCTTACTAGCAACACTCACTCCTCCTAAAAGAATAAATTTTTAAAAAAAGAACATATGCAAACGTTATAGTTGAGGAGGAGTGAAAAATTAGATGAACATAATCAAAGCAGAAACATTAAAGGATCAGCATTCTTTGAAACTTAAATAAATAACCAGGCCAGATGAAATGTTTTCAAAACTGCTCATAGAAATGAGGATAAAAATAGTAGAGGCTCTGACCAACATTTTCCAACATTCTGTGGCTACAAAAGCCTGGAGAACATTGTTCTGTTGTTTAAAAAAATATTGTGGCTTTGAATGATTGATGCACAGTCAGGCTAAATTTAGTAGTCTATATTTGATTAGAAAGGTATAATGATTGTAACGAGATCAGTCAGATGGCCCTCATAGAATAAGTTCCCTGATTGGGGCTGTTAACCTGGTCCAATCTTGGAGCCCTGGTTGATGGATATAAACAGGACTGTCAGAGGTTCTGATCACTCTGACAGCTGGTCACCGTTACTGAAACTAGCATTATATTTCAGATTTATTCATTGAATTTGAATTCCACCACTTGCAAGTGAATGCACAATGAACGGTAAGATATAAATGTCAGGAGAGAAACAAAACAATCTTGAAGTACATGTCCACAGATTTCTGAAGGCATCATAGAAAGCATGTTCAGTAAGTAGGTAATTGAGCTCTTAAGCCCAGAGTCATGGTCTTGAAATCAAAATGGGTTGCGATATTGCAATGGGCTATGAGGTGTTTTTGCATCCGACTGCCTCTTTTGTGGTTGCGCCAAGGAGTTCTTTGAGGGGAATCGTGTGGTGATCACTTGTATGCTTCAGGCCTTCCACGAACTGTGGGCACTGCGGTGGCATTTTAATTTAAAAATTTATACTTTTTCTTTGAAGTTTTGACCTTTGTTCCAGTGCCTCTTGTGGGCTGTCATTGCTACTTCTGGTTATTTTCACTGTACAGTTATTATAAAATAGTGGTAAAATAGAAAATGTAACTACACCCAACTCCACTTGAGACTGATATCCCATCATCAGGTCACCCTTTATTTACATGTGCCTCATTCTTTATGCTGGTCTGACTTTCTCAGAGCCAGCTCTGAGTGAACAGAACCTCTGACACTCTGTTTGTATTTGTCAGCCAGGACTCCCTGGTGGGGACTGTTAATCTGATCCAGTCAGAAAACTCATTTCACCCATTACAATTTAATGTGAATGGAGGCTCAGGCAATGCAGAGGTCCCTGATTCAACAGTAGAATCTGACAGGGTGTGGAGCAGAGAAGCTGGAATACAATGTGGGAAAGTGTGAGGTCATGCACTTTGGTAAGAAGAATAGAGGCATAGACTATTTTCTAAATGGGGAAAAAATTCAGAAATCTGAAGTGCAAAGGCACTTGAGGGAGCTAGTCCAGGATTCTCTAAAAGTAAACTTGCAGGTTGAGTCAGTAGTTAGGAAGGCAAATGCAATATTGGCATTTATTTCGAGAGGACTAGAATATAAAAGCAGGGATGTATTTCTGAAGCTTTATTAGGCTCTAGTCAGACTACGTTTAGAATATTGTGAGCAATTTTGGGCCCCATATTTCAGGAAGGATGTACTGGCCCTGGAGCAGATCCAGAGGAGGTTCACAAGAATGATCCTAGGAATGAAAGGCTTAATGTACGTTAAAGGTTCTGGGTCTATACTTGATGGAGTTTAGAAGATTGAGGGGGGATCTAATTGAATCTTACAGAATACTGAAAGGCCTAGATAGAGTGGATGTTGGGAAGATGTTTCCATTAGCAGGAGAGACTAGGACTTGAGGGCACAACCTAAGAGTATAGTGAAGACCCTTTAGAACGGAGATGAGGAGAAACTTCTTCAGCCAGAGAGTGGTGAATCTATGGAATTCACTGCCACAGAAGGCTATGGAGGCCAGTTCATTTAGTATATTTAGACTCCGATAGATAGGTTCTTGATTGTTAAGGGGATCAAAGATTATAGGGAGAAGGCGGGAGAACGGAGTTGAGAGACTTATCAGCCATGATTAAATGGCAGAGCAGACTTGATGGGCCAAATGGACTAATTTCTGCTGTATGTCTTATGGTTGTGAGGTGACAAAAAAAGCAACAAGTGCTGAGATGCCAGCATAGATAGAAAGTCAAATAGCAGAAATGTTATCCTGAGGACTGCAGATTCTGTAATGATCAGTTATTAGCAATGGCCTTACCCAGCAACCAAATCAGCAACTCTCCACCACACTAAATTCCATCAGCTACTAGACACAAGTCAGAAGTATGGTAAAATATTTTCCATTTGAGTGGTTGAGTGAAGCTGTAACAATACTCAAACCTCAACATCATCCAAAATAAAATAGCTATTTGATTGGCACCCTATCTACCACCTTGAACATTCAGTCCTTCCGCAATCAGTGCACATTAGTAGCCGTGTGAGCCATCTGTTTGATGCACAGCAGCAACTCACCAAGGATCCTTTGCCAGAACCTGCCAAACCTGCAAACTCTACCATCTAGAAGGACAAGAGCATCAGACCCATGGGAACTTCACCACCTGTAAGTTCCCTCCCAAGTCACACTCCATCCTAACTCGGAATAATTTCATCGTTGCTTCACTGTCAGTGCGTCAAAATTCTGGAACATGCTTTCTAACAGTGTTGTGAGTATACTTACACCACAGTGCTTCAAAAAGCTGTTAAATGTATACTAATCTTATTTAATTGTATGCAGGGGTTTTATTTTGTCAGCTATAAAAGGACAAATTGAAGCAGTTTGGATGTGTATAGTCATAACATTTCACTCTAAATAAATGAGCAAAGGTCAGCTAACCTTCACCGTCTAGTTCTCAGACTAGTTCTCCTGGTGCTGAGAGGCAGCAGTGCTAACCACTGAGCCACTGTGCTGCCCCACGTTGGCTCTGTAGTTAGCACTGCTGTCTCACAGCACCAGGGACCCGGGTTCGATTCTACCCTCAGGCGACTGTCTGTGTGGAGTTTGCACAATGTCACCCTGTCTGCGTGGGTTTCCTCCGGGTGCTCCAGTTTCCTTCCACCGTCCAGAGACGTGCAGGCGAGGTGGACTGGCCATGCTAAATTGCCGATAGTGCTCAGGGAGGTATAAATTAGGTGGGTTATAGGGAGATGGGTCTGGGTGGGGTGCTCTGAGGGTCGATATGGACTTGTTGGGCCAAAGGGCCTATCTCCACACTGTAGGGGTTCTATGATCTATAAAACACTCACCATCAACTTCTCCAGAGCAATTAGAGATGTCCAATAAATACTAACCTTGCCAGCACCCATATCCCATGATTTAACATCAGTAGATTTAACTAAGAGCATTTCGTGTCCTAAGGTTTCAAGAAAGGAAAACATTTAAAGCAGCCTGAATAATTCACTAAGAAATGGAAGTAGTTATTTACAGTAAAGCTGGTTTGATTAAGCCTAGAGTAGGGATTAAAGTTGTGGATGTTTGATACTGATGCTTATGTCCAGCTGTTGTGTATTTTGCTAACCTGCCTTGTCTTTCTGGCTTTCGCACACAGTGACAGGAGAGTCTCCCCCCAGCCTGACAAAGGAGCTGACCAATTCGCTTGCAGGTGTTACAGATGTGACCTTTGACACCGACTCCCAATTTCCTCTTGATGAACTAAAAATTGATCCCTTAACATTGGATGGTCTGCACATGCTGAATGATCCGGACATGGTGCTGACAGACCCTGCTACAGAGGATACTTTCCGCATGGATCGTCTGTAGAAAAGGACACTGAGACCTAAGACAAATCAGGGAAGCAGGCCAAAAACCCGCCAGGGAGCGGAAATTGAGTGAACGAGTGCAATTGGTGGAATGATGTTAAAGTGAGAGCGTAACGTGCAATGAATTCCGCTTCTTGTTCCAAGCTTGCAACTCTGCGATCCTGAATGAACCAAGTATAGCGCTTTCAGCTATGTGGCGCACTCCTTCATTGCAGCGTTTCATTGACTCCATCACATCCCCGGGCCTCTTGTTTTATTTTCCGTTCTCCTATTTATGTTGTCCTCGTGGTAACGGTGGGCTGTCAGTGCATCGTTATTATTGGCAGGTTTACATGTAATTTGGAGTCTACCTATGAGGTAACAACTGACAGTAAAACCTGGCAGCTCCAGGCCAGCAGTACGGTGATGTTATTATTTATCCTGAACTCACCAGTCTGACACTTCTTTCAGTGCGCTGTTGCCATTGTATTTTCTGTGCTGCTCGATTCTTATTTATATTTTTATATTTGTCGGTGATTTCTTTCTCCTGCCCCATTCCTTTTCACTGTGCTTGTGTTCAGCAAAAGCCACTGCCTTGTTGTATGTTGCTAAGAAAGTGAACAAGAGACTGATCTGACACAAGAGCTAAGTGCATGGACAGAAATTGTATTACAGCCAATATTTAGAGGGGCATGCATTCTTGCTCCTGTTTGTGTCCCTTTCTTTTATGTTTTTCCATCAGATTTTAAAAAAGAATGTTGACAATGTGTGCCAGTTGGAGATTAGTTTGCTGCCAGCTCCTTCCACAAGAAACCAAATGTTCTCACCTCCCTCTGCTCAGCTGTTCCAATTCTCGGTCAGTCCCACCAGTCCTGTCAAACTGCGGATGGCTCTATAAATGCCCTCTCTCCAACAGGCGCACATCCCTTCTGTCCAGTGTTTGTGAAGTATATGTGCTGTTAAGCTGCTTAAAAGCCTCTCCCTATGTGGCACTCATTCAGTCTCAGCCCTTACAGCCAGCCGTTGTGTGGCCAACAACACTCACTGTATTTCACAGTTTATCTCTGGCCATTGAAGTGAGAGAGTGCAGAAATACTCATTTGATATTAGGAAGGAAAGGCTCAATGCCAGCTTCTGAAGGGATGTGCGACAATGATGCTGCCCAATGAACTTTTCACCATCTTTGCTGCAGTTCTTAGTTCTGAGAGTGGATAGGGAGAGCTATCACTAACACTATATGCTGTGGAATCTGTTCCCAGCACATCCACTACAAGTCAGGACTCTGTCAAACTTTACCTGCACAAGTGAATTAACTTGCACAACAGAATCACATTTAAGTTCAAGACGCTAAGCTGGTACTGGCCTATCAAGCCACATGTCATTTCTGGCAAACTTGCTCCCACTAATGTTTCTTAAAAAGAACACTAAATGGACACTGTAACCTACAGACTTCATATAAAGTCCTGAGACTATTTTATCAGCCTTTGCTGGGCAGATTAATGATGTAGCAAGATCTGTCAGTATTAACAAGTACATGTTAAACAGCAGGTGCAGCAAGAAATTAGGAAAGCAAATTGCAAAGGGACTGGAGTATGGAATGAGAAATCTTTGCTGCAATTGTATAGGGTATTAGTAAGGACACATCTAGAATAGTGTGTACTGTTTTAGTCTCTACACAAAAAAAAAATGTAGTTGCATTGAAGGTAGTGTAGTGAAAGTTTACTGGACTGGTTCCTGCATTTGAGAAGTTTGGCCAGTTATGAGAGGATGAGTTGAATAGATCTGCTTTCTCTGGAATCTAGAAGAGTAAGAGATGATCTAATTGAAACCTGTGAGATAATGAAGCACCCTAACACTGAAAAGTTGTTTCTCCCTGACTGGGAAAACTAGAACAGAGGGAACCAGTTTCAGGAGACAAGGCTTAACGTTTAGGACTTGGATGAGAAATTTCTTCCTGCAAAGGATTGTGAATCTTCCAAGTTCTCTATCTCAAAGGGTTGTTGCTTCTTTATTAAATATACTTAAGAATGAGGTGGAGAAATGTTTGAGCTCTCAGGGACTTGATGGACATAGAGAGAGGTTGGAAAATTGGAATTGAGGCAGCAAGTTGGATATGAATCATTTAAATGACAGAGCAGTCTTGATGGGCCACGTGATCTGCTGCTGTTCTACTTGTGTCTTTGTGTTCTCTTCCTCTGTTCTAGCCCTAATGAAGCAAGTGCATGCACCTCGCACACACCCCAACATATTTGGATTATTCCTCTGTCTCTGTGGCTGCAGTACTCGAGAATATATTCAACCCGCTAAATGGAAGTTATTTTTCTTCAAGTTATATATCCTCTCATGTAGGGAGTTCAGAACAAAGTGACAAAACAATCTCACAATGACAGCCATACTGTTCAGCATGATGTCAGGAAGCACTCCTTCACATGAAGGGGAGTGGGAATCTGAAACTAAACTCCCCTCAAATCAGTTGGAGCTTTCAGGACTGAGGTTGATTTGTTTTAATTGGGCCAGTGTATCTAGGTGTCTGGGAAATAGATTTAGGCTATTGATCAGTTATGAACTTTTCCTTCTTAATTATTGGGATGTAAACAGCAGAATAGCCTGAGGGGCTGAATGACCATATGCTGTTTCACTGTTCCTACATTACTACAAGGTAGATTTTGAAATTCTGATAGCTGTTTGTGTCTGGATCAGCATCTGATAACAAGATTGATCAGTGGCACAACAGCTGAGAGTCCAGTGACCTTTTATGTAGCTTGAATATTCCTACCTTGATACAATATCTAGAAACAAACACTGAGCCCAACAGTTTGCAACCTTGTTCCAGTCAGGACAGTCTTCCCACCCTGGGTATGAGTGTCCAGGCTTCTGCTGGTACCTGCCAACACAATACTGCACCTGTAGGAGATGGCAGCATGTGCTTCTGTGTGTCTGCATGCTTCCTGGAGCTAGGCCATGCCTGGAATGTTGAGTGAAATTTATAATCACAGCCAGTACTACTCTGAGCTCTTTATTGTACAGAATATTTATAATTTGTTAGGCATTTGATAGTTGCCTCATTTGATGTCAGTATAGTGTTGATTCAGAACTTTGTAATGGGGTAAATCTAAGCAGTCTGTATCATGAGAGGTCCTTTTCTTGAACTTTAACATTTTAGTTTACAACTAAATCAGGTTAATAATTCATTATATTTGAACATTTAATACTGTTCCAAATTTGAAATGTTGGTGGTTCTTAACATGCAGAACTTATGTCCCCACTTGATGTCCAAAATTAGGAGTATGAGGCATGGGTTAAGGAAAATATATAAAATGGTTGATAAAATAATATACAGATATAAAGTTTTTAAACTATATATTTCTTTTCATTTCTAACACTGCAAATCAAGCACTTTTTACATCATGTGCATTCCCTGCATGGATTGTATTTGTTCATCCTTTTCATAGTTTCCCACTGTACTTCCCTTGTGACAAAGAGTCTAAATCAGTGAAAGTGTTGAGTATAAAGTTTTCTGAAGAAGGGTCCCGACCCAAAACATCAGCTGTCCCGTTCCTCTGATGGTGCCTGGCCTGCTGTGTTCCAACCGGTTCCATACTTTGTTATATCTGAGTATAAACTTCCTGTTTAATTCAGTACTTTAAAGCCAGGTTCTTCTTGGTTGTATTTGCAAATGCAGTGACAAGTAGGACAGGTATATCAGGAATACAACCTTAATGAAGAGCTGCGTTAATGCAGTGCGGGGAGAGAGCTGCGTTAACTCATACCCCTGTGCAAGGCTTACTTTTGGTGTGTTTTTGGATACCTGTTGGATGTCTTGCTGGGATCTGTGAGAGGATTAATCCAGAATCATGAACTATTCTTGTTCCTTGATGCTCTTGTGCAAGTAATATTCAGACTTGTTCTGATTGCTGCTGGAGTCATTTAGGCTCTTGTTCCCTAATTTTCTTGTTCCTGCAGATCCTGAGGTTGAGCAGCCAGGAAAAAGAGAGAGATTCTAGACATTCTGCTTGTAGTGAGTTGGATGTTGTCCACACTGTATTAGTGTTATTGATGCTGCACAGAATGGATGTTGTTGCTAAGAGAACGTTGCTTATGTGAAGACGTTGATTTTGTCTTCACACCCTTTACCCCTGCCTGGACCTGACATTGGAGAATCTGAGAGATCTTCCCAGAACTTGCATGCATTCGAGTGAATACAAACATCAACCACACGAATTGCATAAAATCAGAGCCCGTTTGTAATCTGAGTAATGAACTAGTATAGAAGTGTGTGTGTGTCTGTCTGTGTTTGGGGGCGTGGGGAGATGCCATATAAATAAGTTGTATAGTTCAAAAGAATCTTCATGTACAAAAATTTTCTTCAGAAATTCTTTTTGGCCTATCTTTAGAGAGCAATTTGGTGACAGTACAGTCGTTGGTGTTTGTGGAAGAGGGCTGAGATTGTGATGTGGAAAAGTTGGAGATTTCCGGTGTCTGTACTGTTAAGGGATGGAGAAGAGCTAAACTCGCAGGTTTAATCAGGAGTTAAGAGGTTAATTTGATGGCATTATTGGGACCTGCAGTACCTATTATCAAAGGGCATATTTTACTTGATCAAACTGCCATGCATAAAATTGTTGATATTACGCAAGACCATAAGAAATAAGAACAGGAGTAGGCCATTCAGCCCCTCGAGCCTGTTCCGCTCTTAAATGGGATCGTGGCTGATCCAACATTCCTCAAGTCCACTTTAATACATTTTCCCATAAACCTTGATTCCCCCTACTGATAAAGAATCTAGCTATCTCAATCTTAAATAAACGCAAGGACTCTGCTCCCACAACTCTCTGCGGCAAGTGGTTCCACAGACACTCAGCCCTGAGAGAAGAAATTCATCCTCACTTCAGACAAATTGGTGCCCTTTTATTCTGAGAAATGCCCACTGGTCCTAGACTCTCCCATGAGGGGGAACATCGTTTCAGCATTTACCCTGTCAAGTCCTTGAAGAATCCTGTATGTTTCAATGAGATCACCTCTCATTCTTCTAAACTCCAGTGAGTAGATCCCAATGTGTTTAATCCTTGCTCAGAAGACAATCCCTCCATAGCAGGGATCATCCCAGTGAACCTTTCCTGAACTCCCTCCATTGAAATGGTATCTTTCCTTAAATAATACAACTGGACTATTCTGTACAGATATTAACACAAGAGCTAGAAAATAGTTATAGTGATTGGGGCAGGAGATGTAGGGAAGAGGGTTGAGTAGGAATGGTGATGACGAGCAAATGTCTGAAAGTAGTGGAAGCAGAGTTGATAAAAAAAAATCACATGGACACTTCATGGACTTTGACTCACGGCATCCAACAGATAATGAGAGTGCGAGTGCTGTGTTGGACATTGCACAAAAGAAGCAAAGAGCTTGTACAACCTCAAGGTGTTTTGCAATCAGTAGTTGATTTAAATAGCCAATGCTGTGCGTGCAACGGGGAGTGGATGTTCTACGGTGTGAATGCTCTTTGGATATTGGAATAGCACTAGAGGGAGGAATAGACCTAACAATTTGCACTAAGCGTAACATCTGTGATTTAGAAAAGTATGGGGAAGTAATGAAACAGTGCAGATTCAGTTATGGAAAATCATATTTAACTAATTTACTTTGAAGTGATGTGTGTTTTCATGGCAATCCATTTGATGTTGTTTATGTGGATTTTCTGAAGGTATTTGAGAAAGTTGCACAAAATAGATTTTTTAGCAAAATTAAAGTCCATTGGAATAAAGAGACAGAGGCAGAACGATTCAAAATTTGCTTAGGAACAAAAGCAGAATGCAGAGATGAGCAGTCATTTTTCAGTTGCGGGTTTGGGGGTCCAAGCTATTGCCCAGATCTTTGTTAATGATTTAGGTGTGCAATGCATAATTTTGTAATTTGTAGTTGACATGAAAATCACAAAGGTTGCAAACAATCAATGGAGTAGTAACTGAGGAAGGTGACATGAGGAGACACATGGCAGATTAAACCCAATGCGCAGAAGTATGATGGGGATACCTTTTGGAAGAAAGCAATACAAAATTAAAGGCCTGTGTGTATGTGTATGCAATTCTTTGAAGGTTACAGGCAATTTGAGATGTCTTTTTTAAAAAAGCATACTTGGGTCCATGGCATTGTTGTTAATGGAACGTGGATGCAAGGAAGTGATGCTAAAATGTTATAAACGAATTGTTAGGCCCCAGTATGAGGAGCATATTAAATTTTGGATTCCGCTCTTTAGAAAGGATGCCTAAGCCTTGACAAGGAATTACAGGTGATTTTCAGGAATGAGGGACTTTACTAGTTCATGTGAAGAGACTGGGATTGTACTGTTCACAGCAGAGGAGATTAAGGGAGACTGAATAGAAATGTTCAAAATTCTGGATGATATGACAACAGTAAATAAAGAAAAACTGTGTGCAGTGGCAGAAAGCAGCTCATCGCTTCTTGATAAATTAACAACAGTCAGAATGGATTTTAAAAAGGATAGCTCTTGCTTGACCAACCTGTTGAATTTATTGAGCAGATGTTAGACAGTAGATGATGGTAATCAGCAGATTGATTTATCTGGATTTTCAAAAAGCCTTTGGTACAAAACTAATAAATAATGTCAGCACATGTGGAGTCGGGGACAAGTAGCAGAATAGATGCTGGCTAGTTTCAATACAAGCAAAGAGTGGGAGTAAAGGGTAATTATTCAAAGTGATACTCCACAAGGATCAGTGCATGGGAGCGTTGTTGTTCACAATTTACATCTAGGACTATGGATCATTGTTAAAAAAAATAAGGGGTCACCCATTTAAGACAGGTGAAGTGTTTTTTTCTCAGAGGTTGAGTGTCTTTGGAATTCCCTTCCTCAAAAGGCAATGGATGCAGAATCTTTAAATATGTTTAAGGCAGGGATAGATAGATCCTTGATACTGAAGGAGCTGAAATATTATTGGCAAGATGCAGGAATGTAGGATTGAGGTTAAAGTCAGATCAGCCACAATCTTACTGAATGAGACAGAAGGCTGAGTGGCCTGTTCTTGTTCCTTGTTTTGTATGTGAACACTTTGGACTTCGAAATCAAAAATGCAATTTCTAAATTTTTGGATGACTCCAAACTAAAAGAAAAGTTAATACTTGGGCAGAGGGTAGCACGTTACATTGGGCATTAATAAAAGTATCAAATGGGAAATTATTGGCAAATGAAGTTTGGTGCAATTAAATGATTGAGATTATTTTGGTAAGAAGGATTGGGAGGTCACTGTTACTAATGTCAGAAGAGGAATAAAGGGATCTTGGAGTGCAAAGGTATTAGTCACCAAAAGATGCGCTACAGGTAGCAAGGTTATATTTTAACAAAAAGCTTCAGTCTTTATTTCTAGAGGATAGAAATGAAAGGTCAGGAAGATAATGCTAAATCTGTTTTGAACTTGGTTCATCCGAGTGTAATGTGTGGGTCTGATCACCATGTTATGAAAAGGATACAAATAAATTGTAGAGGTTGCAAGTAGATTTCCAAGGATGGTGCCAGAAATGAGTTTACAAATCAGGAAAGTATTGACAGGCGTTGGGACCCTTTTGGCAAGGAAAAAAGGCTGAGGAATGACCTAATTGAGGTTTTTGAATGATGAAAGGTTTTGGCAAGTGGATCCAGAATATTCCTTCCTGTGGGAAAGAGCAGAACTGGAGGCTGTGAAGATAAGATCACCGCCAACAAATCTAATAGGAAATCAGAAGAAACGTCTTTGCCAGAGAGTAGAAAGAACGTGGAAGCATTTGGAGCAGTTGTTGAAGCCTATATGAGAAGTTGGACAAACAAATGAGGGACAAGGGAATTGAGTGGGATGGGTTTAGACGAGAAAAGATTGGAGGTGGCTTGAGTAGAGCAGAAAAACCAGCATAGATCATTTTGGGTCAGATGGTCTGTTTCTGTGACATGTATCGTTTGCAGTTTGGGATGGACAGTAATTGCTGGTCTTATAATTTTTTAACGTCATACGTTTTTTTTAAGAATTGTCAGTAATCAGTGGGCGTAGATTTAAGGCAAAAATATGGTGACATTGAGGAGACATCTCTTTATGTAATTAATTCAAAAATGAACCTGTTAAACGCAAAAGGAAAAAGATTACAGGGCAAATGGGAAAGAGAAGGAGTGGAATTAGTCAAATAGACCTGCCAAAGAGCTGACACAGGTAGTGTGGGCTAGATGGTTTATGCATTGTATCATGCTACCAAAGCCTGGCTGCTGGTTACAGATTAGCAGGTTGCCTGCTGATGTGGTCCTTACAATCATATTCAGGCTTTCCCATTTCTTACTCCACACCCACCCAGCTATAACGTGTACCACACTGTTTCCAGTGACTGGTGTAGTTGGACATTAGCTGGAATTCTGTTTCTTCAAAGCTATATCATGTCCTGTGAAGGTTTGTTTTTGAGATTGTTGGATGCTACCCAGAAAATTCTAGGTCAAAAATTGCAGTTGTGTATTTTTCTACTTCAGTAATTACTGTGTATCCACTGCCAGGAATGATACCATGCAGCATATGTGGAATTGCACTGCCAAGGATTCTTCTATGCAAGGTACCGTGCCTTACAGTGCATTACCGTGCAGTGCAAGAGCTAATACTGGTATGTCCCATGCAACACCGGGAAGAGCCAAGTGTGCCTTTAACCTGGAAGCTGTGGATTATACCAGGGTATTCTGTTACAGAAAGTAGTTAATTTCTCACCCTGCCTGTGGCATTCTTTGGGTTTGCTTTCTCTTGAGTTCATGGCAACCTTGATGTGTATTTGCTGATTCTGTTGTTCAGTTTAAAGCTATCATTGTATTTCTTTGATCTGCAAAGGATCAATGTAAATTAAGGAGCCTTGATCATGAAACAATTCTTACTACAGTCCTCAGTCACTATTAGAAATCCACAGCGCAATTCTTCACATTAGATACTAAACTATTTTGCTTTTGTATGTTGAAAATTGGAAAAGATTCTTATGCTGTAATCTCTCTGAAATTTCTTGGCATATTTTAAACCCTATTTAGAGGATTACACCTAAAAAATCAGGGTGCAAGATTGAACAGAAGATGTAAAATCATTTGGTGTTCCTTTTTGATTGGGTTTTTAGATTAGATTTTGGGCCATGAGGTAACTTACAGTTGGTCTAGACTTGAGAAATTGAAGCTTTTCTCCTCATCTCCATTTCTTCATAAAATATGGCATTTCAACCAAAACTTCTCACTAGGATTTCTGATCTTTGTGAATGGATGTTTATGAAAATGAACCAGAAACGGTACAAACCTCACACAGATGCTCAGGTAGTAGAAAACAGTCATTGATGTCAACTTTTCTTGCCTTAATTCTAGATGTATTCTTTATTTTAACCTTTTTTAAACCATCTGTACTATCAGGAGCCCGCATAGTCACTTTTATGCTGAGAAATCTCTCAATAAGATGAATGCTCATTGAGGACCTTTTATAATCACATCACCCTGAAATATTGACTCTTGCTGAGAGAAAAGAGACCTGCTGTCAAAGATTTTCATTTTGATCAAGGATGTCAAAATTTCAATAAGAACCATTTATGCTGCATGTGAAAAGGGGCCTAATTGGTTGACAAGTTAGCTGATCAATACATTGCCATGGAGAATGCATCATTATCCCAACACTTTTCCTTAATTTTTTAAAAGGTACAATGCCTGGGCTCAATTATTTTTCTTGCATCAGTCCTGATGCGTGCAGGATGAGAAGCCTTGACAGTATGTTCCTTTTTCGACAGTACTTGAGCACTACATAACAAAGTGATAATTGAAATGATTATTCAGGTTAGGATACACTTGCTTGACTTGGAGATAACCTCAGATTTCCCTATCTGCTCATCCATCTTCCAAATTAGCAGGTATATGCACCAAAGCTTGAGCAATTCACACACTCTCAGACTCAGAAAATTGATAGGCAGCAAAACTTGTCTTTCCATGGAGATACAGCAAAGCAGCTTCCCCAAGAATGTCATTTTAATCAGATTCCGCCCACGAATCCGTCAACATTTATTTATTTTTCTGATGTCTTGGTTTTTATAAATAAACTTGGAAATTTTGAAGTGGATTTCAGGTATAATGCAAACCATAACTTGTACTGACTGACTGTCAAAGGATCTTCATTTTAACTTGTAAATGTTTTTTAAAGGTTATGTTTGTGTGAGGCTTCTGTCTTTGTAAATGAAATGTAATTAAAGTTCAACAGTTTTCTGCTCGAAGTCCTTCAAAGTTTAATATGTTTTCAATTCCTATCTCTACAGAATGCTGATTCTGTCTTCACTTTATGGCTGTACATGATGAATGCCATAGAGCAGCAGGTTTTCAGAATTTAAAACGTGCAAGATTTGTGGGTTTCATACTCTGGGTGCAGTCCTCACATGAGGCAGAGGAATGTAGTTGGGGAGATTTTACTTTTTTTTGATTCACTCATGGACGTGGGCATCCCTAACTGGCCAGCAGTCACATCTCCTAGAACTGTACAGCGCAGAAACAGGCCCTTCGGCCCACAATGTTGTGCTGAACATGATGCCAAATGAAACTAATCCCTTCTGCCTGCCATTGGTCCATATCCCTCCATTCCTTAAATATTCATGTACTTATCTAAAAGACCCTTAAATGCCCCTATCGTATCTGCCTCCACCACCACCCCAGCAGTGCGTTCCACACTCCTACCACTCTCTGTGTAAAATACCTGCCCATCACGTCTCCTTTGAACTTTCACCCTCTTACCTTAAATGCATGGCCCCTACTATTAGATATTTCAACACTGGGGAAAGAATTTTGACTGTAAACCCTACCTATGCATCTCATAATTTGATAGACTTCTATCAAGTCTCCCCTCAGCCTGTACCGCTCAAGAGAAAACAACCTAAGGATTTTCTAGCTGCTCCATATAGCTCATACTGTCTAATCCAGGCAGCATCCTGGTAAACCTCTTCTGCACCCTCTCCAAAGCCTCCACATTCTTCCTGTAATGTGGCAATTAGAACTGAACGCCAATACTCTTAAGTGTGGCCTAACCAAAGTCTTATAAAGCTGCAACATGACATCCTGACTCTTCGACTCAATTCCCCGACCAATGAAGGCAAGCATGTCATACGTCACCTTTTACCATCCTAACTACTTGTGTGGCTACCTTCAGGGAGCTATGGACCCCAAGATCCTTCTGTATATCACTGCTGTTCAGAGTCCTGCCATTAACTGTATAGTTTTGCTTAACATTTGATCTCCCAAAGGGCAGGACCTCATACTTACCCGGATTAAACTCCATCTGCCATTTCTCCGCCCATATCTGCAACTGATCTATATCCTGCTGTGTTCTTTGACAACTTTCTACCTAAACTATCCACAACTCTACCGATCTTTGTATCATCTTCACATTTACTAACCCACCCACCTACATTTTCATCCAAGTCATTTATATATATCACAAACAGCAGAGGTCCTGATATGGGTCCCTGCAGAACACAATTAATCACAGACCTCCAGCCAGAAAAACACCCTTCCACCGCACCTTCTGTCTTCTATGGCCAAGCCAATTCTGAATCCATGCGGCCAAGTCACCGTAGTTCCCATGCATCTTAATCTTGTGGATGAGGTTGTCCCTACTTGTACTTGAGAAGGTGGTGGTGAGCTTCCTACCGAACTGCAGCAGCCCATGTGTTGTCGGTTGACCCACCATGTTGTTAGAGAGGAGTTTGCAGAATTTTGAACAGGATGTATTTCAAAGTCAGGATGGTGAGTGGCTTAGAGAAGTACTTGTGAGTAGTGATGCTGCTTTACATACAGCTTTATCAAGTAACACCAGGTTATCCTTGTCCTGGGAGTGTTTGGTGGGGATGGTGTGGAGCAAGGTTTATTCTGTTATTGAACTCCATGCTGTTCCTGACCTGGGTGTGTTTGAAAGCAGATGGTATAGAGGGATATAAACATATTAAATATAAGTTAACTGGATTTGGCTGAGTGTTGGTTTTGATCTGCTAGCTCTCAATACATACCAACAGTAACTGTATTTCAGGGTAATAGAATGCGATACAGATAGTTGAGTTGTGAAACGTGATACATTGTTCTCACTCCTGGAATCATGCAATGCAGAAGGCCATTCATCCTATCATGCTAGCTCCTGTATGAAACATTTATGAAGAAATAATCTTTACTGACTAATTTTGTTTTTACGAACTCAGGAAAAGTTTTATTCAGAAAATCTTTGTAGTGAATCAAAATGCTACATATTATTGGTTATATCTGTCACCTTTAACAACTTTATATGGACTCTACAAACCAATGTGCAGCTATAAGCAGGATTATTTAGAAAAGATGCAATAGTTAAACACTGTCAGTCTATTTGTTCCTCTGTTGGATAATCCTTGCTGATATGTTCAGGATTGGAATTTGGTTAAAATGATCGAGTGAATAACTGAAGGGCTTGGCAGTATCCTAATGACCTTTAATCTGGGTGCCAGACGCAAGGAAAAACACTAAATTCTTCAAAAACATATAGAAAATGTTCACTAAAATTTACCAATAAAGAGAGACCTAAGTTGTGAGACAGTGAGATATTAAGACTGGTCTCCTCAGAGTAGAGAAGGGTTAGAGGTCACCTCTCAAGTTTTCAAGGTGGTGAAAGGTTTTGGAAGTGTTAAGAGAGGAAAATAATCTAGAGATCAAAGGGTGAAAATAATTGGAAAATAAATCTATTGGGAAATGAGGAGAAATGTTTCACCAAGTTGTTGGGGTCTAGAAGGTGATCTTAAGCAAAGAAATAACTTGGGGACTAAGTGTAATGGCTGTAAGTCAGCACAAATGACAGGTACATTTTAATGATTCTAGCTTGCTTATTCAACACTGACCAAAGGTAAAAATCTCAGCTTAGCTCATTCTTGATCTGCCTTTGTACCAGATTGTTCTGATCTAAAATTTACAAAATGTGTCCATTTCCTAAATCCCAAAGATCAAATGAGAAAAAAAAATTGAAATCAGTCAAACGATTGATTGATTGATTGGCCATCTTCTGAGTGACAAGAATTTATTCAATCAATTGATCATGAAGGATTTCCTTAAGACCTGTTCTTGCCCATCATCCAACAAGGGTCCAGGTGTTAGAGTTGTTATTTTCATCTAAATCTGTGGGAAACGTTCTAGTACTATTGATTGAAGGTTTGAGATGTTGTCACTGCCAGAGTTGGTAAGTTCCAAAAGGTTTTTCTGGGATCATGCTCCATTCTTCAAAACTGGTTCTGAAGTTGTGTTGGGTGGAAATCTTCTGGAATTGTGTCTGACGAAGACAAAAACAGAGCAATTAACAATTAACCCTGACAAATACGAGAAAGAAGTAACAAGACAAGGGAGTAATCAATGAGTAGCAGAATGCTAAGAAGCTCAGAGGAACAGAGGCATCTTGCGGTGCTTGTCCATAGATCCCTGAAGACAGCAGGGCAAGTTAATAGTCTGATTAAGACATACAGACACAAGCCTTTATCAGCTATGCCATAGATTATAAAAGCAGGGAGGTTTTGTTGGAACTATAGAGAACTTTGGTTTGGCCACAGCTGGAGTACTGTGTGCAATTCTGGTCACCGCAGGATAGGAAGGATGTGATTGGAAAGAGGGGGTGCAGAAGCGATTCACCACGACATTGCCTGGGATGGACTAGTAAGGTGAAAGGCAGGAGGTTTAGATGGAATTTGAAGAAACTTTTTACCACCCAAAGAGTGATGGAAATCTGGAATGTGCTGACTGGAAGGGTAGTTGAGGTGGAAAACCTCAACCTTTCAAAAAAGTACTTGGATGAGCACTTGAAAAGTCATAACATTCAAAGCAATGGGCCTCATGCTCGAAAGTGAGACTAGTGCAGACTTAGTTTCTTTTGTCAGTGCAGACTTGATGGGCAAAAGGGCCACTTCTGGATTTGGGAATTCTTTGATTGCAAAAGAGGCTGGAGAATGAAAACAGGAAGAAGAATGCAGAGGTGGATCAGAAGTGCATGCTGAGTTTAGCGGTGGGTTAGGGGTAGTGAATGCCTTATGACAGGTTGTTTGAATTATTGTAGGCCATGATTGTGTTGTCCCTGAACTATTGCACTATGACAGTGAGCAGTTTCGAAATGGAAATTATTTATTAATGATTTGGATAAAGGCACAGAAAGTAATGTATCCAAATTTTTATAAATGACCTGGATGAGGGCGTAGAAGGATGGGTTAGTAAATTTGCGGATGACACCAAAGTCGGTGGAGTTGTGGATAGTGTGGAAGGATGTTGCAGGTTACAGAGGGACATAGATAAGCTGCAGAGCTGGGCTGAGAGGTGGCAAATGGAGTTTAATGCAGAAAAGTGTGAGGTGATTCACTTTGGAAGGAGTAACAGGAATACAGAGTACTGGGCTAATGGTAAGATTCTTGGTAGTGTGGATGAGCAGAGAGATCTCGGTGTCCACGTGCATAGATCCCTGAAAGTTGCCACCCAGGTTGATAGCGTTGTTAAGAAGGCGTACGGTGTGTTAGGTTTTATTGGTAGAGGGATTGAGTTTCGGAGCCATGAGGTCATGTTGCAGCTGCACAAAACTCTGGTGCGGCCGCACTTGGAGTATTGCGTACAGTTCTGGTCACTGCATTATAGGAAGGATGTGGAAGCATTGGAAAGGGTGCAAAGGACATTTACCAGGATGTTGCCTGGTATGGAGGGAAGGTCTTATGAGGAAAGGCTGAGGCTGTTTTCGTTAGAGAGAAGAAGGTTAAGAGGTGACTTAATAGAGACATACAAGATGATCAGAGGATTAGATAAGGTGGACAGTGGGAGCCTTTTTCCTCGGATGGTGATGGCTAGCACGAGGGGACGTAGCTTTAAATTGAGGGGTGATAGATATAGGACAGATGTCAGAGGTAGGTTCTTTACTCGGAGAGTAGTAAGGGCGTGGAATGCCCTGCCTGCAAAAGTAGTAGACTCGCCAACTTTAAGGGCATTTAAATGGTCATTGGATAAACATATGGATGATAATGGAATAGTTTAGGTTAGATGGGCTTCAGATTGGTTTCACAGGTCCACGCAACATCGAGGGCCGAAGGGCCTGTACTGCGCTGTAATGTTCTGTGTTCAATGTTCTATGTTCTAATTAGCTAATGAGACAAAGTTAGGTGACATTGTAGAAGTATAGAGATGATGACATTAAAGTACAAAGGGATATTGAATGACTAGGTGCACGAGCAAAACTGTGGAAGATGGAGTTCAAACTGTGAGGTTATCCATTTTGGACCAAAACAGGATAGATCAAGGTCCTTCCCAGATAACATGAATGAAAATACAATGGATGTCCAAAGAGACAAAGACGGGGTTCAGTGGCACAAATTATGAAAATATCTGAAAAACTAATGCAGAATAGTGCAGAAAATAATCAAGAAAGCTAATGGAATGCTGGCCTTTATATCCAGAGGACTGGAGTATAAGAATGCAGAAGTTATGGTGCCATTATACAAAACCCCGATTAGACCCCATTTGGAGTACTGTGAGCAGATGTGGGCACACACCTTAGGAAGAATATATTGGCCTTGGAGGGAGTACAATCTGTATTTACAAGAATGATACCTGGACTTCAGAGGTTGTTATGAGGAGAGATTATACAAATTCAGCCTGTTTTCTGTAGAATTTAGAAGGTTAAGGAGTAATCTGATCAAAGTCTTCAAGAGGTTAACAGGAAGATACAAGGTAGATAAACATAAATTATTTCCACTGGTTGGGGATTCTATAACTAGGGGAGGCATAGTCTAAGAATTAGGGCCAAACCATTCAGGAAAAATGTTAGGAAGACTTCTACACACAAAGGGTGGGAGAGGTTTAGAATTCTTTTCCACAAATGGCAGTTGATGCTAGATCAGTTGTTAAGTTTAAATTTGAGATTAATTTTTGTTAAGCAAAAATATAAACAGAGATGAGCCAAAGGCAAGTATATGGAGTTAAATCACAGATCAGTCATGATCTCATTGATGGTACAACAGATTTGAGGGGGTGAATTGCCTACTCCTGTTCCCATGTTCCTATCCCCCCTGCCCCGAGCAAGCTGTGTCAGTGAACAAAATTAAAGGTTCATGGAAACAGGAAAAGATATTCACTCGCTTTAGCCTTTTTTGCCAAATCAGGGGCAGGCAGTGGCATAGTCGGCACATCCTGGGCTGGTAATCCAGAGACCCAGGCTATTGTTTTGGGGACGTGGGTTCAAATCCAATCGTGGGAGCTGGTGAAATTCAAATACAATGAATAAAGCCAGGAATTGAAAACTAGCCTCAATAACGGTTCTCATAAAACTAACATCAATTTTTATAAAAACCGTCAGGTTCACCAAAGCTTTATAGGGAAAGAAATTGCTGTTCGAACCCAGTCTGGCCTGCCTGTGACTCTTGATGGATAAAGTGGTTGATTTTCATCTGCCCTCTGATAGCCCAGCAAGCCACCTAGTTCAATGGCAATTAGGGATAGCAAAGAAGGTGTTTGGTACGCTTGCGTTTATTGGTCAGTGCATTGAGTAAAGGAGTTGGGAGGTCATGTCACAGTTGTACAGGACATTGGTTAGGCCACTTTTGAAATAGTGCGTTCAATTCTGGTTTCCCTGCTCCAGGAAGGATGTTGTGAAACTTGAAAAGGTTCAGAAAAGATTAACAAGGATATTGCCAGATTTGGAGGATTTGAGCTATAGGGAGAAGCTGAATAGGCTGGGGAAGGGTTTAGAGGGATATGGGCCAAATGCTGGCAATGGGACTAGTTAATTTAGGATATCTGGTCAGCATAGATGAGTTGGACTGAAGGGTCTGTTACAGCTCTGTGACTCTGTGAGCAACAAACACTAGCTTTGCCAGTGACACTGACATCCAATTGAAAAGTTAGATCTTGAATGAGATGTATCTTAACTCCATCCACCTTGACTCCTTATTCCTGAATACATTTGTCCAAAATTTATCAATTTCAGTTTTGATATCTTCATTTTTCTCCACCCAACATCAACAGGTTTCAGGAAGATAGTTCCAGATTTCCGCCATCTCTTCATGTGAAGAAATGCTTCCTGACATCATCCTGACAACTGGCTCTAATTTCTGCTCAAACTATCTTCATGGGACAACGCTAACACAGGAATCAGCTGATTGAACCGTCTCTGAACTGTCTCCATTGCCAGTGTATCACTCCTGAAATAAGTTGACCTAAACTATACTCGAAGTGTCTCACCAACACCTGTACAGCTGCAACAAAATTTCTTGACATTTATACTGTTGCAAGGTGGGAAACCAGACAATATTCCATTTGCTTCAGAGATAGTAGGAACTGCAGATGCTGGAGAATCTGAGATAACAAGGTGTAGAGCTAGATGAACACAGCAGGACAAGCAGCATCAGAGGAGCAGGAAGGCTGACGTTTTGGGCCTAGACCCTTCTTCAGAAATGGGAGAGGAGAAGGGGGTTCTGAAATAAGTAGGGAGAGAGGGGGAGGCGGATAGACGATGGATAGAGGAGAAGATAGGTGGAGAGGAGACAGACAGGTCAAAGAGGCGGGAATGGAGCCAGTAAAGGTGAGTGGAGGTGGGGAGTTAGGGAGGGGATAGGTCAGACCAGGGAGGACAGACAGGTCAAGGGGGCGGGATGAGGTTAGTAGGTAGGAGATGGGGATGGGGCTTGAGGTGAGACGAGGGGATAGGTGGGAGGAAGAACAGGTTAGGGAGGCGGGGACGAGCTGGGCTGGTTTTGGGATGCGGTAGGGGGAGGGGAGATTTTGAAGGTTGTGAAGTCCACATTGATACCATTGGGCTGCAGGGTTCCCAAGCGGAATATGAGTTGCTGTTCCTGCAGCCTTCAGGTGGCATCGATGTGGCACTGCAGGAGGCCCAGGATGGACTTGTCGTCTGAGGAATGGGAGGGGGAGTTGAAATGGTTCGCGACTGGGAGGTGCAGTTGTTTAGTGCGAACCAAGTGTAGGTGTTCTGCAAAGCGGTCCCCGAGCCTCCGCTTGGTTTCCCTGATGTAGAGGAGGCCACAACGGGAACAGCGGATGCAGTATACCACATAGGCAGATGTGCAGGTGAACATCTGCTTGATGTGGAAAGTCTTCTTGGGGCCTGGGATGGGGGGGAGGGGGGAGGTGTAGGGGCAGGTGTAGCACTTCCTGCGGTTGCAGGGGAAAGTGCCGGGTGTGGTGGGGCTGGAGGGGAGTGTGGAGCGGACGAGGGACTCACTGAGAGAGTGGTCCCTCCGGAAAGCAGATAAGGGTGGTGAGGGAAAAATGTCTTTGGTGGTGGGGTCAGACTGCAGATGGCGGAAGTGTCGGAGGATAATGCGTTGGATGCGTTGGACACCTGGCACTTTTTCCTGCAACTGCAGGAAGTGCTACACCTGCCCCTACACCTCCCCCCTCACCCCCATCCCAGGCCTCAAGAAGACTTTTCACATCAAGCAGATGTTCACCTGCACATCTGCTAATGTGGTATACTGCATCCGCTGTACCCGTTGTGGCCTCCTCTACATCGGGGAAACCAAGTGGAGGCTTGGGGACCGCTTTGCAGAACACTTACACTTGGTTCGCAATAAACAACTGCACCTCCCAGTCGCGAACCATTTCAACTCCCCCTCCCATTCCTCAGACGACATGTCCATCCTGGGCCTCCTGCAGTGCCACAAAGATGCCACCTGAAGGCTGCAGGAACAGCAACTCATATTCCGCTTGGGAACCCTGCAGCCCAATGGTATCAATGTGGACTTCAGAAGCTTCAAAATCTTCCCTCCCCCTACCGCAT
Source organism: Rhincodon typus (assembly GCF_021869965.1). NCBI lineage: Eukaryota > Metazoa > Chordata > Chondrichthyes > Orectolobiformes > Rhincodontidae > Rhincodon > Rhincodon typus. Next base: position 39,391,127 of record NC_063360.1, on the reverse strand, counting down.
CCCAAAACCAGCCCAGCTCGTCCCCGCCTCCCGAACCTGTCCTTCCTCCTACCAATCCCCTCCTCCCACCTCAAGCCCCACCCCCATCTCCTACCTAATAGCCTCATCCTGCTCCTTTGACCTGTTCGTCCTCCCTTGCCTGACCTATCTCCTCCCTAACTCCCCACCTTTACTGGCTCCATCCCCGCCTCTTTGACCTGTTTGTTTCCTCTCCACCTATGTTCTCCTCTATCCATCTTCTATCCGCCTCCCCCTCTCTCCCTATTTATTTCAGAACCCCCTTCCCCTCCCCCATTTCTGAAGAAGGGTCTAGGCCCGAAACATCAGCCTTCCTGCTCCTCTGATGCTGCTTGGCCTGCTGCGTTCAACCAGCTCTACACCTTGTTATATTACATTCCATTTGCTTTCAGTTTTACTTTCTGCATCTGAATGGTAACTTTTGTGATTCATGTGTAATGACAGCAGACTGTTCTCGACCAAAGAGTTTTGTAGTCTCTCTCCAGTTAAATAATAATCCATTTTTGTGTAGTGTAATAGAGTACATGCAGAAGGTGGCCAGAGAGAGCAAGAGAAAAGGTACATGCAAGCAAAGAGATTGTATAAGTTAGGACCAGAGGGAGGGAGTGGGTGAGGGCAGAAGTTCAGGAAATCAGTCAGTCATCACTGAGACCCCCGTCAACCAATGGTTGCAAGGAATTTTCGGTTGAAGTAAAGGACTTTTCTGAGGTCCCCCTGCAGAAGGTGGCATCATCAAAACTTATGCAACGCAGAGATGGAGAAAATGGAGAATGGGGTAGAGTCCTTACAAGGGAGCAGGGTGTGAGGATGTCTAGTCCAGATATCTGTAGGAGTCGGTGGATTTGTATTGGATGTTGGTGACAAGCCTATCCCCAGAAATGGAAACAGATGTTGAGGAGGGGAAGGGAGGAGTCAGAGGTGGACCAGGTGAAGGTGAGAGCAGGGTGGAAATTGGAAACAAATATAATTTTTCTAATTCCTTATGAGTGGGAAGCAGCACCAATGATATCATTGATGTACTAAAGAACAGGTTGTGGGTGGGGGGGGTTTCTGATTAGGACTGAAATGTGGAATGTTCCACGTACACTACACAGAGACAGACATAACTGGGCCCAATGCAGGTATCTATGGCCACACCCTTTGACCTGAAGAAAACAGTAGTTGTTCAAAATGAGGACAAGCTCAGCCAGGCGCAGGAGAGAGAGAGAGAGGGTGGGGGGTGGATGGTGGGGGAGGTGGGGACAGTTGAGGCCTTTTTTCCAGGAAGAAGGGCAGAGCCCTGAGATCCCCATGATGGGGCATGGACGTGTAAAGGGTTTGCACATCCAAGGTGAAGAGGAGACAGCTGAAGCCCACAAACTGGAAATCTGAAACTGACATAAAACGTCAGAAAAATCGTGGATGTAAGTGGGACAAGGGGAGAGAAAAAAATTGAGTCAAGGTAGAAATAAATAAGTTCTGTGAGGCAGGAACACACTGAAAAAATGGGCATGCCCTGGGCAGTCCAAAATTTTGGGGAAAGAAGCGGGGGCTTTGGGGTCTTTGAGCTAGGAGATCCCCAGCTGACAGTTGTGTTGATGACAGTCATGTACACAATGGCATGATGCTCGATGGTGGAGTCATGTTCCAGGGGAGATAGAAGGAGCTGTCAGAGAGTTGGTGTTCAGCCTTCATAATGTAGAGATAGTACACCAGACAACACCTGTACATTGTCAGCAGGTTTGATTGCAAATTCAGAGTTGGATCTGAGAGCACGATGTGTAGTAAGTTCCTACAAATCTGGAACTCACCGCCTGTAAGGGTAGTAGAAGCAGAAATCCTCACAACATTAACGAAGTATTTAGATGAGCAATTACGATGCCAAAGCACACAAGGTTATGAGCCAAGTGCTCGAAAATGGGATTAGAATAGTTAGGTGGTTGTTAATGCAATAGGCCAAAGGGCCTTTCTGTGCTGTAGACTTCTATGACTCTATGAGATAGGTTGGAATGGAACAAGGAGAGCAGAGAAATTTAGGCCAGCAAGTTCAAGTCAACAATTCTCAATGAGTAGGTTTGGTTCAGGTAAATAGTCACAGGGAGGGGTCCTGGTGGAGGGGGAGTGTTGAAGGAGTGTGAAGAGATCTCTGGGACTGGGACAGGACTCCTGCCCAAAGAAATGGGCATGAACCAGATCTGACAGAAGAAGAGTTCAAACTCATGCTGTGCCCAAAATTCATTTGAGAAGGGAGAGTAAGGAGTTAAAACTTTATTTTTATATTCATGAGTGGGAAGTGTACATTGCTGGTTGGGCCAGCATTTATTGTCCCTAGTTGCTCTTGTGAAGGTGGTGCTGAGCTGCCACCTTAAACTGCCGCAGTCCACTTACTGTGCATTAACCTACAATGCCATTAGGGAGGGAATTCCAGGATTTTGATCCAGTGACTGTGAAGGAACAACAATATATTTTCAAGTAAGGATGGTGAGTGGCTTAGAGGGGAACTTGCAGGGGATGGTGTTCCCATGTATCTGCTGCCCTTGTCCTTTTTAGATGGAAGTGGTCGTGGGTTTGGAAGGTGCTGTCTCTGGATCTTTGATGAGTTTCTGCAGTGCATCTTGTAGATAGTACACACTGCTGCAACTGAGCATCAATGGTAGAGGGAGTGGATGTTTGTGGATGTGGTACCAATTCAGCAGGCTCCTTTCAGTGTTGTTGGAGCTGCACCCATCCAGGAAAGTGGGGAGTATTCTGTCACACTCCTGACTTGTGCCGTGTAGATCATGGACAGACTTTGGGGATTCAGGAAGTGAGTTATTCGCCACAATATTCCTAGCCACTGACCTCCTGATGTGGCCAGTGTTTATATGACAAGTCCAGTTGAGTTTCTAGTCAATGATAACCCCCAGGATATTGATAGTGGGGGATTCAGTGATGGTAACATCATTGAATGTCAAAGGATGCTGGTTAAATTGTCATAGCCTGGCATTTATGTCGCGCAAATGTTACTTGCCACTTGTCAGCCCAAGCCTGGATATTGTTCAGATTTGAACACTGACTGCTTTAGTATCTGAGGAGCCGCAAATGGTGTTGAACGTTGTTTAATCATCAGTGAACATCCCCACTTCTGACCTTATGATGGAGGGAAGGTCATTGATGAAACAGCTGAAGATGGTTGGGCCGAGGACACTATCCTGAGGAATTCCTGCAGAGATGTCCTGGAGCTGAGATGACTGACCTCCAACAACCATGACCATCTTCCTATGTGTCAGGTATGACATTTTTTCCCGAATATTCATTTATAGGATGAAGGTATTGCTTTTAGGCAGCATTATTGCCCATCCCAGTTGCACAGAGGGCAGTTGGGAGTCAACCACATTGCTGTGGGTCTGGAGTCACATGTAGGCCAGACCAGGTAAGGATGGCAGTTTCCTTCCCTAAAGGACATTAGTGAACCAGATGGGTTTGACCAACAATCGGCAATAGATTCACGGTTATCACTAGATTCTTAATTCCAGATATTTTTTATTGAATTCAAATTCCACCATCTGCTGTGGTGGGATTCAAACCCAGAACATTATCTTGGTCTCTGGATTATCGGTCCAGCAACAATACCGCTAGGCATTGACTCCAACCAGTGGAGAGTTTGCCCCCTGGTATCCATTGATTCCAGTTTTGCCAGGGCTCCTTGATGCAACACTCGGTTGAATGTGGCCTTGATATTAAGGGCTGTCACTCTCACCTCACCTCTAGAATTCAGCTGTTTTGTCCATGTTTGAACCAAGGCTGTAATGAGGTCAGGAGCTGAGTGGCCCTGGCAGAACCCAAACTGGACATCACTGAGCAGGTTATTGCTGAGCAGGTGCTGCTTGATAGTACTGTTGATGACACCTTCCATCATTTTACTGATGATCGAGAGGAGACTGATGGGGCGGTAATTGGCTGGGTTGGATTTGTCCTGCTTTTTGTGTACAGGACATACTTGGGCAACTTTCCACATTGTCGGGTAGATACCAGTGTTGTAACTGTACTGGAACAGCTTGGTTAGGAGAGCGGCAAGTTCTGGAGCACAAGTCTTCAGTACTATTGCCGGAATGTTGTCAGGGCCAATAGCCTTTGCAGTATCCACTGTCTCCAACCGTTTCTTGATGTCATGTGGAGTGAATTGAATTGGCTGAAGGCTGGTATCTGTAATGCTGGGGACCACTGGAGGAGACCGAAATGGATCATCCACTCAGCACTTCTGGCTGAAGATTGCTGCAAATGCTTCTGGTTATCTTTTGCACTGATATGTTGGGCTCTTCCATCATTAAGGACGGGGATATCTGTGGATCCTCCTTCGGCGAATTATTTAATTGTCCACCACCATTTATGACACAATGTAGCAGGACTGCAGAGTTTAGATCTGATCCTTTGGTTGTGGGATCGCTTAGCTCTATCACTTGCTGCTTCCGCTGTTTGGCATGTAAGTAGTCCTGTTTGATAGCTTCACCTTTACTAAGTACAGAATGTTCAGCCTCAGAGAGCAGAAGGTTAGAATGGATAGTAAGAGCTGGGGCTACGTGAAGGGGTGGCATCAGTGGGGAGAAGAAGAAGATTCCAGAGTATGGCATTATCTCTGGACTTAATCCAGAGTCCCAGGTAATATTCTAGGGACCTGGGTTTGCATCCCACCACAGCAGATAGTAGATTTTGAATTCAGTAAAAATCTGGAATTAATAATCTAATGATTACAATGAATCCATTGTCAATTTTTAGGAAAAACCCATCTGGTTCACTAATGTCCTTTGGTGAAGGAACCTGCTATCCTTACCTGGTCTGGCTACGTGTGACTCCAGACCCACAGCAATGCGATTGATTCTTAACTGCCCTCTGAGCAATTAGGGATGGGCAATAAATGCTGCTTAGCCAGCAACGCCCTCATCCTGTGAATGAATTTTTTAAAAGTGTCCACTCGGCTATAGCGAGCTATATACCTGAACCTGAAATCTCTCAGTATCTCCACAGATTATAGAAAATAGAAATAATAAAAACTGTAGAAATGATCTGTGTTATATTATTTCTATTTTTTTTATAGAGTCACAGATCTATAGCATGAAGAAAAGGCCCAACAGCCCATTGAGTCTTTACCAGTCAAAAACAACCAATTTACTATTCTAATCCCATTTTCCACCACTTGGCCTTAGCTTTGTACATCTTGGCGTCACACATGAACATCTAAGTACTTCACAATACAGGTACTGAGTTACAATTTCCCACCAACCTCCTGGGTGGAAATGTTTCCCCTCAATCTCCTCTGTGCTCGACAAAATAACTCCTGTCTATCCTATCTCTCTTCATAACTGAAACCCTCCAGCCCAGGCAATATCCTGGTAAACCACCTCCGCACTCTCTCGATGCTCCTTTCAAAGTGAATTCTAGAACTGCACACAATACTCTACCTTTGACTAACTCAGAGATAGTAAGAAATGCCAATGCTGGAGTCAGAGATACCACAGTGTAGAGCTGGAGGAGCACAGCAGGCCAGGAAGCATCAGGGGAGCAGAAAAGTTGACGTTTCGGGTCGGGACCCTTCTTCTGTTATCTATTAGCTGTGACTAACTAATGCTTTACACAGTTCTAGCATAACCTCCCTGCATCTAAACTCTATGCCTCAGTTAATAAAGGCAAATATTACGTAATGGACAAGTGGACATACACATCAAGATTCCTCTGATCCTCAGTGCTTCCCAGGGTTCTACAATTCATCATGTATTCCCTTGCCTTGCTTGTCCTGCCCAAATGCATCACTTCATATTTATCTAGATTGAATTCCTTTTGCCAGTGATCAGCCTGTCTGACCAGACTGTCTATACTGTAGTGTAATCTAAGGCTTTCCTCCTCCCTATTTACACCCAACCAATTTTCATATCATTTGTAAACTTACTGATCAAACCTTCTACATTCAAGTCCAAATCATTTATGTATACCACAACAACAAGGGCCCTAACACTGATCCCTGTGGAACCCCACTGGGTACAGGCTTCCAGTCACAAAACATCCTCAACTAGCATGCTTTGCTGCCTGCCACTCAGCCAATTCTGGATCCAATTTGCCAATTATTCTTGGATCCCATGTGCTCTTACCTTTACTATCAGTTTCCCATGCAGAACCTCATCCAAAGCTTGTCCAAGTCTGCACCACATTTGCACCTTTTTCCAAGTAGACTCCATCAAACACATTGCCCTCATCTACATACCTCACTGAAATTCAATCCAGTTGGTCAGACCTTTAACAAAACCATGCTGCCTGTTCTTGATTAGTCTCTGCCTTTGTAATCCTCTTCATCACTGTGTCTTCCAGTGAGTGCTCCACAGTTCATTTAGTTTTGAAATAATCCAGCATTCTCTTCATTCACTTGTTCACTACCACTTCCCCATTCTCTCCTTTGCTGCCCTCTTCATTGCCACATTTACCCCCCAACTTCTCCTTTGTCCTCTCACCCCTCCTTTGTCAGCCCTCAGCCCCCTCTTCCCCCGTTATCCTTCTCAAGCCCCCACCATCTCCTTTGAAGTCACTCTCCCCTCATCCCACCATCTCCTTTGAAGTCACTCTCCCCTCATCCCACCATCACCTTTGAAGTCACTCTCCCCTCATCCCACCATCTCCTTTATCCCCCAGTTACCATTGCATCGGTAGCGTAGATTTGCCCAGATGATGTTTTCCTGTGAGAAGCAGAAGACTCCAAGTCTCCCTCCACGCATCGTAGTGTCAACGATTGCCCCTGAATCTGCCACAATCTTTGGTCCTTCATACAGTCGGACTCTGTGAGAACAAAAAGAGGCTCAATGGGTTACGGGGGGAGGGGGGTGATCAGATTGGGGGGTAGGGAATGGCGGGAGGTCAGTGACCCTGGAGAGGAAGCAACAAGACCTGAAAGTCTGCACCTTTTTTGTGAAAATAATGGGTACCAGATAGTACAACCAACCTTTGATGCCACCCTGGTGAGACTGGGTGGTACAGTCTTCCCTAGCAACCAGTTTCTAGCTGTGATGACGTGAATGTCTGCCTGGATGAGGGGATGAGGAAACAGGGTTTTGACTGAGAATCACCACCACCTCCTGTAATGTACCCCTCCCCTGAGGCTGTGACACCTCCCGCAAGCCTCCACTCCTCAGACTGTGACCTACCTGATGTACCCGACCTGGGGTCGATGTTGCAGGAACCAGCGATATGAAGTCTTGTCTTTCCACCCAATATTCCTGGGATCTTTCCACAAAAGCTTGACTTGATTGCTGGTGTCTCCTGTGTGCCAGAGGGCATTCCGCAGGTGTTCCCCTGGGCCAGTCTGAGATTTCACTGCCTGTTTATGACAAATCCATTAGTAAAAAGATCTGTTGGTTTACTGAGATATCATCGCAGATCCTTTATCTGCCACCAACCCCCAGTCCCCGTTCCATTGCGAGTGGGAGGGTTGGCAAACATGGACATACTTCTTAAATCAAATCATGGATACAATCAAATGCAACCCAGTCCATGCAGTGTATCAGATATCAGAATTGATTATAATTCATTGGTCCAAACTTATGACTCCCTCAGTAAGATAATCAAATGTATAAAATCTTCCTTATATATACACCATTTACACAGTGTCTTCTGACTTTGTCTGGTTAATCTCCCTTCAATAAGCCACCACAATGACAGCAGTCTCCTCACAAATAGGATGGGGACCAGAACAAATCTGTTCATCCACATCACCTCCTGATGGTCCTTGTTCTGATTTATGATACAACTGCTTCATATCTTCATCTTCTTGGGGTCGGTTAATGAGATAATGTCTCCACTGGCCCATCCATCATAAAATGAATATTAATCTGTGAATCTCTGTATTTGAATGATTTGGGACAGCACAGTCAGCCAGACTTGTAGCTATCATCCACGTTAACAGATGACAATTAACACAGACCACATACTCTCAACAGGTTCACACTGTGCACCATCCAAGTGTGACTCAGCACTGGAGGAGGCCACTTCGCCCATTATTCCTACACTGGCTCTCTGAAAGAGCTGCCCAATTAGTCCCACTCCTCTTGATCTTGGCCTGTAAATTCATCCTCGCAAAGTGTCTGAGATGCAAATGTGGATGCAGAATAGAAATCATGAAATACAAACATATAAAGCAACAGCAGTACAAATGTCTAACGACAGGGCCATCAATAGAGTGAACAAACACTGGAATTTATTTCTATTGAGCCTAAAGCAGCGCAGCAATGATTGGTTGGACCACAGTCGGAGTTGGCAACACTGAGTGAGGATAAAGTTGTTGAGGGGGGGTGCACAGTGGAGCTCGGGGCAGGAAAGTGGGGTCAATATGGAGTGAAGCACAGGAAGGCAGGCAATACAGGGAGGAGAGTGTGGCACAGACTGAGGGATGGAGAGGTTGACACAGCATGGCGGTTAACATGTTGCAGGTGCAGAGTCATGCCCTGCAGTCTCATTCCATGGGCTATTCCACCAGCAAAGGGAGATTTCACATTCAGAACAGTCACTCACCTTGAGCTGGATCCCAGGGTCTGCCACAGCTCGGAAAGGATTAGCTTGCCAATAGGTTTGTTCTGTCTGTTTCCACATTACCACATAGAAACTGGAGCTGTCCTGATAGCCGAAGATAAATCCAGCATAGTCGTCATCTGTCATTGTGTTTACGTGAAATGTTCCTTCAAAATCTACCCCATTAAAGGCTGTGTAACCTGTACAGAAAGAACATGATCACTCTGGTGAAAGGGTCAATAATACATGAGCAATGACTTCACATTCTCAATTATTGAGTGGTGGGAGAAGTTGAAAACAGTCTTAGGGAAAGTGGAATCCTGTATATCTCGATTCTCAACACCACAGAGTTTCGAATGTTAATTTGAGAAGGAACAATATTAAGATGGTGTGAGATCGAGGCTGTTGCATCCAGCAAGCTTTAAAGTCTAGTTAGAAATAACTCTTTCAGCATAAGATTAGATACATTCGTGGCTGGTTGGTTGAATATGCTATTAAAGTTGATGGACAGTGTTCAGTTAAGGACAGGCAGTATATTACACTGGCAATCCATCCAACTGTCTGGATGTGGTGTGGAGCTAACTGGCTGCTTCTCTATCATGGCTATGTCTGAGCCTGGGATTCCTGGACAAAGAACAATAAGTGTCTACCAAAACGACTGAGGCTTACCAAGACCATTGGGCACTAGAGCAGCTGGAGTGCATTCTCAACTCCCAAATCACTTTTTAATCTAAGTTGATAGCTTTCTGTTAATAGTTTGTTTTTGCTCCGTTTCCCATTTAAGGTGCTGAGCATCAGTTAACTTGTTTATTGGTATATTCAACAAAGGTGAAGGGAGTCCACTGGGACACTGTGTTGGTAATAAGGAGGCAAAAATCTGTAATATGCCATCCCATTTGTAAATCAACCAAGAGAGAAAATGATTTACAACTGATTTCACACTTCCCCATCTGTAAGGATCCATTACTCCCAGGAACAGGGGCAGCACGCAGTTAGATACAGAGTAAAGCTCTCTCTACACTGTCCCCCATCAAACACCGTCAATACAGTGAGGACCATCCATAACCTTATCAGGAGACCTCCCACCCATGGTCTCCAACCTCCAACCTCATCGTTCCCCAACCCCGTGCCACTCGTTTCTATCTCCTTCCCAAAATCCACAAACCTGACTGCCCCGGCCAACCCATTGTCTCTGCCTGCTCCTGCCCCACTGATCGAATCTCCGCTTTCCACAATGCTGTCTATTCCCCCCTGGACCAGGAACTCCTCCCCTACCTTCAGGACACTACCCACACCCTCCACCTCACCAACACTTTCAAATCCCTGGCCCCCAACACCACATCTTCATCATGGACATCCAATCCCTGTACACTTGTATCTCCCACACGGATGGCCTAAAAGCCCTCCGCTTCTTCCTCTTCCACAGGCCCAACTAGTCCCCCTCCACTGACACCCTCATCCGCTTAACCAAAATCATCCTCACCCTGAACAACTTCTCCTTCAACTCCTCCCGCTTCCTACAGACTAACGGAGTGACTATGGGCACCTGTACGGGTCTGAGCTGTGCCTGCCTCTTTGTAGGATACGTGGAACAGTCCCTCTTCCGCTGCTACATTGGCACTATCACCCACCTCTTCCCCCGCTACATCAATAACTGAATCAGCGCTGCCTTGTCCTCCCACGAGGAGCTTGAACAGTTCATCAACTTTACTAAAACCTTTCACCCCAACCTCAAATTCACCTGGAATATCTCCAACACCTCCATCTCATTCCTGGACCCCTTTGCCTCCATATCCAGTAACTGTCTTGGCACTGACATCTATCTCAAACCCACCGACTCCCACAGCTACCTCGACTACATCTCCTCTCACCCACCCTCCTGCAAGAATACAATCCCTTATTCCCAATTCCTCCGCCTCCGCCACCTCTGCTCCCAAGATGGGACGTCCTGCACATCCCAGATGTCCTCCTATTTCAAGGACCACAACTTCCCCTCTCTGGTGATCGAAAATGCCCTCAACCGCATCTTTTGCATTTCCTGCACTTCTGCCCTCAAACCCCCTCTCCCCAATAAAAATAAATACAGAGTCCCCTGGTCCTCACGTATCACCCCACAACCTCCGCGTCCAGCCACTTCCGCCACCTACAGTCTGACCTCACCACCAAAGAGATATTTCCCTCCCCACCCGTATTTGCCTTTCGTAGGGACCGCTCCCTCTGCGACTCCCTCATCCACTCCACAACCCCCTACTAGCCCCACTACACCTGGTACCTTTCCCTGCAACCGCAGGAGGTGCTACACCTGCCCCTACACCTCCCCTCTCACCTCCATCTGAGGCCCAAGGCAAACTTTCTTTATCTGACAGGGGCTCACTTGTACATCCTCCAACCTGGTCTACTGTATCTGTTGCTCCTGAAGTGGCCTCCTCTACATCAATGAGACCAAACGCAGACTCGGTGCCAGATTTACAGTGCACCTGCGCTCTGTACACTATAATCAACAACACTTTCTGGTCGCTAACCATTTTAACTCCCCCTCCCACCCCCTGGGTGACATATCCATCCTGGGCCTCCTCCAGTGTCACAATGATGCCACACACCAATTGCAGGAACAACACCTCATATTCCACCTTAGGAGCCTACAGTCTGATTACCTAAACATAGAATTCACCAGTTTCAAAATCTCCCCACACCCGGCCTTATCCCATGTCCAACCCTCCCTCTAATCCCCGCCTCCTTGACCTGACACTACCTGTCTGTCTCCTTCCCCACCTATCTGCCCCACCCTTCCCACTGATCAATCCCCACTACCCCCGACCTGCATCCACCTATCACCATCCAACCTACCTTCCCTTAGCACCACCCCTCTTCCCTCTATTTATTTCCCAGCTCCCTTCCCCCTTCCCAGTCCTGATGAAGGGTCTAGGCATGAAATGTCAGCTTTCCTGCTGCTCTGATGCTGCCTGGCCTGCTGTGTCCATCGAGCTCCACACTGTATCGACTCTGACTCCAGCATCTGCAGTTCTTGCTATTTCCCCATCAAACACTCCCAGGACAGGGACAGCACAGGGTTAGATACAGAGTAAAGCTATCTCTACACTGTTCGCCCTTCCCCCCATCCCCCGTCCCCAATCAAACACTCCCAGGACAGGGACAGCATGGGGTTAGATACAGAGTAAAGCTATCTCTACACTGTCCCCTTTTGGAGGACATTGTGATATTGATTCTAGTTTTGTGCAATTTGTCATCTGAAAATATTAAAATCGAGAGAGCAACTTCTCTTACCGACTGCGAGACCTGGATCACTGTTCATTGTCTGCACAATCTCCATCCCCTGCAATATCACAGTAACCATGAACGATACAACTCTGAGATACATATTTGAAATAGCTCATGAGCAGTTTAAAAATCAAACTTGCTTCAAATCTGGAATACTTCTATCACAGTCATGGGTGCACAGATTTTAAAGCACATGTGATGTTTATAAAAAAGATTGTCCTCACCAAGATGGAGCAGAGGGACCTCAGGGTTCACGTATATGATTCTCTGAAGGTGGCAAGGCAAGTTGAAAAATTGTTAAGAAGGCTTATAGCTTCCTTGGGTTTATAAATAGAGGCATAGAGTGTAATAGCAAAGCAGTGATGGTACACCTCTACAAATCACTTCGTCAGTCCACATTTGGAATATTGTGTTCAGTTTTAGGCACTTTACTTAAGGAAGGATGCTAAAGTCCTGGAGAGAGTGCAAAGGATATTCACTAGAATGATACCAGGAATGAGCGATTTTAGGTACAGAAACGATTAGAGAGACTGGGCTTATTCTCTTTGGAGCAGAGAAGATGAAGAGGTAATCTTATTGAGGAGTTCAAAATTATGAACAATTTTAACAAGGTAAAGAAGGATATTCTGGTTCCACTAGTTGGTATGTCAGTAATTAGGGGTCATAACTTCAAGATTGTCAGCAAGACAGCTAGGTGAGGAGAAACCTCTGCACTCAGACAGTTGTTAGGATTTGGAATGCACTGCCTGGGAGAGTGGTGGAAGTGGATTCCATAGGAAATTTCAAAAGAGAGCTGGATGTATATTTGAAAGTGATGAAGTTAGAGGGTGATGGAGGTAGGGTTGGAGAATGGGATTAGCTGGGTAGCTCTTTCAGGAGCTGGTACAGACACAATGGGCTGAATGGCTGTCTGCTGAACTGTAAAATTGTATGATTCCATGAAGTATTATCATGAAACATCAGTGTGTCAGCATAAATCATTGCAGCAGTCAAAATTCAATCAGAAACAAAATTTCAAAGAATGAACAGGATCCTATATCTCTCAATGAAACCTGCCTGAATAGGACACGCCAATGTGTCTCAGTTAAAATTACAGATCAACTGAAACTAATGATTAGTTAAACTCTGTTTATTTCAGAGCGAGAAAAGTAATTGTAATGGAAATATTTCTCTGACTTGTGTGCACAATGTTATCTTAAAATAAAGTCTAGAGGGTCTTGTGCTGTTCACAGTGGGTCCCATAGCCTCATTTGAGGTACACTGTGTGTCCTATACTGGTAGGTGTGGTACCTGGGGCGTGTCGTATACTGGCAGGTGTGATACCTGGGGCGTGTCCTATACTGGCAGGTGTGGTACCTGGTTTAAGACAACCCAGTTTGGGTCAATCTGCGCATCTCCCTCAGGATCCAGGATCACCGTCTGATAGGCTCGGAAATCAGTGAGTGCAATCTCAGCATTTTCAGGACAAACATCGATAACGTCAATGACCTTATCGTCATCAAAATCTCCTTCGCACACGTCTCCCATCCCATCACCTGTCACATATTTCAAAGAAGTTTAACTTAGTAACCTCTGATTAATTTAGTAGATCAAGCCAACTGAGCTGTATTCTGACCCAGCAACCCCGAACTAATCCCACTCCCTCCATTCTCCCCCCATAGTCTTGAATCCATTCCAAACTAATCCCACTGCCACGTACACCTCTAGTATCAACCTCAAACAAGTCCCATGTTCTGTACCCTCCCCATAACTCTGTATCAGTCCTAAAGTAATCACTCTCTGTTTTATCCTTTCTCAATCTCTGCCCCATTCCCTCCCTATCTCCCTGAAACAGAGACTGAGAAAGACACAAACATTTGTCACTCACCATCATAATCTTCCTGCATTGGATTAGCTACAAGTCGGCAATTGTCTGGTCCAGGAGTGACATAATCAGGAATTCCATCATTATCATCATCATCATCACATTCGTCACCCAGTCCATCCCTGTCTGTGTCTAGTTGGGCACTATTAATGACCGTCGGGCAATTATCTTTGCTGTCCTGGTGCCCATCACCGTCGCTGAGGGTAGAGAGACAACATCATACTGTTCACTGTAGCATTATACATCAGTCTACCCAGTGGATAGACCCTAACTAGCAGACACACTCATATAACCTCCCTCACACACACTTACCCACACATTCACTTTCTCACTACAGTCATGGTCCAAATGTGGACAAAGAGCTGAATTCCAGAGGTGAAGTGAGAGTGACTATCCTTGAAATAAAGGCTGCATTTGATCGAGTGTAATATCAAGGAGCCCTAGCAAAACTACAGTCAATGGCAATCAGGGGTAAAACTGTTCGGTGGGCATACCTGACACACAGGAAGATGGTTGTGGTTGTTGGAGGTCAGTCATCTCAGCTCCAGGACATCTCTGCAGGAGTTCCTCAGGGTAGTGTCCTAGGCCAAACAATTTTCAGCTGCTTCAACAAAAGACCTTCACTCCATCATAAGGTCAGAACTGGGCATATTTGCTGAAGATTGCACAATGTTCAAGCAGCATTTGTGATTCCTCAGATACTAAAGCAGTCCATATCCAAATGCAGCAAGATCTGGACAAAGCCAGGTTTGGGCTGAAAAGTGGCAAGTACGTTCATGCCACACAAGTGCCAAGCTATGACCATCACCAATATGAGACAATCTAACAACTGCCCCTTAACATTCAATAGTGCTACCATTACTGGATCCCCCAGTATCAACATCCTTGGGGTTACCATTGACTGGAAACTGAACTGGGCCAGCCATGTAAATACAGTGGCTACAAGAGCAAGTCAGAGGCCAGGAGTTCTATTATTGAATTACTCACCTCCTGACTCATTGAAGCCTGTCCACCACCTACAAGGCACAAGTCAGGAGTGTGATGGAATACTCCCCACTTGCCTGGATGGGTGCAGTTCCAACAACACTCAAGAAGCTTGACACCATCCAGGACAAAGCAGCCGCTTGATTGGCACCACATCCACAAGCATTCACTCCCTCCACTACCGATTCTCAGTAGCAGCAGTGTGCACTATCTACAAGATGCACTGCAGAAATTCACCAAAGATCCTCAGACAGCATCTTGCTGCTTCATGACCTCTTCATGGGAACAACACCCCCGCAAGTTCATACACAGACCCACACACGCATTAACACCCCACATACATACTTGAGCACACCTTTCTCTCTCTCTCTCCTCTCTTACTTTCTCTAATCACCAAGTTTCATCTGCTGAGTTGACTGTGAGTTGATTTTCAGGACTGAGGGTTTTTGTAGTCAAGTGTGAATAATCTCTCTCAGAACCATTGCGCTTCACTTGCTCCTACCTTACTTGCTGTCTATACCTTTCCACTGAGAGTTAGTATAAAGACCGCAGATCTCACCTGTCTGTGTTGGTGTCACACGAATCACCTACAAGGTCGTTGTCATCATCCAACTGGAAAAGTCAAAACCAAAATCAACATCAAATCAGGACCATTCAATACAATTCATCCCTGCCCGATGTGGGTACAGTCCCCCAGAGAAACAGCACAGCTCTCCAGAGAGACAGTGGGATCTTCCAGAACAATAGAGATGCCCCCAACCCCAAACTCTCACAGACAGACCAAGAAACCTGCCCCCCTCCCTCACAATAACCAGAAATAAGCAAAGCCTAAAATTTCCACATATCATGCATGAGGCATTGGGCTGTGCTTTGGAGAGGAGATGAGAGCTTCTGAGCAGGAGCGGGATCCCCAATGAGAATGGTAAGGGGTCTCTGGCAGAGGCAGAAAGGGATTCCCAAGGAGAATGGTAAGGGGTCTCTGGCAGAGGGTGAAGGGATTCCCAAGGAGAATGGTAAGGGTCTGTGGCAGAGGGTGAAGGGATCCCCAAGGAGAATGGTAAGGGGTCTCTGACAGAGGGTGAAGAGGCCCAGGGTGAGCAGGCAGCTGATGGATGTTCAATACTAACCTGATCTGGGTTTCTGATGTTTGGGCAGCTGTCACAGGCATCTCCAACCCCATCACTGTCACGGTCCAGCTGATCCTGGTTTGGAACTCGCTCACAGTTATCTAAACCATTCCTTATTCCTACAGTAAGAAAGATTAAACTCTTCAGCAGATCAAATTAGGAACAATATCAATCTCTGCTTGTTCACAGAACCTGCTCAACCTCTTCAATCTCATACTTCACGAAGTTCACTCGATTGGTCCCTGGCATGTTGAGGTTTACCTTACAATGAGAGTCTGAATCAACTGAGTAAATCTTTTCTGGAGGGTAGAAGAATTAGAAATGATCTCATTGAAACATTTAAGATTCTGAAAGAGTATCACAGGGTAGATACTGACAGCTTGTTTCTTTAGCCCGGGAAAACGAGAACATTTCAGAATAAGGGGTTGATCATTTAGGGCTGAAATGAGGAAAGATGCCTTCACTCAGATATTTGTGAATATCTTGAGTTCTCCAACCCAGAGGGGTCTGGCTGCTCGGTCATCCATAATCATAGTGAATTCAGGGCAAACACAACGGACCATCAAATCACTTCAATAGTGGCTTTTATCTCGGAATTTCCATGGCATTCACGACCCGTTAGCGTTCCACTAAGAACAGTGTTCAGGATAATTCTTCACAAACAGAAGGAGGAACATGTCCTGATCTTGGCAATTGTTTGCTAAGTGTGAAGCTGGTTGTTATCTCCTTGTTCAGAGTCAGGCTGTCATTCAAAAAATGTACATCCAAATTGAATTGAATGATTTATTGTCACTTGCATTTTATATGAATAATACTGTAAAATACAGTGAAAAACTTCAACTGTCACCACAATCCAGCACAAATTGAAAAGCTTTAAGAACAAAAAAGTAAAAAGATATCACTGAAAGGGAATCTATCTTCCTTCCACTGCGTCTGCCATAAGCACTGAGCCGGCTCACCAACGACTCCTGCACCTCCATCACCTCGCTGCTGCCTGTGCTGGACCCCCCAATGTAAGAGTCACCACTCTTCAGGCTCCATCTCTTTGCCAGTGGGCCCACCTCCCACTGCTGCTGATGCCAGGTCCTGTGCTGAACCCACGCTCACCCCACAACCAGGAGTCTCCAGCTTCACTGCCACGCCACCATCACTGCCTCTCCAATGCCAGGAGTCCTTGCTCCGGGCCTAGTGCAACCAGGAGTCCCTGGCTCTGTTGACAGGCCAAGCCACCGCCTTGCCAAGAGTCCCACTCCAGCTGAACCCCTCCATCTATTGCTGAGGAAACATATTCCTTATGTTCTCAGATTGGCTGATGCACTCCCCTCTACCAAAATATACTGGCCTGAGATTAGGGATACTGTGATTAATACTTGCCCTAATTGTACTGCCACAAGGTTTAATAATGTCCCATAGCTTTTAGCATCATTACTCTTGCTTTGAGATCTGTGTGATCACCTGACCCGTTTCCTGGATTATTTACTCCTGTCGAGAGTAACTGCAAAAGCTTCATAATCTCCAGGAAACTTCACCTTCTATTTTTTCCCACTTACCGTCTCCATCCATGTCCTGATCACATGCATCTCCTTTTCCGTCACCATCAATGTCCTGCTGATTGTTATTAATGATGAGTCTGCAGTTATCACACATATCTCCAAAATTATCCTGATCTGTGTTTCTCTGGTCAACATTTGGGACCAGAACGCAATTGTCCTGTGAAAATGAGATGAGATGGATTAGTGTCACCAGCTGACGTTCGGGAGCATTTTCCAAATCCACGACCACTTGCATCTAGAAAGATAAGGGCAACAGATACATGGGAACACCATCCCCTTCAAGCTCCCTCTCAAGCCACACATCATCCTTATTTAGAAATATATCGCCATTCCTTTGCTGTCGCTGAGTCAAAATACTGGAATTCCCTCCCTAAGGGCATTGTGGATTAACTTACAGCACATGGACTGCAGCGGTTCAAGAAGGCAGCTCACCCCCACCTTCTCAAGGGCAACTAGGGATGGGCAATAAATGCTGGCCTAGCCAGAGACCCACCCCACATCCAAAATAATTTTTAAATTGCTATATTGAAACAACAGATTCCAGCTTCTCACAATTGTTTCTTTATTTTTTAAAGAAAATAGGCTCAGACAAAATTGGCCAAAAGTCTTCTTCAGTCTCTTCAATTTCTACAATTCCAAGAGCAAAAGCAAAAATTAATTGAATTTCTATAGTGTCATTCACATCCTCAGATCATCTCAAAATGTTTCACAGCCAAAAAAGTCCTTTTTAAGGTAGACACTGTTGTAATGCAGGAAATTCAGCAGTCAATTTGCACTCAACAAGATCCCACAAACAATGATGCAATAACAACCAGATAGTCTAATTTAGCAGCATCATTTGAAGGAATATTTGCTCAGATGGAAGTACCCTGCTCTGTGCAACACTGCCTTGGGATCTTTTATGACAAGTTGAGATGGATGGGTCTGAAATTCAATGTCTCACTTGAAAGATATCTTCTCCAACAGCACAGCGCTCCCGCTGTGCTGCCTCTCCAACAGCACAGTACTCCCTCTGTGCTGCCCCTCCAACAGCACAGCACTCCCTCTGCGCTGCATTGGCAGTGTCAGCCTACATTATGAGCTGAGGTATCTGCAACGGTATTTGAAAGTATCACCTGCTCCGAGTGGCAAGTGCTGCTGCTTGCAGAGCTGATAATGAATTGAATCAAACACCAACCTCAAGGTTTGGAACTCCATCTCCATCTGCATCATCATCACAGGCGTCTCCAGCACCATCTCCATCAGCATCTTCCTGCCCAGAGTTTGGGACTGTCACACAGTTATCCTGGGGGAGGAACAGCATATCTATCAACAAACACTTATTATCTTTCCACCATAACACAGTGTGGAACTGGATGAACGCAGCAGGCCAGGCAGCATCAGAGGAGCAGGAAAGCTGATGTTTTGGGTCCAGACCCTTCTTCAGAAATTTCTGAAACATTTCTGAAGAAGGGTCCCGACCGGAAATGTTAGCTTTCCTGTTCCTCTGATGCTGCCTGGCCTGCTGTGTTCCTCCAGCTCCACCCTGTGTTATCTCTGACTCCAGCATTTGCAGTTCTTACTATCTCCTATCTTTCCATCAGTTTCCTCTCTTTTCTTAGCTTCTTCCTCCTTACTCTCTCTCCAACTTTCTCTCCCTTTCATTCTGTTCCATCCGTACCTTGTGGCAGTGTCTTTCAGGACACTCAAGTGTCACATCTGGAAACCCATCAATATCTGTGTCCTTTGCACATCTGTAGCCATTTCCAGCCCATCCGATTGCACACTGTGACAATTAGAAAATTAAAGACCATCTTAATTAACAACATGATTAAGCATGAAATATAAAAAGTGCCCTAAACAATAACATTGTTGGGAGTCTTGGTGGAGAAATAATATGCAGGGTCAAGCCCCTGTACACATCTGGGGTACAACTGGATTTGGTTCATTGCCTCTCACCATTAACATTTAGTAAACAAGTTAATTATTACATTTCCTTTCTCAATTTCTTTATCCATATTATCTCACAGGATAAGCATGTGTTCTCTCTTTCATTTCCAGTTTGCTGTTCATCCAGAATTAGTGTTTGCCGTCATTTCATTTTCTCTATAACTTATATTTGTCTCTATATAGAATTGTGTATGTTCGTGTGTAGTTGAGATTGCAGAGATTGTGTATGTATTCCCTACAGTTGTAAACAATGAGAGGTAATCTCACCGAAACATGGACATCCTAATGAGCTTGTCAGGGTAGATGCATGGAGGATATTTTCTTTGGCTGGGAGTTTAGAACTACATGATATGGTCTCAGGATAAGGTGGGTCACATATTTACAATTGTGGGAAGGGTTTAGAATGAGGTGAGAGTGACAGCACTTGACAACAATTTAACCAAATGTGGCATCAAGAGGCCTTAGCACAACTGGGGTCAATGGGATTCGGGGGAAAACTCTCCACTGGTGGGAATCATATTTGGCACATAGGAGGAGATTGTTCAGGCTGCTGGAGATCGGTTATCTCAGCTCCAGGACATTTCTACAGGAATTCCTCAGGGTAGCGTACTAGACCCAAACTGCTTCATCAATAATCTTCTGTCCATCATAAGGTCAGAAGTGGGGATTATCGCTGATGATTGCACTATGTTCAGCACCATTCATGACTCCTCAGGTACTGAAGCAGTTCGTATCCAAATGTAGCAAGACCTGGACAATATCCAGCTCAGGCTGAAAATTGGCATGTACACAAATGCCAGGCAGTGATCATCTCTTATAAGAGAGAATCTTACCACTTCTCCATAACATTCAATAACGTTCAATAATCACTGAATCCCCACTATCAACATCCTGGGACTTATCATTAACTGCAAACTGAACTGATCTAGCTATGTAACTACAGTGGCTACAAGAGCAAGTCAGAGGCCAGGAGTTGTATTATTGAATTACTCATCTCCTGACTCCCCAAAGCCTGCCTACCACCTACAAGGCACAAGTCAAGAGTGTGATGGAATACTACCCCCTTGCCTGGATGGGTGCAGCCCTAACAACACTTGAGATGATCAATACCATCCAGGACAAAGCAGCCTGTTTGATTGGCACCACATCCACAATCATCCACTCCCTCCACCACTGACACTCAGTAGCAGTAATGTGTTCTATCTACAAATGTACTGCAGAAATTCACCAAAGATCCTCAGACAGCACCTTCCAAACCCACGACCACTTCCATCTCGAAGGACAAGGGCAGCAGATATATGGGAACACCACCCCCTGCAAGTTCCCCTCCGAGCTCCTCACCATCCTGACTTGGAAATATATCGCCATTCCTTCATTGTGACAAGGTCAAAATCCTCGAATTCCCTCCCTAAGGGCATTGTGGGTCAAGCATCAGCACATGCACTGCAGCGGTTCAAGAAGGCAGCTCACCACCGCCTTCTCAAGGGCAACTAGGGACGGGGCAATAAATGCTGGCTGAGCCAGCAACACACACATCCCGTAAATGAATTAAAAAGACAGTTGCAAATGGATAATTATTGAATATTTTAACGATTAAATATTGAATATTTCATGGCTCAGATAGACAGGAATCAGGGAATATTGGAATAGTATGAAGAAATAAATAACTAGAGTTGTACTGAGTGGTGCAGCAGACCCAAGGGTTTGAATTGTGTCCTCTTGCATGTTATTTTTCTTGTTGTTCTGAGCTGTCCCTTTCCCTTGCCCCCTCAGTCCTACATGGTCCCCTTGATCCTCACTCAATCCTGGGGCCACTTATTCTATTCCCTCCAATCATGATGAAGAGCATCCCTTACCTGTTTCTCTCCCTCTGTCCCTTGCTCCAATTACATACCTATGTTGCACTCATTCCTTTATTCCTGTCTCTCTCTCCCGCCCTGTCCCTTTCTCCCCATCCTTCACTCTCTCACTTTGTCTCAGCCTTCTCAATTCCCATCGCTTTATCTTTCTCCTGCTCCTTTTGTCTCTCCCCATCCCTCTCTTTCTCCCTCCACTTTTTTCTTTCCCCATCTATGTTTCTTTCTAGACACTTTAACTCCACATCTCTCTCTCACTCCCTCGCTGCTGCTTTCCCACTCTGTTTCTCTCTCCTGTTTGACCCTCATTCTCCCCGACCCTCTTTTACTTTCATCCTGTCCTGCTCTCCTTCTGTGTTCCCTCTCTCCTCCTCTTTTTGTCTCTTGCTCTGCCGACCCATCCTCAGAGATTGATGGATTACATTGCATTCCTTACAACACAAGTGATCTTGTTTTGGCGGCTGACAATACAGTCTGCTCTCTCATGGCAGGGGTTTCTCGCTCCATTGCTGCAGCTCCTCTCCAAACGACAGCCCCGGTTCTGATCTCGGACATAGCCGGCCTTACACGGGCCACACCGAAATGATCCCTGGACAAATACAAGGACGTTTGTTGTTAACGTCAGAAAACAAACAATCAAGATTTCCTTGCTCAGCTGTTGGTAGAGTTCCAATCTAAGGGATAGTTTGACACTTTTTTTTGACACTATTATATGCCATCAAGCTCCTTATTCCGTCCCTCACTCAATCCCTCACTCACTCAGCACCTCACTCAGCATCTCATTCAGCCCCTCACTCAGTTGCCTCACTCAGTCCCCTCACTTCACCCCTCACTCTGTCCCCTCACTCACTTAGCCACTCACTTAGGCCTTTACTCACTCAGTCGCTTCACTCACTCATTCCCTCACTCACTCCCTCATACTCACGCTGCCTCTTCAATTCTCATGCCATTTCTCTCTCAGTGATTTGCAAGTTGTTTTTCTCTGGGGTAGGGACTACTGTCTCACTGAAGTGTGGAGTGGGTGGGTGATCTTGGCACCAATTCTTACCGGAGTGTTGATGCACTCCGAGTTCGGGTCACAGCCGCCATTGGCACCATTCTCACACTCATTGATGTCATTGCAAATCTGAAAAACAAAGAAGTTTAAAGAAATCACATCCACATATTCACCTCAAACCCCAGATCGTCATCTCCCAGCGTCCGCTCACAGCCCAATGGAACCGCAGCCAGTCTCCATGACAATAGGTCCTGGTCCCATCACAGAAATGCCACTACGTGCCAATTCATCACCACAGCAGGAACCAGTACCCCTCCCTCTCAGCACCCGTCCACCTCCAGCCCAGCAGCATAGCCAAGTGCACGTCCAGTCATTCCTGCCTTTAGAGAAGCTGCCTCAATGTTCAGAAGGTCAATGCAGCCTTTTGTGTCAGTGGGACTGAAACAATTACAGTAATTACCAAAAGTTAACAGATACAGAGGGAACAGTGAGGAATCTTCAGCTTGTTGTGGTGTTGGATCTTTACCTGCCTGTGTGTTGTGGCAAATGTCTCTCCAACTCCCTGGATTTGTGGGCCAGTGTAACCAACTGGGCAGGGGTCACATTGAAAGCCAGGAGACATGTTAATGCATCGGACCCTGGGGTGGCACGGACGTGTCCGGCACTGGGAAAGAGAAAAAGATTGATTCAACGCCTGGTATTCACTGGTGAAATCCAACACAGTAACTGTTTAGGTACATGTATCTGTACTTCCTGGGTCAGGACTGTCACTCAACTCTAAAATTATTTCTTTGAGTTTGATGAGATTGAGCAAACTAACACATCACCATCCTGATCCCAAGGTTACACCTCTCCATGTTCTGTTCATTGGTCATTGAGTTAATTAATCTGACATCAGTTTTGACAATTTTGAAAAGAAAGCTCAGATCAGTTCCTTCCCAACCCTCTTCGCTCCCTCCCCCTGCCCCAGCCCCTCCTGCTGTGCTCACCTCATCCACATCAGTACAGTGTGTCCCATTCCCTGTAAAGCCATTGGGACAGGCCCCACAGTAAAATCCATTGAGTGTCGCTGAGCACTGAACCCCAGGGAAGCATGGATTGGGATCACAGCTCCCAAATGGATAAACAGTGATTGTCTCGTGCTGCCATTCATTTTGGAGACCTGGGGAGAGAAGGAAGAATTAGGACTGAATTGTGAAATGCACCAGAGTCTTTACCTCCAGAAACACAGCAACAAACCATCCAAAACAGATAGTGATCTGCATCAGGGAGAGGACCTGGCTCAGGGAGAGTGGGCTGGCTTGGGGAGAGGGGGCTGGCTTGGGGAGAGGGCCCTGGATCAGGGAGAGTGGGCTGGCTCAGGGACAGGGAGGCTGGGCTCGGAGAGAGGGTCCTGGCTCAGGGTGAAGGCTGGGTAGAGTGGAGGGCCCTGGATCAGAAAGAGTGGCCTGGGTCAAGAAGAGGGGTCTAGCTCTCAGAGAGCGCCCTGGATCAGGGAGAGGGTCTGGCTCGGGGAGAGGGCCCTGGGTCAGGGAGAGAGCCCTGGTGCAGGGAGAGGGTCAGGCTCAGGGAGAGGGGGCTGGGTCGGGAAGAGAGGCCTGGGTCAGGGATAGGGGCCTGGGTCAGGGAGAGGGCCCTGGGTCAGGGAGAGGGTCCAGCTCGGGGTGAGAGGTCTGGTTCCCGGGAGGAGGTGCCACACCACATTTTCCTGGAATGAGATAATAACAGTGTGCTGTCATTCAACATGGAATCCTGGCTTTTTTTTAAGAAGCATTGATGTAGTTTATCTTCGCTGAAATCCTGTCAATCCCCATTGGTTTACTCACCACAGAAATTACATTCTGCCAACGTATTCTTCAGAAAGATGACCTCCTTTATCTGTGAAGCATAGAGTAAAGTTAGAAAAACAAGGACATGCAACATCAGACTACTCCTTTTCTAATCCTGTGCTGTCCCTGTCCCGGGAGTGCTAAATGGGGACAGTGTAGAGATAGCTTTACGTTTCATACATGATAGCTGGAACATAAATGTAAGTGAAGGATATTTTAGTCTCTCCCTTATTGTTGCACAATGACATTAGAATGTTATCTAAGTCATGACTAGTTTAAAAATAAAGGCTGCAGGTCCCATACTCTAATATTCAAAAAAAATAGTTCATAGGCAAAAAAAATTTAAAAAAACCTTTCTGAGCTTTGTAGGTGCTAACTGACAGAGGTCATGGGCAATGAATTAAGGTAAAGTTCAACTGGGGGATTTCAGGGTCAGGCCAAGTATGCGATGGGCAGATTGGCTAACTCCTGCATCTAATTTTTTTTCGATACCTGGGCGGGTTAATGACCTGTTTGTGACACATGTTCCCAGCTACAGGTATGCTAGACATTAGCAAGAAAATATCAAAAAC
The DNA here is from genome assembly GCF_021869965.1 of Rhincodon typus. Classification (NCBI taxonomy): domain Eukaryota; kingdom Metazoa; phylum Chordata; class Chondrichthyes; order Orectolobiformes; family Rhincodontidae; genus Rhincodon; species Rhincodon typus. The sequence goes on along the minus strand of NC_063360.1, from coordinate 39,366,614 downwards.
AGAAATTGCTGGAGAAACTCAGAAGTCTAGCAGCAAATTACTGCAAGTGCAGGAATCTGTTGTGAAAATACCTCTGTTGAAGAATCATCAAGACGTGAAATATTAGCTTGCTTTTTCTCCATGGATGCTGCCTGACCCGCTGTGATCTCCAGCATTTGCTGTTTTCGGGTGTAGCAGCATCTGTGGAAAAAGCAGAATTAATGTTTCAAGTCCAGTGACCCTTCTTCAGAACTGATTGCAGCTGGGAAAATGTTGGTATAAATGCTAGAGAACGGGTGGGGAGAGGGGCAAGAAGTAAACAATAGGTCGAGATGCAGCCCAGAGAGAGAGAGAGAGAGACAGAGAGAAACAGTTGGCAGACAAAGGGTGAGAAAAGGTCAGCCTGGAGGAATGAAGAGCAGCTAATGGGGACCATCAGAGCCTGACAATGGAATGGCTGTGGTAGCAGCCCAATTGATGCCCAGGCCCAGTGTGTTGGGGTTGGGGGAAGGGCATGGCAGAAGCTGCTCAGGTCCTAAATTTATTGAACTCAAGTTCTGAAAGTTGTAGCGTCCCCAAGGAGAAAACCAAATACTCAGAGCAAATGCACAATTATAGCAGGTGAAGTATAACAGGTCTTTTATTGGCCTCATTACCTGTTGTTTCAGGAGAAGTTTGATTTCTGCCAATTCCTGGTTTGTTTCCCTCATTTGAGCAAGCATTCTTCGCCCAACTTCTTCTCAAGTCCCAGAGGAAAGACACAATATTAGGTTATAGAAACCGATGGCACACAAACACATTGTCCATGATGTTAATCCAGCTCCCTCACATTGTCACTCAGTAACCCCTCTCTCCCCCAGCGCCTTGTGTTACTGACTGTATCTCTATTGCTGTTAATCCAGCTCCCTCACACTCTCACTCAGTAACCCATCTCCCCGAAATGCCCTTTGTTACTGACTGTATCACTACTGGTGTTAATCCAGCTCCTCAAACTGTCACTCAGTCACCCCTCTCCTCCCCAGTGCCTTATGTTACTGTCTGTATCTCAGCTGTTGTTAATCCAGCTCCCTCATGCTGTCACTCAGTAACCCCTCTCCCCCAGTGCCCTATGTTAGTGATTGCCTCTCTGCTGATGTTAATTCAGCTCCCTCACACTGTCAGTCAGTAACGCCTCTCCACCCTGACTCCAAGAGCCCTGTGTTACTTACTATTTCTATACTGATGTTAAACCAGCTCCCACATACCGTAACTCATTAACTCCTCTCCTCACCAGCGCCCTGTATGACCAACTTTATCTCTACTGATGTTAATCCAACTCCCTCACACTTCCACCGATTAACCCCTCTTCCCCCAGGGCTCTGTGTTACTGACTGCAGCTCTATTGCTGTTAATCCATCTCCATCACACTGTCACTCAGTAACCCATCTCCCCGAATGCCCTGTGTTACTGACTGTATCTCTACTGATGTTTATCCATCTCCATCACACTGTCACTCAGTAACCCCTCCCCCCCCAGCACCCTGTGTTACTGACTGTATCTCTACTGATGTTAATCCAGCTCCCCCACACTGTCACTCAGTAACCCCGCTCCCCACCCAGCACCCTGTGTTACTAACTATACCTCTACTGACATTAATCCAGCTCCCCCACACTCACTCAGTAACCCCTCTCCACCCCAGCGCCCTGTGTTACTGACTGTATCCCTAGTGATGTTAATCCCTCTCCCTCATACTGTCACTCAGTAACCCCTCTCCCCACCCGCAGCACCCTGTGTTACTGACTGTATCTGTACTAATGTTAATCCCTCTCCCTCACACTGTCACTCAGTAACCCCTCTCCCCCCACAGCACCCTGTGTTACTGACTATCCCTACTGATGTTAATCCCTCTCCCTCATACTGTCACTCAGTAACCCCTCCCCCACCCCCAGCGCCCTGTGTAACTGACTGCATCTTTACTGATGTTAACTCGTTTAGGTTCCGCGAGGTACTTGATCAGCACACTCTGTTGATGGATTAACGTGTTAAATAGTGAAATGACTTTAACCACGCTTATAATCTTACTTCTCCGTGTTTGACAGTAAATGGAACTCCAAAGACAACTCACAAATTCTCCCCAGGGGTGATACAAACAGGAAACAAGAAAACCGGGAGTAAGAGAGTGACGAATCCAGAAATGAGAGCTGTAAGTAAAAAGCAATGAATCCTGGAGCGACCGAATGATAAACTGGGGTCTTCCTGTGCACGGGTGCTCATTTTGGAAAACAAATGCCCAATTTAAGACGTTACTTTGAAAGTTGTCACCCAAAAACATACCAGGAATTCTTCTGATTACGTTCCATGTTTTGTCGAGAAAATTGTGTCACAAACAGAAGAAAATTAATAAAAATGGAATGAGTCTTACCTCCAGTAACCAGTTGCTGACAGGAGCTGTACTGACTCAAAAGGTGCAAAATTATAATAAATAAAGAAATGGCTGGAATCATTTTCAGTTTTAGGCTTTCAGTTAAAGTGATCTCATTCAGCTTGTTCCAGCTCTTAACTGCTAAATCCAGAAAACAGCTCTCGCCCAGTTCCTGTGTCCCCTCCAGTTGCTGTCTCCTATTGTATCTAAGGCTGCTTGTGGACTCTGCCTGTTCCAGCTCGCAACCTCTCGAAATATTTGCTAAGTGGCTGCTGCTACTTTCTCCCTTTCTTTTAAATGATGATTTCTGCCAGAGTGACATCATGTGTTGGCATTCTGTCTGAAGTAGCTTGCCCAAAACAAAAACAAAAGGAGTTTGAAAGCCTCAGGAATTAGAGAAAAAACATGTATTTCCTGTCCTTTCCTCACTAGCTCCCGCCTCCATTTCGTTAAAGGTACTCAGCCTACTCTGCTCAAAATGTGGATCTCAAACCCTGATTCAGTGCCTTCATTTCTTTCATCCTTTAAGAATGTTTACACTTTCTTTTCTGTCAATGATTCTAGGTTTCAAATCCACCTCTACCTGTCTATCCGTGTGCCTCTATCATTGTCTCTCTCTCTCTACATATATACTGTCTCTCTCTGCATCTCTCCCTGTGTCTGCATTCCTGCTCCATTCTCTTTATCTGCTATTTTTTCTCTGTTTGTCTACCTCTCTCTACATTTGACTGTTGCACTTTTCGCTCTGTCTGCCTGTATCTGCCTTTGTCTGTCTGCATCCATCTCTCTCCCTCTGTCTACATCTCTCTCTCCGAATCAGTCTGTGTCTGCATTGCTGTTCTGTGTTTGTGTACTAGTAAATGGATAAATACTTGAAAAGGAAAATCAGATGCAAGCATTTGCTTCGTCTGATCATGCACGCAGTTTATTCAAACTAAATTCTCTCATTTCAGATATCATTCCAGTGAATTATCTCTTGGATCTTCTAGACATTGACATCCTTCCTAAAGTTCACGTTTGGTCTAAATACTGGGGACTATCTCGTGTTTTTACCCGATTAGCATAATTTCCCTAATTTCGTACTCAATCTCTTGATTAGAAAAGTCAATAATTCCATTTACTTTATGAACAATCTTCTCAATTTCTTCTGTGATTTCTGTAAATATAGCTCAGATATCTCTATCGCATTTCGTTAATTTTCTGCTCCCTCATTCTTCCTCCTAGAATCTTACATATTACAATTCTTTGTATAAAATTTCATCTTTGATGTACCTTCCCATTTCACTTGAGAGGGTTTTATTGATGAATGAACTGAAGTGATGATGTGGGGTTCTCTGGATTATTCACAGTCGCAGAGACGCCTGGAATGGAAAATTGGAAAGAAAAAAGAAATTGAAAATCGACAGCAAGAAAAACAAAGTTCTGGAAATACTGGGCAGATCTGGCAGTATCTGTCGACAGAGTTAACATTTCAGGTCAATGGCCTTTCTTAGAATTCTTCAGACCAGCTGAGTATTTTCTGTCTTAATTTTAAATTCCCTACATTCAATATTTTATTCTTGTTTTAATGTGTTCCGACTGTGGAGTGTCCTGACGTGCAGTATCTGGTGTCCTCACTGGGCAGTGTCCAGTGTCTGTAAACTAACCGTGCAGTGTCCAGTGGCCTGAGAGGGCAGTCCCTGACCTCAGTCTGTATTGAGTACAGTGACTGCTTTAGGTGCGTAAATATTTCACAGGGAGGGGGTCAATAATCCAGGATCTTTCCTTCTGATCAGTAACTAGAGCAAAGTAAGTGTTTCGGAGATAGTAGGAACTGCCGATCCTGGAGAATCTGAGATAACAAGGTGTAGAGCTGGATGAACACAGCAGGCCAAGCAGCATCAGAGGAGCAGGAAAGCTGACGTTTCGGGTCTGGACCCTTTGCTGGGTTTTGATTATTACAGTTGATGTTTTTGAAATCAAAGGATAGATCAGCAAGGGATCTGGTCTTCCTCTTTATCCAAAAGATGCTGAAGACCATTGTAGCACTGGTTGAGATGAGTGTTCACAGCGCAGAGCAGGGCCTGAGGCTAGACTCAGTATGGCTCGGACCAACAGACCAAAGGTCACAGCAGGAAAACAATTCTGAAGTCGTTTCCAGTGGGCGGTGACTTCAGAAAGCCGACACAGATCAGTACTGGACCAGGGTCAGTAGCATGGAGCAGGAGCTGATAGATAAAGGACAGGCTGAGTGAATGGGCTAGTACTGATAGAATTCAATGTAAAAAAAAACGTGAGGTTACCCACTTTGGTCGGAGAAACAGACGGGCAGCGTATTTTATTAAATGTAGAAAATGTCGATAAGTCACTGGGGGCTCATGCAGGTGCAGCAAGCTTTAGGAAAGCTAATGAAGTGTTAATCTTTATTGTAAGAGGATTTGAGTACAGGAGGGAAGCCTTGTTTCAGTGGTATGGGAGCTTAGTTAGACTGCACCTGGAGTACTGTGTTCAAATATATTATTGCCATAGAGGGAGTACAGTGAAGGCTCACCAGACTGTTCCTGGGATGGTGGGACTGTCCTATGAAGATGGTGGGACTGTCTTATGAAAATGGTGGGACTCTCCTATGAAAAGAGATTGGACAAACTGGGTCTGTATTCTCTAGAGTTTTGAAGAATGAGGAGTGATCTCATTGAAACTAACAAAATACTGAAAGGGATAGACAGTGTAGATGCAGGTGAAATGTTTCCCTGATTGGGGAGTTGAGAACCAGGGTGCACAATGTAAAAAGAAAAGGGATGTCACATGTTCAAGAATGGGAGACTTTTTTTTACTAAACGGTTGTGAATCTTTGGAATTCTTTACCACAGAGGGCTATAGATGCTCAGTATTTGAATATCTTTAATGGAGAGATTGACAGATTTCTGATCCCCAGTCGGGTACATGGATATGGGGACAAGTGTCGGTATAAGATTACAGAATGATCGTATTGAATGATAAAGCAGGCTCAATGGGCAGAATGGCTTACTTCTGTGTTTATTGAGAGGGGAAGAGAGTCAGTGAGGGAAGGGATCAGCGAGTTAGAGGCTCAGCGAGGTAGGGACACACTGAAGGAGGGTCAATGAGGGAGTGTGTGGTTGGAGGAGGGTGCAAACTGCACAGGTTGTTATGATGAAGGTAAAGCTGATGTCCCCAGGACTGAACAGTTGAGGGGAAGGAAGAAGCCTATCTGATTGCACACACCATCCCCAGCTCTCTCCATGTCATTAGTCTTCAGAAATCTATTGAGTTTTGTTTTGAACACACACAATGAGTCAGCCTCTGGGACAGAGAATTTTAAAGATTCACCAGCATCTCAGTGAAGAAATACCTTCTCATTTCTGTCTTCAAAGGCCAGTCTCTTATTCTGAGACTGTCACCTGGTTCTAGATTCATTAGCCAGAGTCAATATCCTAAAACAGTACACATTTCTTCAGGTGATCCCCTTACTCAAACCCCTTGTAATGAAAGCCAACAAACCATTTGCCTTCATTGCTGATGGTTGCACCTTTCATAACTCATTAACAAGGATACTCAGGTCCTTTTAGAAAGCAGCACTTCCCAACTGCTCACCATTTAAGAAATACTCTGCCTTTCTTTTTTTTACCAAAGTGGATAACTTCACACTTATTCACGTTACATTCATTCTGTCTTGTTCTTGCCCATTTACTCATCCTTGAAATAACTCCTCAGAGGCTGGTATCCTGTCATGAAGTCACCTTTTATTTACACATGGAACGTCCTCAACTCTGGCACAGCCTCATCAGAGCCAGCTCTCAGAATGAACAGAACCTCTGATATTCCTGAGATAACAAGGTGTAGAGCTGGATGAACACAGCAGGCCAAGCAGCATCATAGGAGCAGGAAGGCTGATGTTTCGGGCCTAGACCCTTCATCAGAATT
>NC_063360.1:39349164-39350313 GCF_021869965.1 Rhincodon typus | reverse complement strand
GCCGCACTGTCAGAGGGTCAGTACTGAGGGAGCACCGCACTGTCGGAGGGTCAGTGCTGAGGGAGTGCCACACTGTCAGAGGGTCAGTGCTGAGGGAGTGCCACACTGTCGGAGAGTCAGTGATGAGGGAGTGCCGCACTATCGGTGGGTCAGTGCTGAGGGAGCACCGCACCGTCGGAGGGCCATTACAGAGGGAACAGGCACTGTCAGAGAGTCAGTGTTGTTGGAGTGCCACACTGTCGGAGGGTCAGTGCTGAGGGAGTGCTGCACTGTCAGAGGGTCAGTGCTGAGGGAGCACCGCACTGTCAGAGGGTCAGTGCTGAGGGAGCATCGCACTGTCAGAGGGTCGGTACTGAGGGAGTGCCGCACTGTCGGAGGGTCAGTGCTGAGGGAGTGCCGCACTGTTGGAGGGTCAGTGCTGAGGGAGCACCGCACTGTCGGAGGGTCAATACTGAAGGAGTGCCGCACTGTCAGAGGGTCAGTACTGAGGGAATGCTGCACTGTCAGAGGGTCGGTACTGAGGGAGTACCGCACCATCGGAGGGCCATTACAGAAGGAGCATGCACCATCAGAGAGTCAGTGTTGAGGGAGCCCCGCATTGTTGAGGGTCAGTGCTGAGGGTGTGCTGCACTGTCAGAGAGTCAGTACTGAGGGAGCACCGCACTGTTGGAGAGTAGGTGCTGAGGGAGTGCTGCGCTGTCAGAAGGTCAGTGCTGAGGGAGTGCCGCACTGTTGGAGGGTAGGTGCTGAGGGAGTGCTGCACTGTCAGAGGGTCAGTGCTGAGGGAGTGTCGCTCTGTCGGAGGGTCAGTGCTGAGGGAGTACCGCACTGACGGAGGGTCAGTGCTGAGGGAGCACCGCACTGTCGGAGGATCAGTGCTGAGGGAGTGCCACACTGTCGGAGGGTCAGTGCTGAGGGACTACCGCACTGTCGGAGGGTCAGTGCTGAGGGTGTGCCGCACTGTCAGAGGGTCAATGCTGAGGGAACGCTGTACTGTCGGAGGGTCAGTGCTGAGGCAGTGCTGCACTGTCAGAGGGTCAGTACTGAGGGACTACCGCACTGTCGGAAGGTCAGTGCTGAGGGTGTACCACACTGTCGGAGTGTCAGTACTGAGGGAGCGCCGCACTGTCAGAGGGTCGGTGCTGAGGG
>NC_063360.1:39305361-39349154 GCF_021869965.1 Rhincodon typus | reverse complement strand
GGGTCAGTGCTGAGGGAGTGCCACACTGTCAGAGGGTCAGTACTGAGGGAGCAAGGCACTGTCGGAGGGTCAGTACTGAGGGAGTGCCGCACTGTCGGAGGGTCAGTGCTGAGTGAGTGCCACACTGTCGGAGGGTCAGTGCTGAGGGAGTGCCACACTGTCGGAGGGTCAGTGCTGAGGGAGTGCCACACTGTCAGAAGGTCAGTACTGAGGGGAAAATCACACTGTTTAAGGTGTCAGTAATAAAGGTGTGCCTCAGTGACACAGTGTTGATATTGAGTGAGTACCACACTCCTTCAGGGTCAGTACAGAGGGAGCGTTGCATTGTCAGAAGATCAATAGTGAGGGAGCACCACACTGATGGAGAGGTAGTAGTGAAGGGAGCAGCTGATGTCCTTTAGATTTAGTCTCTGACAAGAGGAAACATTGTCCTAGTCTCCAAGCTCTTCAATCCCCTCAGGATCTTTGTTTCAACAAGATCTCCTCTCGTTCTCCTAAACTGTAATGGATACCGATCTAATCTGTTCAACTTTTCTTCATAAGAAAAGCCCTTCATCCCAAGAAAAAGTCATGAACCTTTTCTGAACTGTATCTAAAACAATTATACCTTTTTAGAAATAAGGAGATCAAAACTGCACATTATTCCAGATGTGAAATCACCATCACCCCAGACAGCTGCAATAAAACTTTCATAAATTTACATTCCTCTCCCCTTACAAATTCCCTTTGCTTTCTTAATCACTTGCTGTATCTGTGTGCTAACTTTCAGTGTATTAGGTCCATCCAATCCCTCTGTATCATCCGGTTTTGCAATCTTTCTCCATTAAATAGCACACTGTTTTATTATTCTTCCTGCCAAAATGAGAAAGTTCACATTTATACATGTTATGTTCCATCTGTAAAATGTTTATCCACTCAATTGACCTATCTATATCCCCATGCAAACTCTCCAACTCCTCTTGAACTTCACAAAATCACAATTGTTACGGTGCTTGGTGCTTGCACCAACTTTCTGAATGAGTAATATGACTTAGTGCCAATCTCTTGCCTTAAATGAACCTGCCTCCAGCAAATTTTCAAGCAGTGCATTGCAGATCCTAATTATGTGTTGTGTGAAAAAGTTTTTTTTTTCTCACATCGCTTCTTTTACAAACTCTGTAGTATTCATGGAGAGAGAAACAGTTAATGTTTTAAGTCCAATATGAAATTTCTTCAACTTTTCTGAGTTTCTTCAGCATTTTCTGTGTTTGTCTCAGATTTCCAGTAACAACTATATTTTCATTTTATATCTTATACTTGTGTTCTCAATATCCCTTGTCAGCCAGGGTTCCCTAAACCAGCCAGCTTTTCCCTTCACTCTAACTGTCCCTGGACCCTTGATATCACACTTTTAAAAGCCTCCCATTTGCTAGTTGTTCCTTTTCTTTCAAACTGACTCACCCAATCGACCTCTGCCTAATAGCCCCAAATTTGGCCCTGCTCCAGTTCAGCACTTTAACCTATGAACCTGTCCTATCTATAACTGTGTTAAAACTAAGAGAGTTATGGTCACTGGACCCAAAGTGCTCTCCGACTGACACTTCAGTCACTTGCCTGACTTTGTTTCCTAAGAGGAGGTCCAGTGTTGCACTTTCCCAAGTAGGGCCCTCTACATACTGATTTAGGAAACTTTCTTGGATACTTTTGACAAATTCCACCCCGTCTGGGCCTTTTACACTCTGGGTGGCCCAGTCAATACAGGAGAAACTAAAATCTCCAACCAGTACTACTCTATTATTCCTACAGGTATCTGCAATCTCTCTACACATCTGCTTCTCTCGTACTTGCTGGCTATTTGGGGGTCTATAATACAGTCCCAACAGAATGACAATCTCCTTCTTGTTTCTACGCTCTAACCATATGGCCTCATTTGATGGCCCCTTAAGAATATCCTCTCTAAGCACTGTTGTTATGCCCTCCTTTATCAAAAGGGCAGCTCCCCCTCCTCACTTACTTGTACTTCTCAGCGATTTTGTAAAGCACATTCAAGATTAAAATTGGTTGCCAGTTTCTAATTTCCTCCCTCTCCCCCTTCCACTTGTAGATGAGTGTGATGATGCCTTTCCTCAAGATACGCACATGCTACCTGACAGAAGCATTTCGTCGTACACCTCCAGCAGTTCCTGGCCAATCGTGTCCCAGCTGAATTAAGTCGGCCAGTAAGCCATTGCTTCCGGGAGTTTTATTCTTTTCTAAGGACTCAAGGGCCTTGGTCAGCTCATATAAACATAACGGCTGGTGTAGTCGCTCCCACATAGTGTTGTCTAAGATCTCCGTAAGAGAGGACAGGAACGACTGGGAGATCACACTGTCTGTAGGCTTTGTGTCATACAGTTTGGCATGAAAGAATTTGCTGATCCTCAGGATGTCAGACTGCAATGATTTTACTGAGCCATCTTCTTCCTTCAGCTGCTGATCAGAGCTCTCCTTGTGCACAATCTGGAAGGAGAAATGTGAGCATATCTCATCCTGCTCCACAGAGTGGACCCTGGACTGGAAGATTATCTTGGAGACCTCTGAGGCAAAGAGCAAGGCTTGCTGGCTCTTCACCTGCTGGAGATCCTTTGTGACATCAACCAGCAGGCTTTCCTGGAGATTGGACAGTTTTCCCTCTCTCTCTTTTGCCTTTTAAACACCTTTGAAGATAAAGAACCTCTTGATGTTCCTCTTAACTGTTTACCACCAGACTGCTGGAGACTCAAAGAGGGGCTTCACACTTGACTAACCTATGTAATCTCTTTTGAGCTCTGCAATAGGTTCAGGGGTCAACAGTTTCACATTCAGCTTTCACCTTCCCCTGCCGGCACGGTTGGTGGCAGTCGGCCAGCAGGAGACACCGGTCAGTGGATCTGACCAAAAACATGTGGGATACAAAACAAGAAATCTATCCTTGAGTAGATAGACCTGTCTGGCTGTAACCAAGTGTATCTACACTGCGCTCCATCTGTGCTGAAGACATTGTGCACCTTGGTGACTTTAACTGTTTCCAGCAGGAATCTGGAGATAGTGTCTGGTTTGCTGTCAGCCCCTCTGGATTGTCCATCCGCATCAATGATGCAGTTGAAGTCTCTGGCCAGAATGACCGGCCTGGACATTGCCAGCAGCAGTGAGAGCTGCTGCAAGACGGTGAGCCGCTCACTCTTTACCATCGGGGCATACACGCTAATTAGCCTCAGGGGAGCGTTTCTGTATACAATGTCTACTACGAGGAGGTACCTGCCCACCACCTCCTTAACCTCGGAGATGGTGAAGTTGCCTCCTTGCAGCAGAGTGCCCAGGCCGGAGGAACAGCTATTTTTTCCCCCGACCAAACTGAAGACCCATGGGCCCACAAAAGCCCAACCATTTTGCTGTAGCTACTGAGGTGCGGTATCCCAAACTCCTGTAGAAACAGGAGGTCTGCTTTGATGATGGCCAGATAAGCCAAGGTGGAAATACATCACAAAGTGGATTTCACGCCAATCATGTTAATGCTGCCAAATTTCAAAACCATTTTTTAAGATTATCAAATGTGCAATATATGTTCTTCCATGGTTCCTGTCACTAGGCGAGCTCCTCCGCTCAATTAGGGCTGAGCGAGCTGTCCAGTTCCTCCCTGGGAGTGTATTGCCCCTCGATCAGGGCTTGGGGAGCTGTACTGTTCCTCCCTGGGAGGATATTGCCCCTCAATCAGGGCTTGGGGAGCTGTCCTGTTCCTCCCTAGGGGAGGTATTGCCCCTCGATCAGGGCTGGGGGAGCTGTCCTGTTCCACCCTGAGGGGGGTATTGCCCCTCGATCAGGGGTGGAGGAGCTGTCCTGTTCCTCCCTGAGGGAGATATTGCCCCTCGATCAGAGCTGGGGGAGCTGTCCTGTTCCTCCCTGAGGGGGCTGTCCTCACCTGGTGACGTTGTGGGAAGAACGAAGCCAGGAAGGTCCAGTTTTGAGTCTGACAGAGGGGCTGCCGTGCTCTGCCCCTGATTTGGAGTATTGCTGCTCTAAGTTGCCTGGAGCTGTGGTGTGGCGGGTACCCATGGGTTCCCAATGGCTGGAGGTTGGGTTTCACCAAGTCCCTTGCAGTGTCCGGTGTTTCCGGGTTGGGGGTGCTCGTCCCATTCTGACCTGTGATGATGTGCCTCTTTTTCTGTTGGTGGCCATCCCTCCACAGGTTTTCATTGTCAGAGGAGCTGCTGGTGTGCCCATCAACCCTCTTTCCATTTTGCTATGGGCATGTGGGAGGCTTTCCTTTTCCTGTTGTTCTCCACCCTTGACCACTCCCCGCGTGCCTTTGTTTCCTCTTCCTCCATTGAGCCTGCCTTCTTGGATGGTGGTTAAGTCAGTTGTGGTGTTGCTGCACTGATTTCCTTTTTCTCCTCTCTGGCCTGGGTGCCCTCATTTCAGTTCTCTTGCTGGAGGGTGGCACCGTACTGTCCCTGGGGGTCAAAAGCTTAAGTTGCCACATCCGGCCATTTGAGTGTACGTGCATACCCACCACTCGCACAACCACCCAACACCCCCCACCACCCTGCCCATCTTGGGCAGGCCTTGTACAGGTGGCCTGCTTCCCTACACAGGTTGCCGCTCTTGGGATCCTTGCAGGCCTGGTACAGGTTGTCCTCCTGTTTACAGTTACGGTGAAGGGTCCCCCTGCACTCCGCTGCCCAAGCCCTAACTTTGTCTTTTTTTTTAATTGCAAAAATATAATTTATTCCCAAATAAAATCTTTCTGTACATTCACAGTGACTGAAACAGTTCTGTACAGTCTTTGCACATGAAGAACAAACAAACATTGGAATTTGGCATTGCCTGCAGTTCCAAAAAAAAACCCAAGGCATTTCCTACTGATACAGGATAATATTTACATAAATTGGAGGCACCAGGAGAGTCCAATAATTGAAAGGGCCCTTGCTGGACTATGACAGAAAGACCTCAGATGATGGTCTTTACCACTGCGCCTTAGAGGCACCTGCCCCAAGCTTTAGTGCGTCCCTCAGCACCTACTCCTAGACCTCGGAATGTGCCAGTCTGCAACACTCAGTCAAGGTCAGCTGTTTACACAGGAAGACCAACAAGTTTCAGGCAAACCAAACAGTGCCTTTCACCGAGTTGATGGTCCTCCAGGGGCAGTCAATGTTTGTCTCAGTGTACGTCCCAGGGAACAGACTATAGAACACAGAGTCCTGCATCATGGAGCTGTTCGGGACAAACCTCAACAAAACCAGCGTCTTTTCTCCAGAGATAGTAGGAACCTCTTCCTCCGTTACATTGATGACTGTATCGGTGCCGCCTCGTGCTCCCACGAGGAGCTCGAACAGTTCATACACTTCACTAACACCTTCCACCCCAACCTTAAATTTACCTGGACCATCTCTAACACCTCTCTCCCCTTCCTGGACCTCTCTGTCTCCATATCGGGCAACCACCTCGAAACCGATATTCATTTCAAGCCCACCGACTCCCACAGCTACCTAGAATACTCCTCCTCCCACCCACCTTCCTGCAAAAATGCTATCCCCTATTCCCAATTCCTTCGCCTCCGCCACATCTGCTCCCAGGATGAGGCATTCCACTCCCGTACATCTCAGTTGTCCTCGTTTTTCAAGGACCGTAACTTCCCCTCCTCGGTGGTCGAGAACGCCCTCAACCGTGTCTCCCACATCTCCCGCACCTCATCCCTCACACCCCGTCCACGCAATAAGAACCAAAAAAGAATCCCCCTCGTCCTCACGTACCACCCCACCAACCTCCGGATCCAACGCATCATCCTCCGACACTTCCGCCATCTGCAATCCGACCCCACCACCAAAGACATCTTTCCCTCCCCACCTTTATCTGCTTTCCGGAGGGACAACTCTCTCCGTGACTCCCTTGTCCGCTCCACACTCCCCTCCAGCTCCACCACACCCGGCACTTTTCCCTGCAACCGCAGGAAGTGCTACACCTGCCCCCATACCTCCTCCCTCACCCCCATCCCAGGCCCCAAGAAGACTTTCCACATCAAGCAGATGTTCACCTGCACATCTGCCAATGTGGTATACTGCATCCGCTGTACCCGGTGTGGCTTCCTCTACATCGGGGAAACCAAGCGGAGACTCGGGGACCGCTTTGCAGAACACTTACGCTCGGTTCGCAACAAACAACTGCACCTCCCAGTCGCGAACCATTTCAACTCCCCCTCCCATTCCTCAGACGACATGTCCATCCTGGGCCTCCTGCAGTGCCACAACGATGCCACCCGAAGGTTGCAGGAACAGCAACTCATATTCCGCTTGGGAACCCTGCAGCCCAATGGTATCAATGTGGATTTCACAAGTTTCAAAATCTCCCCTCCCCCCACCGCATCCCAAAACCAGTCCAACTTGTCCCTGCCTCCCTAACCTGTTCTTCCTCCCACCTATCCCTTCCTCCCACCCCAAGCCGCACCTCCATCTCCTACCGACCAACCTCATCCCGCCCCCTTGACCTGTCCGTCCTCCCTGGACTGACCTATCCCCTTCCCAACTCCCTACCTACACTCACCTTTCCTGGCCCCATCCCCGCCTCTTCGACCTGTTTGTTTCCTCTCCACCTATCTTCTCCTCTATCCCTCTTCTATCCGCCTCCCACTCTCTCCCTATTTATTTCAAAACCCCCTTCCCCTCCCCCTTTTCTGATGAAGGGTCTAGGCCCGAAACGTCAGCCTCTCTGCTCCTATGATGCTGCTTGGCCTGCTGTGTTCATCCAGCCCTGCACCTTGTTGTCTCGTCTTTTCTCCAGACCTTCTTCGCAAAGGCACATTCCAGAAAGAGATGTGTGACATCTCAACCTCCCCGCAGCTGCTTCGAGGACAGCGTCCAACAACACAGAGACTGGGCATACTGGAAGGATTCACAGTTGGTGCCCTTCTCACTATCAGTCAGGCAACTGTTGGGGCTTGTTGGAAATATTTTGGCAATGAGGCATTCTGCCTGTCATAACAACCTGGACCAGGAGAAGGCCTTTGACAGGACATCACACACCGACATGTGGGACATGCTCCCCAAAATGTGCTTGAGGAAGGGAATCCACAATTGGATCCAACTGCTCTACACCAACATCATTACTGCAGTCTCAATCAATGGGTGAGAATCAGAAATCTTCCCGATCAGATCCAGAGTCAAGCAGGGCTGTGCATTCTTTCCTGCCTTGTTTGTGTGTTGTATGGAGCCTTTTGCTGAATCCATCAGGAAGGATGCGAGCCTGACAGGGGTGACTATTTCAGGCAGCAGAGGCCAGCAGGTCAAAGCCTCCCTGCACATGGATGATGTTACCATTTTCTGCTCGGATCACTGTCATTGCACAGAATCATGAGCATCTGTCACCTGTTTTAACTGGTCTTGGGAGCCAAGGTAAATCGAGGAAAGGACAAGGCCAGGTTCTTTGGAAACTGAGCTGACTGATCCTTTATTCCCTTCGCCATCAAGACAGATTACCTGAAGGTGCTGGGAATGTGGTTCGGAGGGGCCGGGGCATGCACCAAAACTTGGGAGGAGCATATCGCCATGGTGAGGCAGAAACTGTGCTTCTGAGAGCGCTGCTACCTCACTATTCTGGGTAAAAGCCTAGTCATCAGGTGTGAGGCACTCTCTCTGTTGCTGTACATGGCAGAGGTCTGGCCCATTTCCAGAGTTTGCATCACTGCAGTCACTCAAGCTATCTTCTACTTCATCTGGAAGTCAAAGATGGACCGTGTCTGCAGGGACTCCATGTACAAAGCTCTAGATAAAGCAGGGAAGAGTGTAGCCAACGTCACCCTCATCCTGATGGCCACCTTTGTGTATGGATGCATCGAGCTGTGCATAGACCCTCAGTATGCAAACACCAGGTATCATAACATATCATCTGTGGAACAGAGGGACCTAGGAGTACAAGTGCATAGTTCGTTGAAAGCAGAGTCACAGGTGGACAGGATGGTGAAGAAGGCATTTAGCATGCTGGCCTTCATCGGTCGAGGCATTGAGTATAGGAGTTGGGACGTTATGTTACAGTTGTGTAAGTCATTGGTGAGGCCACACTTGGCGTATTGTTTACAGTTTTTGTCACCCTGTTATAGGAAAGATACAGTTAAACTGGAATGTGTACAAAGAAGATTTATGAGGATGTTGCCAGGACTAGTAGGCCTGAGTTATAGGAGAGGTTGGCCAGGATAGGGCTTTATTCCTTGGAATGTAGGAGAATGAGGGGTGACCTTATTGAGGTGTATAAAATCATGAGGAGCATTGATAGGATGAATGCATATAGTCTTCTTCCCAGGGATAGGGAACTGAAAACTAGAGGGCATAGGTTTAAGGTGAGAGGGGGAAGATTTAAGAAGGTCCAAGGTCCTGAGGGGCAACTTCTTCACACAGAGAGTGGTGCGAATATGGAATGGGCTGCCAGAGAAAGTGGTTGAGGCGGGTACAGTAGCAACATTTTAAACACATTTGGATAGGTACATGGACGGGAAGGGTTTAGAGGGATATGGACCAAATGTGGGCAATTTGAACAAGCTGAGTGGGCACCATGGTCATCATGGACCAGTTTGGGCCAAAGGGCCTGTTTCCATGCTGTATTACTCTATGACTCTATCAATCCTTCTTGGAGGAATTTGTAAGGGCAATCAGATGGGCCGATGGGTCGAGGAGTGGCAGATGCAGTTTAATTTAGATGCTGCATTTTGGAAAGGCAAATCAGGGCAGGGCTTATACTTTAATGGTAAGGTCCTGGGGAGTGATGCTGAACAAAGAGATCTTGGAGTGCAGGTTCATAGTTCCTTGAAATTGGAGTCACAGGTAGACAGGATCATGAAGAAGGTGTTTGGTATGCTTGCCTTTATTGGTCAGTACATTGAGTATAGGAGTTGGAAGGTCATGTAATTGCACAGGACATTGGTTAGGCCACTTTTGGAATACTGCATTCAATTCTGGTCTCCTTGCTACAGAAAGAATGTTGTGGAACTTGGAAAGGATTCAGAAAAAATTTACAAGGATGTTGCCAGGATTGGAGGGTTTGAGCTACAGGGAGAGGCTGAATAGACTGGGGCTATTTTCCCTGGAGTGTCAGATGCTAAAGGGTGACCTTACAGAGGTTTATAAAAATATGAAGGGCATGGATAGGGAGAATAGTCAAGGTCTTTTCCCCAGGTTAGGGGAGTCCAAAACAAGAGGGCATAGTTTAAGGTGAGAGGAGAAAGATTTAAAAGGGACCTAAGGGGCAACTTTTTCACACAGAGGGTGGTGCATGTATGGAATGAGCTGTCAGAGGAAGTGGTGGAGGCTGGTACAATTATAACATTTAAAAGATGGGTATATGAATAGGAAGGATTTAGAGGGATAGGGGCCAAATGTTGGCAAACGGGGAGAGACTGATTTATAATATCTGGTTGGCATGGACGAGTTGGATCGAAGAGTCTGTTTCCATGCTATACACCTCTATGACTCTAAACACCTTTGACCACAGTCCATCAGGAAGTGGTCAGCACTTAGTGTCCTTGGGACCCTGCAGGAAAAGGAGAGGGTGTATCCTGTCAGGTGATTCCCTGAGCAGACTGTCAAAATAATTTATTAGAATGGCTCATTGCCATGTGCCCTGACTTTTTTCTTATTTCAAAAATATGCTGAGGTTGTACAGGACGTTGGTGAAGCCTCTTCTGGAACACTGTGTGCAGTTCTGGTCACCTTGTTATAGGAAGGGTATTTTTAAACTGAAGTGGGTTCAGAAAAGATTTACCAGGATGCCGCCAGGAATGGAGGGTTTGAGTTATAAAGATAGGCTGGGACTTCTTTCACTGCAGCATAAGAAGTTGAGGGATGACCTTATAGAGGTGTATAAAATCATGAGGGGCATAGATAAGGTGAATGGCAAGGGGCTTTTCCCTAGGGTTCAGGGAGTTCAAAACTAGGGGGCAACTTTTAAGCTGAGAAGAGAACACTTTAGGACATGAGGGGTAACTTTTTGCACAGACAATTGCTCGTGTGCAGAATGACCTGCCAGAGGAACTGGTAGTTGCAGGTGCAGTTACAACATTTAAAAGACATTTGGTTAAGTACATGAATAGGAACGGTTTGGAGGGATATGTGTCAAATGCAGGCAGGTGGGGCTAGTATAGATCATTGGAACAGGATCATTGTGGACTAGTTGGACTGAAGGGTCTGTTTCCATCTTGTATGACTCTATATACTTTATTCATAAAAAAAAATTTCCATACATAGTCACTAAAGCAGTTTGGTTCTATACAGTCTTAGCTTTGTGGAACAAACAAACATTTCGTTAAAGATTCTAAGATGCAAGCCATTTGATCCTGAGATTTGTCAGTCTAAGTTCAAATAGTTTTCTGAGCACCCATTCCCTGGTGATGGTGATTGTTTTAAGTTCATCCCTCCTTATGAAGGCAGATACAAAATATCTGTCATTTCTTTGTTTTAATATTACTAATATTACTATTCAATGACCCAAGTTCCACTGCTTGCTGTTGAGAAGAATTCCAAACACTGACAACCCTCTGAAAACATATATTCCCGACCCGAAACGTCTACTTTCCTGTTCTCTAATGCTGCCTGGCCTGCTGTGTTCCTCCAGCTCCACAATTTGTTACCTCTGACTCCAGCATCTGCAGTTCTTGCTATCCCCTAGTTCTAGATTCCCTTACAAAAAGAAGCATCCTCACAGCATCAGAATATATGTTTCAATAAGGTCACCACTCATTCTGCTAAATTCCAACATGTACAGGCCCAACCTGCACAACTGCTTTTCAAGGAAGCTGAGAGAGAGAGGTGGCAAAACAGGGAGAGATTAGAAAGACAACTGCACATGTGCATAGCCACAAAATAATCAAGAAATGTAAAAGCTTATTGTGATGTTTTTCTGCATTCTTAAAAATGATTTCTGATTCCCTTCTTCTCAAATTAAATATCATGAAGAGTACAGCCACAGGGCAAAGATGTTTGAAGTTCTGGTCTATTTGTTTTTGGGTGGGTGTTAATGAAGGGAATAGTCTGATCTGAGAGTGATCATCATATTCCTCTGGTCCAGCTTCAGTTTGTTGCCAGGATTGGCACCATAACAAGCTCTGCCTTCCAAACAGCCCAATTGTCTGAAGAGTTCAGATACATTGCAACATAGCAGTTCTGTATAAAATTAGGCTTTCAGCATCCTGCAATCTACAATACATAAGGAAACAAACTTGCATTTAGATACTGTATCCTCAGGACAATGAGATTACGTTGCAGCCAAAGAATCATTCTCAAAATGAATTACTGTTATGTTTTAGACAAATAAAGCATCTATTTCGTGCACAGCAACATCCGAAAAATATACAACAAATGAGCAGATCCTTTCTTTTAGAAGGGAAGTTGGTTGACGGAGGAATATTAGCCTGAATACTGAAGATTTCCTGCTCTTCTTCAAGATAATAACAGTAGGTTCTTTAATGGCCACATGGTAAGACAAACAAAGTCTCGGTCATGTATGAAAGACAGCACCGCTGACATAGAAACATACAGTCATAGAGATGTACAACACAGAAACAGACCCTTCGGTCCAACTCATCCATGCCGATCAGATATCCTAAATTAATCTAGTCCCATTTCCCAGCATTTGGCCCATATCCTTCTAAACCCTTCCTATTCATGTACCCATCCCGATGCCTTTTAAATGTTGCAATTGTATCAGCCTCCACCACTTCCTCTGACAGCTTGTTCCATACACACACCCACTCTGTGTGAAAAAGTTGGCCCTTAGGTGCCTTTTATATCTTTCCCCTCTCACCTTAAAACTATGCCCTCTCATTGTGGACTCCCCTGCTCCGGGAAAAAACCTTGCCTATTCACCCTATCCATGCCCGTCATGATTTTATAAACCTCTATAAGGTCAATCTTGTTCACTATTAGACCAAGATGGCAGCAGAGTAGGACGCTTCAGCGTTTCCTTTCTCTTTTTTTTCCCCTTAGTATTTCTTTATTTCTTCACTCCTGGCCTCAGCATGGACCGGCGAGGGATCCTCTCGACCCAGCCTGGCCCATGGCGTTGTCTCAGCCCAGCTTGGCAGTATCTCGGCCTGGTTTCTCAGCAGCCCCTGGTGGTGTTCCCATCAGGTCTCTTGGCCCAGTGTCTCAGCCCAGCATGGCGGTATCTCAGCATCCGAGTGGGTCCTGCCCAGACATGTTCTGGAGGCACCAGGGGAGTTTGGGGAGGCAGCAGCTTCAGCAGCAGTGATGGCATCACGGCCCAATGCAGGAAGAGCGAGCAGTGAGGGAGATCCCCTGATATCAGAGGTGTCGAGAACAAGCAGCTGAGGTTCCCTGGAGAGTGAGCTAAGCAGAGGACTCATCAAATTGAACATTTAACTTCATATCTTTATTTTTCTAGTTTATTATTAAGAAGGACTTTAATGTTAACTATTACCTTATTTCTTTAGTTTTCTACTTATTCTATGAAGGTAATGATTAACTTTTTAATTTTGTTTCTTTTACTACTTTGTACCTAGGTTTTTTTGCACCTAGGTACCTTAGAACCAAAGACGGCGCCATGTGTGGTGACATTATACACTTTTCACTGGACTCCTGTACTTGAGTACAGTTGACAATAAAATCTAAAACCTTTAAAAAAATCTAAAGTCTAATCACCCCTCAGCCTCCAATGCTCCAAGAAAAATAACTACAGCCTATTCAGTCACTTCCTACAGCTCAAACCCTCGAACTCCAGCAAAATCCTTAGAAAATAGGGGCAGGAATAGGCCCTTCGAGCCTATTTGGTCCTTCAAGCCTACTCCAGTATTCAATGTGATCATGTTGATCACCCATCTCAGTCTCCTGTAACTGCTTTTAACCCACCTCCTTTGATCCCTTTAGCCCTAAGAACTATATATGACTGCTTCTTGAAAACATTCAATATTTTGAAACAAAAACAAGTGTTACTGGAAAGGCTCAGTAGGTCTGACAGTATCTGTGAAGAAAAATCAGAGATAATATTTCGAGCCTCTGAGGAAGGGTCACTGGACCTGAAACATTAACTCTGATTTTCCTTCACAGATGCTGCCAGACCTGCTGAGCTTTTCCAGCAACTTCTGTTTTTGTTCCTGATTTACAGCATCCCGCAGTTCTTTCGGTTTTTATTCAATATTTTGATGGCAGAGAATTCCATAGGCTCACTGTTCTCTGGGTGAAGAAAGCTCTCTTCATATCAGTCCTAAATGGCCTGCCCCATATCCTTAGATAGTGACCCCTGGTTTGGGACACCCCAGTCATCAAGAATATCCTTGTTGTATTTACCCTGTATGGCCCTGTTAGAACTTTATAGGTTTCTATGACAGCCCCTTCATTCTTCTAAAATCTAGTTAATACAGACCTAACCAGATCAATCTCTCTTCATACATCAGTCCTCCCTTCTCAGGAATCAGGCTTTGATGCACTTCCTCCATAGCCAGAACATCCTTCTTCAGAAAAGGAGACCAAAATAGCACACAATACTTCAGGTGTGATCTCACCAAGGCCCTGTATAATTGCAGCAAGATATCCCTGCTTCTGTGCTCACACAGAACAAACATACAGTTTGCCTTCTTCATTGCCTGCAGTACCTGCATTTTTACCTGCGGCAACTGATGTACTAGGAACACGTGGATCTTGTTGCACCTCCCCTTTCTATCACACTTAAGATAATAATTTGCTTTCCTGTTTGTTTGCTACCAAAATGGATAACCTCACTTTTATCTACATATATTTCAGCTTCAATGCATATGCCCACTCATTCAACTTGTCCAAATCACATTGAAGCATCCTCCTCATAGTTCAGCCTCCCACACAGACTTTTGTCATCTGCAAATGCGGAGATATAACCTTTAGTTGCCTCGCCTAAATCACTACTATAAATTGTGAATAGCTGGGGTCCTAGCACTGATCCCTGCAGTAACCCACTAATCGCTGCCTGACTCTTTGTTTTCCATCTATCAGACAGTTCTCTATCCATGTCAGTATCCCATCTCCAATCCCATGTACTTTAATTTTACATACTAATCTGTTAAGTGGGACTATAGCAAATGCCTTCTGAAAATTCAAGTAAACCACATCCACTGACCTGTGATCAGCTTTATCAGTTACATCCTCGAAAGTGACAGTGCAGTGAATCCATCAGTAACAAAACTCACAGTGCCTGCCTGGTCTGTAAGGTTCACATGTATAATGAGCATTAAATCTCCACTTTCTAAATCAAAGGCAAGAATCCGAACACATTTTTAAATAATACTTTGTGTTCTAATACTTCTCTGTGAAAAATATCTTTCTAAAATTCTTGTGGTAATCTTGTTACTGTTTGCCAAGAAATGTAAACATTGTACGCTAATCACCCTCAGTAAACCTTTCAAAAGTCAGAAATCTTTCTTCACCTTAAAGAGTTCATTTATTCTGGTTAGCTCAGAGCATTGAAATAATTCTTTTTGCATGGTCACAGTTTGTACAGACAATTATTTGTTCAATTCCTACAAGACTTGAAAGGATGTTCGTGGAATTTCATTAAATGCCTCACGGGAGGTAAGATCTCAGGAAATAATAAAACAAAACCACATCAGATGAATTCCCCTCACCAAACGTAAGGCTGTGCTATTGTTAAATGTGCGCAATGCTTGGGATGCGCCCAATGTCTGAAACTTATAATCAGATCATTAAATGCCCAGACAGCTGTAAACATTTCCAACAAAACAAGCAATAAATGCACTCCATTACTAAAACAGAACTCTGATACAACATAGATTCATCCCCAAACTACACCAATAGTTACCAGTGGCAACCACAGCACTGGCTCCAGAACCTCTGGTCTACCTTTATACTTGGTGCAGGTTCCAACTTATTTTGGAATTAGAGTTAGAAGGCAGTATACAGATGAGCTGTGATTTTACCATGAGGTAAGGCAAGGAGGCATGCTCTAAGTCTCCCTCAGACAGAATGAAATTCAAACCCCTAGCTGTTGCTATTACTCAGAAGTACATATTAACTGCTGCGCCAAGTGAGCTAACCAGCTGGGTATTGCAAAAGCAGCCTCCAATTTCAGCTAACTAACACAGGGTCACAGTGAAAGACAAACTAGTCAGCAGGAACCAAGGTCTTTATCTACCTGGCTGCATCTTCAGCACATTGCTGAATGTCAGAGAAGCCTGGACAACGAAGAGGCTCAATAACTTTCACCTCCATTGCATCCTCAGAGTCACAAAGAAAGAACTGGGATGAGATTTCCCATTTTCAATTGAAGTGCTTTGTTGATTGAGATTCATAGTACTTAGTCCGCCATGGATCAGAGTGACATTTTTCATACAATCTTCCGTACTTCACTTTATTAACTAGCCGGGTTCTTGGGTGACCTTCTTGAGGAATTGCACTGCTTGTGAGACGATGGGACTTGCCACTCCTGGGAATGTCTGGCAGTCACACCACTGGCACCACGTTTAAAGTCCAGCTGCTCATCACTTCAGATTCTGCCAGAGACGACCGTTCACACTGTGGTGCTCGAGTCTGTACGTTTCAGAATCGCACAGAAGAAAGGAAATCTCGGTCCTCACTTTAAAACAGAGAAATGGAAATCTTGGTGGACAAGGTGTTAGAGAGGAAAGCTATCCTTATCCTGTGGACCGTGCAGAGGCCACACCACGAGACCAAGCGAGGCTGGACCTAATTTATAGCCTGGGTTAGTGCTGTGTCCCAGGTACACCCAACAGTGCAGGAAAAGGGTCAACGATCTTCTGTGCTCCGTTAAGATAAATGTCACCATCTTCTCTCTGCTCCTTCACAGTCACAGGACTCACTCTAACTCTACCACTGCACATGCATCTCACGAATGCTCATGGACTAGACGCTCAGTATTACATGCAGCATGTCCACTCAATGGCACTCATCTATCTCATCCTCCCAAACTACTGACCCATCTTGCCTTCTGCACTTCCTATTCACTCACTGGGGACACCTCACCCCCAACTGCTCCTCCATCCACGTCCATAATACTCAATCCTTCCCTTTGTTTCATTGCAGGAAATATTGGCCCAATCTTCTGATTGATGTCTCCAAATCACCCTAACCCTAAACCAACCTGAAATCCTGAATTTGCTGAGCTGACGGTGGTTCAAACCCTGGTCTGATCCCAGAGGGTAGGAGGACCATGTGCCTGACTGACTACGGCCAAACATCTGGACTGGAATCAGTCCATTGACTGATTGTGGAGGTACTTCACACCACTAAGTCCTGCTTCCTTTTCATTTTCACATATGGCTATTTGTTTGAAGCACATGCAATGTATTGCCATGTTACGTGCTGGTACATGCTGCGGGTGTGACATTCATGCAATACAGTTCTAAAGGGACGAGCGCAGCCATTAATTGTTCAGTGCTCCCCAACATAACAAGCTGCCTAACTCTCCCTTTGCACTACAAAGCAATGCAAACCACAGAAGCAGGCAGCCTGTAACCTACCATTAAAGACAAAATAATACACAGTTGACTGAGGCTGGGAGCCTCCAAGTAAATGCAAAATGAGTGAGAACTAAGAAAACAATAAGGACCATGAGATGCAGCTCACTTGGATAATTCCTTCTCACTTCAGAATGATTGATGCTTTATCCTTTGACTGTGCCCCTTTGTTCTAGCTCCGCAGCCAGGGGAAACAACATCTCGACACCTACTCTGTCAAGTCCCTTCAGAATCTCGTATGCATCAATCAGATTGCTTCTCACTGGACTAAATTTGAGAATATATTCGCAATTCACCAAGCTTTCATCATTATTTAAGAAATAATACAGTTACATCAAGGCAGTTAGTGCAGGTTCATTAGATTCATTCCTGAAATGGGAGTGTTGTGCTATGACAGTGCAGTTTCACCAAAGCTTTGCTGGAGGCTAGAGTTGATGTGGGCCATGATCAGCCTCCCAAAGCACTTCATGATTATAGCGGTCAGAGCCATTCGATGGTAGTCTTTAAGGCACATTGTTTGTGTTTTCTTTGGTACCGGATGATGGTGGTCTTCTTGAAGTAGGTGGGGACTTCGGATTATAGCAAGGAGAAGTTGAAAATGTCAGTGCACACCTCCACCAACTAGTCCACACAGGATCTAAGTGCATGGCCAGTTACTCCGGCTGGGCCCATCGCTTTTCTCAGCTTTTGCACTCTCTCCAAAGCCTCCATATCTTTCCTGTAATGTGGGGACCAGAATTGAATGCTACACTCTAAGTGTGGCCTAATCAAACTTTTATAAAGCTGCAACATCACTTCCTGACTCTCGAACTCAATGCCCTGACCAATAAAGGCAAGCATGCAATACGCCTTCTTTACTACTCTATTAACTCATGTGGCCACTTTCAGGGAGTTATGGGCTTGAACCCCAAGATCCCTCTATACATCAATGCTGTTCAGGGTCCTGCCATTAACTGTATACTTTCTCTTAACATTTGATGTCCCAAAATGCAACACCTCACACTTGCCCAGATTAAACTCCATCTGCCATTTCTCTGCCCATATCTGCAACTGATCTATATCCCACTGTATCCTTTGACAACCTTCCAAACTATTCACAACTCCCCTGACCTTTGTATTGTCTGAAAACATACAAACCCAACCATCTACATTTTCATCCAAGTCATTTACACAAATTGCAAACAGCAGAAGTCACAGTATGGATTCCTGCAGAACACCATTTGTCACGGATCTTCAGACTGAAAAACATCCTTCCACCACAACCCCTTGCCTTCTATGGACAAGCCAATTCTGAATCCAAGTGGCCAAGTCACTGTGGATCCCATGCATCTTAATCTTCTCGATGAGCCTACCATGAGGGACCTTGTTGAAAGCCTTACTAAATCCATGTAAACAACATCCATTGCTGTAGCCTCATTCATCACCCTCATCACCTATAAGACCATAAGATCATAAGACATAGGAGCAGAAATTAGACCATTCGGCCCATCGAGTCTGCTCCGCGATTCAATCATGGATGATAAGTTCCTCAACCCCATTCTCCTGCTTTCTCCCTGTAACCCTCGATCCCCTTGATAATCAAGAACCTATCTATTTCAGTCTTAAATGTACTCAATGACCTGGCCTCCACAGCCTTCTGTGGCAGTGAATTCCATAGATTCACCACTCTCTGGCTGAAGAAGTTTCTCCTTATCTCCGTTCTAAAAGGTCTTCCCTTTACTCTAAGGCTGTGCCCTCGGGTCCTAAACTCTCCTATCAATGGAAACATCTTCCCAACATCCACTTTGTCCAGGCCATTCAGTATTTTGAAAGTTTCAATTAGATCCCCTCTCATCCTTTTAAACTCCAATGAGTATAGTCCCAGAGTCCTCAAACGTTCCTCATATGTTAAGCTTTCCATTCCTGGGACCATTCTCGTGAACCTCCTCTGAAGCCATTCCAGGGCCAGTACATCCTTCCTGAGATATGGGGCCCAAAACTGCACGTAATACTCCAAATGTGGCCTAACCAGCACCTTATAAAACCTCAGTAGTACATCCCTGCTTTTATATTCAAGTCCTCTCAAAGTAAATGCCAACATTGCGTTTGCCTTCTGACTACTGACTCAACCTGCGAGTTTACCTTGAGAGAATCCTGCACTAGAACTCCCAAGTCTCTTTGCACTTCAGATTTCTGAATTTTCTCCCCATTTAGAAAATAGTCCACGCTTTTATTCTTCTTACCAAAGTGCATGACCTCACACTTTCCCATGTGGTACTGCATCTGCCACTTCTTTGCCCACTCTCCTAACCTGTCCAAGTCCTTCTGCAGCCTCCCCGCATCCTCAGTCCTACCTGTCCCTCCACCTATCTTTGTATTGTCTGCAAACTTAGCCAGAATGCCCACAGTTCCTTCATCTAGATCATTAATGTACAAAGTGAAGAGGTGTGGTCCCAGCACCAACCTTGCGGAACACCACTCGTTACCGGCTCCCTACTCTCTGCTTTCTGCCAGACAGCCAATCTTCTATCCATGCTAGCACCTTGCCTCTAACACCATGGGCCCTTATCTTACTCAGCAGCCTCCTGCGTGGCACCTTGTCAAAGGCCTTCTTGGAGTTCAGGTAGATAACATCCATTGGCTCTCCCTGGTCTACCCTGCTCATTACTTCCTCAAAGAATTCTAGCAGATTTGTCAAGCATAACCTCCCCTTGATGAAACCATGCTGACTTTGCCCTATTTTACTATACACTTCCAAATATTCAGCAATCTCATCCTCAAAAAAAATCAAACAAGTTAGTAAGACATGACCTGCCCTGCACAAAGCCAAGCCAACTGTCCCTAACTAGACCAGTCTTTTCCAAATACACATAAATCCTGTCTCTAAGAATCCTCTCCAATAGCTTCCCAACCACCAATGAGAGACTCACCGGTCTGTAGTTTCCTGGATTCTCCCAATTTCCCTCTTGAACAACATTAGCTACTTGCCAGTTCTCGGGGACCTCTTCAGTAGCTAGAGAGAATACAAAAATCTTGGACAAGGCTCCAGTAATCTCCTCTCTTGCCTCATTCAATAACCTTGGGTCGATCCCATCAGGGCCTGGGGACTTATCCATCTTAATGCTCTACAAAAGACCTAAAACCACTTTTTTCTTGACCTCAAAATGCCCTACCATTTTAGCATGCCCCATACTAATCTCACTACCTACCATGTCCTTCTCCTTGGTGAATACAGGTGCGAAGTACTCATTGAGGATCTTGCCCATATCGTCCGCCTCCAAGCACAAGTTCCTTGAGTGGACTTACCCTTCTCTAATTATCCTCTTGCTTTTAATGTAAGTATAGAATGCCTTAGGATTCTCTTTAATCCTACTTGCCAAGGTCATTTCATGGCCTATCCTTTCTCTCCTAATTTCCCGCTTGAGTTCTTTCCTACTTTCTTTATATTCCTCATGGGCCCTGTCCAATTTTAACTTCCTAAATCTTACATATGCCTCTTTTTCCTTTTTGAATAAATTCACAATCTCCCTTGTTATCCAGGGGTCCCTTACCTTACCATCCTTGTCTTTCCTCCTTACTGGAATTTGTCAGTCCTGAACTCTGATCAGTAGGCATTTATACAACTCCCAGATGTCAAACGTGGTCTTGCCCGATAACAGCTGCTCTCAATTAACTCTCCCTCGCTCCTGCCGAATACTGTCGTAATTTGCCCTCCCCTAATTTAGTAGTTTCCCGCAAGGTCCTGATTTATCCTCATTCACAACTATCTTAAAACTTAGTGTTGTGAATACTGTTTCCAAATTGCTCTCCTACTATAGGGTCAGTCACCTGGCCAGGCTCATTTGCCAATACAATCCTTTAGTTGGACTATACTGTTTCAAGAAACCCTCTTGGATGCACTTAACAAACTCTGCCCCATCTAAGCCTCTGTTCTAAGGGAGTCCCAGTCAATATTAGGGAAGTTAAAGTCACCCACTATGACAACACTTATTATTGCATCTTTCCATAATCTGCCGACATATTTGCTCCTCAATGTCTCAGTAGCTGTTGAGGGGCCTACAGTATAATCCTATCAGAGTGAGTGCACCCTTCTTATTTTTGAGCTCTGCCCATACTGCCTCAGTGGATGAGCCCTCCAGTATATCCTCTCTGGGTTCAGATGTGATATTTTCCTTGATTAGTAATACAAAGCCTCCACCTCTTTGACCTTCCTCTCTATCTTGTCTAAAACAACAAAACCCTGGAATGTTGAGCAGCCGGTCCTGTCCCCCTCTCAACTCTGTAATGACCACAACATCATAATCCCATGGACTGATCCAGGCTCTAAATTCATCTGCTTTACCCTTACTAATCTTTGCATTGAAATAAACATACTTCAGCCCATCAGCCCCATTGTGTTCATTAACCTGTCCCTGCCTATCCTTCCTTGCAGACTTACTGGTCATAAAATCTACCTTCCCCTCCATCCCTCCACTTGCTGACCTGCTGCTCCGGTTCCCAGCCTCCTGCCACTCTAGTTTAAACCCACCCAAGCAGTGAACCTCCCTGTGAGGATATTGGTTCCCTTCCAGTTTGGGTGCAACCTGTCCCTTCTGTACAGGTCATGGAGTCATAGAGCTGTACAGCATGGAAACAGACCCTTCGGTCCAACTCACCCATACTGACCCGATATCCTAAATGATCTAGTCCCATCTGCCAGCATTTGGCCCATATCCCTCTAAACCATTCCTATACATAAACCCATCCAGATGCCTTTTAAATGTTGTATTTGTACCAGCCTCCACCACTTCCCCTGGCGGCCTATTCCACACACACCACCATCTGCATGAAAACATTGCCCCTTTAGGTCCCTTTTAAATCTTTCCCCTCTCACCTGAAACCTATGCCTTCTAGTTTTGGACACCCCCCATCCCGGGGAAAAGACCTATTTACCTGATCCATGCCCTTCATGATTTTACAAACCTCCATAAGGTCACACCTCAGCCTTCGACGCTCCAGGTAAAATAGCTTCAGCCTTTTCAGCCTCTCCCTACAGCTCAAACCCTCCAACCCTGGCAACATTCTTGTAAATCTTTTCTGAACCCTTTCTAGTTTCACAACATCCTTCGTATAGCAGGGTGACCAGAATTGAACGCAGTATTTCAAAAGTGGCCTAACCAATGTCCTGTACAGCTGCAGCATGACCTCCAACTCCTATACTCAATGCACTGACCAATAAACGCAAGCATACCAAACACCTTCTTCACTACCCTGTCTGCTTGGGACTCCACTTTCAAGGAACTATGAACTTGCACTCCAAGGTCTCTTTATTCAGCAACACACCCCAGGATTTTACCATTAAGTGTATAAGTCCTGCCCTGATTTGCCTTTCCAAAATGCAGCATGTCACATTTATCTAAACTAAACTCCAGCTGCCACTCCTCAGCCCATTGGCCCATCTGATCAAGATCCCATTGTACTCTGAGGTAATCTTCTTTGCTGTCCACCACACCTCCAATTCTGGTGTCATCTGCAAACGTACTAACCATACCTCCTATGTGAACCCAGCACTGATATTTGTGACACACCACTGGTCACAGGCCTCCAGTCTGAAAAGCAACCCTCTACCACCATCCTCTGTCTTCTACCTTTGAGCCAGTTCTGTATTCAAATAGCTCGGTCTCCCTGTATTCCATGTGATCTAACCTTGCTAACCAGTCTGCCATGAGGAACCTTGTTGAATGCCTTACTGAAGTCTATATAGATCATGTCCACCGCTCTGCCCTCATCAATCCTCTTTGTTACTTCTTCAAAAAAGAAGGAGCGGATAGGTGGGAGAAAAGACAGACAGATCAAGGAGGTGGGGTCGAGCTGGGCTGGTTTTGGGATGAGGTCAGGGGTGGGGAGATTTTGAAGCTTGTGAAGTCCACATTGAGACCATTGGGCTGCAGGGTTCCCAAGCAAAATATGAGATGCTGTTCCTGCAACCTTCAGGTGGCATCGTTGTGGCACTGGAGGAGGCCCAGGATGGACACGTCGTCCAAGGAGTGGGAGGGGGAGTTGAAATGGTTCGCCACTGGGAGGTGCAGTCGTTTGTCATGAACCAAGCGTAGGTGTTCCACAAAGTGGTCCCCAAGCCTCCGCTTGGTTTCCCCGATGTAGAGGAGGCCACATCGGGAACAGCAGATGCAATATACCACATTAGCAGATGTGCAGGTGAACATCGGTTTAATGTGGAAGGTTTTCTTGGGGCCTGGGATGGGGATGAGGGGGGAGGTGTAAGGGCAGGTGTAGCACTTCCTGCGGTTGCAGGGAAAAGTGCCAGGGGTGGTGGGGCTAGTGGGGAGTGTGGAGCGGACAAGGGAGTCACGGAGAGAGCGGTCCCTCCGGAAGGCAGATAAGGGTGGGGAAGGAAAAATGTCCTTGAGAGCGGGGTCAGATTGCAGATGGCAGAAGTGTTGGAGGATGATGTGTTGAATCCGGAGGTTGGTGGGGTGGTACGTGAGGATGAGGGGGATTCTGTTTTTGTTGTTATTGCGGGGAGGGTGTATGAGGGCTGAGTTGCTGGAAACATAAGTGAGGGGATCGAGGGCGTTTTTGACCACTGTGGAGGGGAAGTTGCGGTCCTTGAAAAACGAGGATATCTGAGATGTCCAGGAGTGGAATGCCTCATCTCGGGAGCAGATGCAGTGGAGGCGAAGGAATTGGGAATAGGGGATGGCATTCTTGCAGGAAGGTGGGTGAGAAGAGGTGTATTCTAGGTAGCTGTGGGAATCGGTAGGCTTGAAATAGATATCAGTTTCCACGTGGTTGCCAGAGATGGAAACAGAGAGGTCCAGGAAGGAGAGACAGGTATCAGAGATGGTCCAGGTGAACTTAAGGTTGGGGTGGAAGGTGTTAGTAAAGTGGATGAACTGTTCAAGCTCCTCATGGGAGCACGAGGTGGCGCCGAAACACTCATCGATATAACGGAGGAAGAGGTGGGGGATGGGGCCAGTGTAGCTGCAGATGAGATATATACCTAATCAGTACTTGCCTTTCCAAATATGTGTAAATCATGTTCCTCAGGATTCCCTCCAACAACTTGCCCAGCGCCGATGTCAGGCTCACTGTTCTATAGTTCCATGGCTATTACTTACCACCTTTCTTGAATAGAGGCACCACGTTAGCCAACCTACAGTCTTCTGGCACCTCACCTGTGGCTATTGATGATAGAAATATCTCAGCAAGGGGCACAGCAATCACTTCCCTAGCTTCCCACAGAGTTCTAGGGTACGCCTGATCAGGCCCCAGGGATTTATCTCCCTTTATGCATACTGTGCCCTAAAAGAGGTCCCAATGATCCAAGAACCTGAAACCCTGCTCCATGCACCAGCCCCTTATCCACGCATTCATCTGTCCTATTTTCCTGTTTCTACACTCGCTAGCACATGGCACTGGGAGTAATCCAGAGATTAGAACCTTTGAGGTCTTGCTCTTTAACCTACTGCCTAGCTCCCTGAATTCTTGGTGCAAGACCTCATTCCTCACTTTGCCCGCATAATTGTTGCCAACATATGTCACAACCTCTAACTCATCACCACCCCCACCCCCCTCCCCTTTCAGGATGCCCTGGAGCCATTCGGTAACATCCCTGAAGGAATAAAGAAAGCATATAGATTAGTCAGAGAGAAACTTGCGGAGTGGTAAGATGGCTGCCGGTAGTTAATTTAGGACAAAGCAGAATAATTTAAAATCAGAGTTAGGAGAGTGGGAACCTGGAACTCTCTGTCACCAAAGGCTCTGTGGCTGAATGGCCTCCTCCTATCTCTGTGTACAAGTCACAATAAACAGAAGGAACACAGCAGGCAAGGCAGCATCAGAGGAGCAGGAAAGTTGATCGTCAACTTTCCTGCTCCTCTGATGCTGCCTGGCTTGCTGCGTTTCTCCAGCTCCACACTGTTACCTCACTCCAGCATCTGCAGTTCTTAGAAGCTCACAATAAACAGAAGTTGTGATTACTTGCAAATTATTGCAACTACAGCACCACCTACTGGTTAGGAAATGAACTGTTTAGGTACAAATTAAATAAATTCCCTTTGGTGGCTAAATATAGTGCCAGACTACATTATAAAAGCAATGCAGTCACTTCTTTTTAAACTTAAAGCCTTGATACATTTTCACAAACAATGAGCAATTCCATTATCCTCAGGATCACCAAAGGCACCTTTATTTCTAGCCTATCCTGTCAGTTAACACAGTGGCTCAGTGGTTAGCACTGCTGGCTCACAGTGCCCGAGTTTAATTCCAGCCTCAGGTGACCATCTGTGTGGAGTTTGCACATTCTCCTTGTGTCTATATGGAGTTTCCTCCCACAGTCCAAAGATGTCCAGATTTGGTGTATTGGCAATGCTTAAATTACCCACAGTGTCCAGGGATGTGCAGGCTAGGTTGATTAGCCATGGAAAATGCAGGGTCATAGGATGGGGGAATGGGATGCTCTTCAGAGGGCTGGTATGGACTTGATGGGCCCTATGGCCCGTTCTTCCACACTGTAGGGATTCTATGATTCTAAATTAAAAAGGGTCAGCTTTGCTTTTCTGGAAGCTCCTGGATAATAGCAGCTTGAAAGAGGGATGATAGCTGAATGGATTAATCATGTGCATGACACACAGCCCACAGTCACTCATATATGGCCCTGTTTCATTCACATGTCCCACAGTCTCACACACACCCACCAACATGCATGAACACACACATCCACAAGACCATAGAAAAGGAGACGGCCATTCAGCCCCTCAAGTATGTCCTGCCATTCAATGGAATCATGGCTGATCTGCGGCCTAACTCCATAGGTCTGCTTTTGCCTCATATCCCTTACCACCTTCCTTTAGCAAAGATGTATCTCTTTAAGATTTAAAACAAATTATTGTCCTAGCATCAACTACCATTTGTGGAAGAGAGTTCCAAACCTCTGCCACCTCTTGTGTGTGGAAGCTCTTCCTAACATTTCTCTAGAACATAAACAGAAGTTTTTAGAGGTGGACATTTCGGAGGCTCCCTTGTCAAAGTTGCCCTCATCTGAACATAAAACTTCCACAGAATCTCTGACACTCCTGTTTATTGATGTTTTCCTAACTACCATCAGTTCTGAGAAAGGGTCACTGGACCCAAAACGTTAACTCTGACTTTTTGTTCACAGATGCTGCCAGACCTGCTGAGCTTTTCCAGCAACTTTTATTCTTGTTCCTGATTTACAGCATCCGCAGTTCTTTTAAGATCATAAGACCATAAGACATAGGAGCAGGAATTTGGCCATTCGGCCCACCGAGTCTGCTCCGCCATTCAATCATGGATGATAAGTTCCTCAACCCCATTCTGCTTTCTCCCTGTAACCCTTGATCCCTTTGATAATCAAGAACCTATCTAATGTACTCAATGGTTTTTATTTCTCCAGAACAGTCTGCCCCTAGGTTTTAGACTACAACCCCTAGTTCCACAATCCCCAACCAATGGAAATAATCTATCTTTATCTTTGTTACCTTTTCCTTTTAATATCTTGAAGACTTCAGATACCCCTTAATTTTCTAGAGAAAATCTAGAGAAAATAGGCCTAATTTGTATAATTCCTCTTTATAACTTAATCCCTGAAGTCCCTGTTTAAATATCTCCACAAAAGCCGATATCCCGTCACCTAGTCACCCTTTATTTACATGTGGAAACTCCGTGACACTGATCCAGCTTCCTCAGAGCTGGCTCTCAGAGTGAACAGAATCTCCGACACTCCTGTTTATTGATGTTTGTTCATCAGATAATGGTACCTCTCAAATAGCGTAAGAAGATATTGTACGTATCACATGAAATTCTTATGGCAGGACATGTAGTAATACAGAATACACAGGCATTTATAAACAGGCATTTTACATGGCTGAGACTTCGTAAGAATGTATTGCAGTTCTGTAAAACATGTTATACATGCCAGGTCATGGGAAAACATCAACATGTAATCTGGAGGAACTGAGAAGTCAACATATCAGGTATTACCCTTCTTCAGGACTGAGTTGACTTCTCCTTTCCTCCAGAGGCTGCCTGACTCGCTGTATTCTTCCAGCCTCCTGTTTGTCTACCTTGGGTACCAGCTTCTGTAGTTTTTTTGTCTCTAACATGTTATCAAACTGGTATTTCAGTACCCATAACAGATTCTGAAGAACTATTCAGATGAGCGTCTGTAGATTGAATTGAACCAGT
Source organism: Rhincodon typus (assembly GCF_021869965.1). Lineage (NCBI taxonomy): Eukaryota > Metazoa > Chordata > Chondrichthyes > Orectolobiformes > Rhincodontidae > Rhincodon > Rhincodon typus. The sequence goes on along the minus strand of NC_063360.1, from coordinate 39,322,513 downwards.
ACCCAAACGAAAGCAGGAAGCCAGCATATCTTTAAAATGATGGATATGACAACCTGAATCCCAGAAGGATGCTATTAAGGAACAATTACAGCCAAAGTAACAGGGAAAAAAAACTAACTCCGTTTTTTATTCATTATTGGACTGCCAATGGAAATACTATCAGGCTAAGGTTTTAACTTTATGTCTAAACATTTTTAGAGATTAATAATCAACTTGAGTCTAAAATGATTGAAGTGTACTGCCTATTGAAATAATCCCACAGAGGCTTGTATCCCGTCACCAGGTTACCCTTTATTTACACATGCACAGTTCTGATCCGGCTCCCTCAGAGCCAGCTGGCAGAGTGAACAGAACCTCTGATACTCCTGTTTATATCTGTCAGCCTATGAGGTTTACCTGGATGACTTTGTTACAATCACTACATCCCTCACCCTCTAATTCTGGGGACGCAGGCCTGTTCTGTTTCTTGTGTTGGGGTGTTTTCGCACAGGGTCCGGTTCCTCTGACTCAGCCTCAGATTAGAGCAGTGTGTACCAGGCTGTAGCCCACCTCTTGTAGCCAGAGCGTCTCAGAAGAAATTTATCCTCTTCTTCAGGCAGAAAAGGCACCAGTGCTGCGGCATCAGTCGTGTCCATCTCGGACTCTGAGGTTTCTGAGGGGCTGGGTATATTTTGCTCCTTCCTTACTTGCGAACTTGCAGCTTTCATGTGGACCATGTGTTTGTTCAGGACCACCTCACCCATCTGAACTTTGTATTTCATGGGACCTGACCTCGCGTCGACCATGGCTCTGATCCTTGCAGGGCCATTTCCATGGTTTCAGCACCAAACTTCGTCCCCTGAAGTAAACTGACCCTCTCGCTTAGAGGAGTCTTGTGTCTGGTATTGGGGTTCCTGATGATATTTCACCGGCCCCCACCCCCACCTCACCCCCAGTTCCAGGAAGATCAGATTTAACCTGGTGTGGAGTCTTCTTCCCATTAGCTGGAGCTATCCCTGTAGTTGCATGAGGGGTGGGCCAATAATCAAACATGAACCAGGACAGTTTGGCATCGAGTGAAGCTGTAGGCTGTTTCTTTAAGCCTGCCTTCAAAGTTTGGACTGCTCTTTCCACCAGACCATTGAGCGATGGATGGTATAGAGCTATCTTTATATGCTGAATGCCATTTAACCTTAGGAAATACTCAAATTCCCTGCTGGTAAATTATGGCCTGTTGTCTGTGACCAATACTTCCAGAGGCCCATATAGTACAAAAGATGCTCGCAACTTTTCTATCACCTTTGATCACCCTCACTTGATCTTCCAACAGACGTAACCCAGTCTCGTCGAATCTGTAGTCCAAGTGGGTCACTTCGCATGCCTGAAACACAGATATTTCTCCCAAGCGGGTGCATGCCTTAGAAGGGAAAAATGTGCACCCGCTAGGGAGAAATATCTAAGTACTATGGCGAAGTTCTCTAAGTACTCCTTCTTGGTCTTCCCTGTTATCAACATGTCATTCACATAAATGGCGACCTGGGGCAGACCTTATAAAATGTTTTCCATCATCCACTGAAAAATAGCACAGACTGGTGATACTCCAAATGGCAGCCTCATATATTAGTACAACCCCTTATGGGTTTTAATCGTAGCATACTTCTGGCAATCCTCATCAAACTGCAATTGTTGGTACACATTGCTCATGTCCAGCTTCATGTAGGACAGCACCCCCCTCTCCCCCACCAGTTTTGTGCATAAATCCTCTATGCAAGGCATAGGGTATTTATCCAGCCGTGAGAAGCAGTTTACCATTTGCTTAAAATCTTCACAAAGGTGAACTGAGCCATCAGGCTTCATAATTAGTATAACAGGTTCTGCCCATTCTGCAATCTGCACTGGTTTGAGGATTCCTTCACTTCCCATCCTCCTGAATTCTGCCTCTACTGTTGCCCGTAAGGCAATTGGCACTGAGCGGGCCTTACAAAATCACAGAATTGCTTCCTGGTCAACATGTAAGGTGGCTTTGGCTCCTTTGATGGTCCCTAAACCTTCCTGATAAAACTTCTGGGTAGTTAATTAGAACTTCAGTCAGGCAGCCATTTTCTAATTGAGAAATGTTGAGCCAATCTAAGTGAATCTTTCTAAATCAATTTTATCCAATCAAGCTTGTGCCTTAGCTTTTACTACAATTGGTAATAACTGAACCAGTTGCTTCTCATAAGAGACTGGAACCGAAGTTGTATCCTTAATCTGTGAAGGTTCCCCAGTATAGGTTCTCAGTCTAACTGAGATCTTACGCCAACTTAAGGGTGGGAATCCAGAGCGAATTTTGGCAAGGACTGGTTCTGCAAACACTAATTCAGCTGCACTGGCATCAACCTCCATTAGAACCGGTGACCATTTAACCAGTCTTTTATTTTGATTGGTTCTGATTTGGATGTTGCTAAGCAATTTAACTGTTCCAAGTTAGATGTAGGTGGGCTTTCCACGGTGTGCACTCTCCTGGATTTTGGCCATTGAGTTCTTTTACTTAATTTGGGTCTATTGGGTCTCTTTTGCCATCTCGAGTCCACATACTGGCAGCAACTACAATGGCTTGCTGGATCAGATTCTGAAGAAAATTTTAACCGTTTGGCTGAGATTTGGCTTTGTTTAGGGGTTTTGCTGTGGGCTGACTTAGACTCCCTCTGTTCAGGACATGCCCTGAGTGAGGCTATGCAAGTGGTGTCTCCCCAAGCTCAGTCAGCCTGGCAAGGGTGTTCACTTCCACTGGCATACCATGTAACTAATATGCTCCACATGCCGCATTTTCTAATGACATAGCAAGTTGTCATGCCTGTTTGAAGTCCAGTTGGGGCTTCAGCTAGTAGGCGCTTTTGCATGATTATATCATTAATCCCATATACCACACATTCTCTCAGCACCTCATTAAAGGTTAAACCAAAGTCACATTCCTGTCAGTCATCTTAATCTCATTCCCAACACAGATTCCCCTGGTTCTAGAACTGCCGAGTAAAACCGATTCCGTCTCAGAATTAGAGGAGCTTGGGCTCATAATATTCCTTAACTAAATCTGTCAACTCTTGAAAGATTTTAGTATCTGGTGCCTCAGGGAAACATGAGGCTCCCAATAACTGAAAGAGCTGTGGGTCCACAGGCTGTCAGGAGAATTACTTGTTGTTTTCATCTGCCCCAATGTCATCTGCCCTAAAAAAAAAACATTCTTTCCACATACCAGGCTCAGTCTTACATTGCAGATTGAACAAGTCAAGCTTCTCAAATAACAGCATGATGCCAGAAATGCTTACCCCAACTCAAAGATGACTGATGCAAGCTAATTTCATTAGGAGTGCATTTTTTCCTCTCCTCACCAGTAAAATAACTCCACAGAAGCCAGTATCCCCAATCAGGGAATTCATATTCTATGGGGTCCACCTGGCTGACATTGTTATAATCACTACACCTATCAGCCACAAACACAAGGAGTGTTGAAGAAATATCATGAGACTCTCAAAATTATAATTCAAGTGTATAATTATGGATACCTATAGCATTAGGACGAAGGATTAGATTTCTTACTATTTTTCTACCAGAGATTTCATAAATGAATCACTGGGTTTAGTTCATTCAAATTGATCTATGGCCGTGAGATAAAAACATTAATTAAAACTGATTAAAGAGAAGCTTTTAATCTAAAGAGATGAATCCTCAATGGCGGATTATGTCAACGTATTTCTTGAGATTGACTGGAGCACATAAAGTGGTGCATGTTAAAATTTCACAGGCCAGGATGAAAGAATGGGCTGATACACATTACAATGAGAATTGCTCCTATTATTAACTTACAAAATGAACCTTTTTGTTGTTATTATGTGGCACATGGGCATCGCTGGCTGGGCTAGCATTTATTGCCCATCCCGATTTGCCCTTGAGAAGGTGGTGGTGAGCCGCCTTCTTGAAACGTTGCGCTCCACCTGCTATTGGTTGACCCCAATGCCATTTGGGAGGGAATTCCAGCATTTTGACCCAGTGACAGTGAAGGAATGGCCATATATTACCAAGTGAGGATGGTGAGTGGTTTGGAGGGGAACTTGCAGGGAGTGGTGTTCCCTTGTATCTGCTGCCTTAGTCCTTCGAGATGGAAGTGGTGGTGGGATTGGAAGATGCTGTCTGAGGATTTTTGGGGCTTTCTGCAGTGCATCTTGTAGATAGTACCCACTGCTGCTATTGAGCGATAGTGGTGGAGGGAGTAGACCCTTATGGACATAGTGCCAATCAAGTGAGCTGCTTTGTCCTAGATTGTGTTAAGCTTCTTGAGTGTTTTTGGAGCTGTACTCATCCAGGCATGTGGGGAGTATTCCATCACACTCCTGACTTGTGCCTTGTAGATGGTGGACAGGCTTTGGGGAGTCAGGAGGTGAGATACTCACTGTAGGATTCCCAGCCTCTGATCTTCTCTTGTAGCCACTGTGTTTATGTGGTCAGTCCAGTTGAGTTTCTGGTCAATGATAACCCCCAGGATGTTAATTGTGGGAGATTCAGTGATGGCAATATCTTTGAATGTCAAGGGGCAGTGGTCAGATTGTGTCTTATTGGTGGTGGTCAGAGCATTTGTGTGGCGTGAATATTACTTGCCACTTGTCAGCCCAAGCCTGGATATTTGCCCAGATCATGTTGCATTTAAAGGTGTACTGCTTCAGTATCTGAGGAGTCACGAATGGAGCTGAACATTGTGCAATCATCGGCAAACATACCCACTTCTGACCTTATGATAGAGGGAAGGTCATTGATGAAGCAGCTGGTTGGGGCTAGGATACTCCCCTACGGAGCTCCTGCTGAGATGTCCTGGAGCTGAGATGCCTAACCCCCAACAACCACAACGAGAGTCAATTGGGAGTGAACCATATTGCTGTGGATCTGGAGTCACATGTAGGCCAGACCAGATAAAGACGGCAGATTTCCTTCCCTGAAGTACATTAGTGAGCCAGATGTGTTTTTCTGACAATCGGCAATGGTTTCATGGTCATAGATCATTTCCAGATTTTTTAAAAATTGAATTCATATTTCACCATCTGCCAAGGCAGGATTTGAACATTAGCTGAGTTTCTAGATTAACAGTCCAGCGATAATACCAGTCGGTCATCACCTCCCTGAGACCTCTGAAAACAAGATTCTGTGGTCCAGATAAGGTAGTTGGGAAATGATTTATTGAGTAATTACTTCTGATCACAGGAAGAATAGGTCATGTCATGTAAACATGTTAAAGCAATATAATCGTGGGAAGGAAAATAAGAAAGAGCGATTATATCAGTGGAGCAGTGGAGGATGACAGAGACAGTGAGAATGAAATAGGAGAGATATATAGTTCATAAAGTAAACCTCCTGCAATTCAACGATCCAATACTGAAATACTGGGACAGTTAGATGATGCATTTTTGCAATTAGAGGATGGACAATTGGAAGATCTATTATGGTTACTTAATAAATTCAAGGAAATCTGCAGAGATATCTCTGGATCTACTACATTAGACAGGCATATGAAAGTAGGGTAATCAGTACTGATTAAACAACATACTTACTGGTTAAGTTTAAAACAAAATTCAGGTAGAAATGGACATTCAATATATGCCAGAGTGAGCTTCGCATGGTCAGGAAGGAGAGATCACATCCAGAATGAGATATAGCCCGAGTTAAGTGTATAGTTTGGGGAATTTGGAGGTAATGTGGAAATTCAGCACAGAGGGGAAGAGATGTGTTTGCTTGCTTTTTTTGGCTCATAGTTTGTAAGGGACTTTTTTTCAACAGGATAAATTTAAGCCCAGGGACAGGGGCCTAACACAAAAGAGTGACCATCTCAGTAAAGCACAACAAAAACAAAGTTGCCGGAAAAGCTCAGCAGGTCTGGCAGCATTTGTGAAGGAGAAAACAGAGTTAACATTTCGGGTCCGGTGACCCTTCCTCAGAACTTAGTAAATCGCAAGTTCATTGATTGGCGACACTTTCTAATTTGACTATCTATTCTACATTATTTTCAGACTGAAGGTAAATAAGAGAAATATTTACAGGCTACAAACTAAAAGACCAATATGAAATTTTTAAAAGCCAAATTAGGTGCCAATTAATTAAAACAGAGTTACCAGTTCCTGCATGATGTGAGAGCTGGTCGACCCCACTGTGGTTCATAGTGACTACATCGGTAGCAAGTACTGGTTGTCTGAGGAACTCCTCAGAGTTGATGAGCTGGAGTCTGCGCTTCAAACACTGTGACTCATCAGGGAGAGGAAGAGTTATCTGGATGCTGTGTTTCAGGAGATAGTCACACCCCTTAGATCAACTACCTTGAATTTCGTTGGTGGTCAGGGACACGAAGGTGTGATTATGAACGAGGCAGGTAGAAGGATTCAGGAGGCATTGCTGAAGGAGCCTCAGCCCTCGAGACTGTCTAACAGGTTTGAGATTCGTGGTCCCTGTGTCGATGAGAGTGTGGGCTGTAGGGAGGATGAGCAAACTGACCACAGCACCGTGGGAGAGGGAGTCATTCAAGAGGGGAGAGAAAAAAGGAAATGTAGTTGTAATTGGGGATAGTACAGTCAGGGGAACTGACACTGTTCTCTGTGGCCAGGATCAAGAGCTCCGAAGTCGGTGTTGCCTGCTCAATACCCGGGTTCAGGATATCTCATTTGGGCTGCAGAGGAACTTGGAGTGGGAGGAGAAAGATCCAGTTGTTGTAGTCCACACAGGTATTAACAGTAAAAGCAGAAGGAGGAAAGAGATTGTGCTGAGCAAATATAAGCAGCGAGAGGCTAAACTAAAAAGCAGAATTGAAAAGGTAATCATCTCTGGATTACTACTTGGACCGACAGCAAATTGACACAGGGTCAACAAGATTAAAGAGCGAAACATGTGGCTCAAAGATTGGTGTGGGAGAAAAGGGCTTGAATTCATAGGACATTGGCACCAGTACAGGGGAAGGGGGGAGCTGTTCCAATGGGATGGGCTCCACCTGAATCATGCTGGGACCAGAGTCCTGGCAAATCACATAGCTAGACATGTAAACATGCCTTTAAACTAAATCTTTGTTGGGGGTGTTGTATAGTTGGCATCAGTTGAATAGAAAATTACAGAAATGGGGGCAGGGGCAAGGATCAACGGAGGTTTTTAAAGTTTCCAGAACAAATGATAGGGCAGAGAGTATGGAAAGGGTCAGATATCTAACTTCAGGTACAGCAGATAATGGTACAACTATGAGAGGTGGGTCAGTCAACACACGACTGAAGGTGTTATACTTAAATACTTGCAATATATGAAGCAAGGTAAATGAGCTAGTAGCGTAGACTGAAATTGTCAAGTACAATGTTCTGAGTATCACAGAGACACTGCTTCAAGGGGATCAGGGTTGGGACCCAAACATCCAAGGATAAACGTCCTATCAAAAGGATAGGCAAATGAGCAGAAGGGATAGAGTTGCCTTGTCAGAAAGAAATTGAATTAAATCAATAGCAAGAAGTGACATAGAGTCGGAAGGTGTAGAATCTTTGTGGTGGAGTTGAAGAACTCAAAGGAAAAAAAAATCCTGATGGGAGATATGCACAGGCCTCCTGGCAGTAGTCAGGATGTGGGGAAAGAAAATAAATCAGGAGATAGAAAAGGCATTTAAGAAAAGCGCTATTACTGCAATCATGGGGACATTGAATACGCAGGTGGACTGGAAAAATCAGGTTGGCAGCATATCTTACAAAAAGGAATTTGTGGAATGTCTACAAGATGGGTTTTTTGGAACAGCTTGTGGTAGAGCCCACTAGGGAACGGGCAATTCTGGATTTGGTGATGTGTAATGAGGCAGACGCAATTAGGGAGTTTGTGGTGAAGGAACCCCTAAGGGGCAGTGACCATAATATAACAGAATTCACCCTGCCGTTTAAGAGGGAGAAGCTGGAATCAGATGTAACGGTATTACAATTGAATAAAGGTAATTACAAAGACATGAGGGAGGAGGTGGCAAGTGTTGATTGGATGAGGAGTCTGGCAGGAAAGATGGTGGAGCTGCAATGGCAGGAGTTTCTGGGGTTAGTTTGGGAGGCAGAGCAGAAATTCATCCCAAGGAAGAAGAACACACTAAGGAGAGGACAAGAAACCATGGCTGACAAGGGAAGTCAGGGACAGCACAAAAGCAAAAGAAAAAGGGTACAATGTAGAGGAAGATCAGTGGGAAGCCAGAGGACTGGGGAGCCTTAAAAACAGCAGAGGACAAAAGCAATAAGGGGGGAAAAGATGAAATATTAAAGTAAGTTAGCTAGTAATATAAAACAAGACTCCAAGAGATTTTAAAGATATGTTAAAGGTAAGAGAGAAGCAACAGTGGACATGGGACCACTGGAAAATGAAGCTGGAGAAGTTATACTGGGGAACAAAGAGATGGTGGAGGAACTGACTAAGTACTTTGCATCAGTTTTCACAGTGGAAGATATCAGCATTATACCAGAACTTCAAGAGTTGGTGTGCAGAGGTGAGTGTAGTGGCCATCACTAAGGAGAAGGTGCTGGGAAAGTTGAAAGGTCTGAAGGTGGATAAATCCCCCAAACTAGATGGATTACATCCCAGAGTTCTGAAAGAGATAGCTGAGGAGATTGAAGAGGCATTGGTAGTGATCTTTCAGGAATCACTGGAGTCAGGGAGGGTGCCAGAGAATTGGGAAATGGATAATATAACGCACTTGTTTAAGAAGGAAGGAAGTCAGAAGATAGGAAACTGTAGGCTGCTTAGCCTTGATAATTTGTAAGATGTTACAGTGCATTATTAAGGAGGAGCTTGCTGAGTGGTTAGAAGTGCAAAGTAAAATATGGATGAGTGAGCACGGCTTTGTCAAGGGAAGTCATGCCTGACAAATCTGTTAGAATTCTTTGAGGAGGTAATGAGCAAGTTAGGCAAGGGACAGCCAGTGGATGTGGTCTTTTTGGATTTCCAGAAGGCCTCTGTCAAAGTGATGCACAGTAGCCTGCTTAAGATAAACACCCATGGTGCTAGCAGGAAGGTCCTAGCATGGATAGAGAATTGGCTGACTGGCAGAAATATGAGAGTGTGGATAAAGGGGTCTTTTTCAAGATGGCAGCCAGTGACTAATGGAGTTCTGCAAAGTCCATGCTGGGACCGCAACTATTCACTTTATACATTAACGATGTGGATGAAGGAACTGAGGGTATTGTTGCTAAGTTTGCAGAAAACATAAAGATAGGTGGAGGCACAGGTAATATTGAGGAAGCAGGGTCGCTGCAGAAGGACTTGGACAGGCTAGAAGAGTGGGCAAAGAAGTGGCAGATGGAATACAGTGTGTGAAAGTGTGAGGTAATGCACTTTGGAAGGAAGAAAAGGCATAGGCTATTTTCTAAATGGGGAAAGGTTGCGATTAGGTTGAGTATGATTGTGGTTGAGGGCTCTGGGTCTGCACTCAATGGAATTTAGAAGGATGAGGAGGGATCTCTTTGAAACTTACCGGCTACTGAGGGGCCTGAATAGGTATTTCCACTAGTAAGAGAGACTAGGACCTGGGAGCACAGACTCAGAGTGAAGGGAAAACCCCTTAGAAGCGAGATGAGGAGGAATTTCTTCAGCCAGAGGGTAGTTAATCTGTGGAACTCATTGCCATAGAGGTCTGTGGAGGCCAAGTCATTGAGTGTATTTAAGACAGAGATAGGTAAGTTCTTGATTGGTAAGGGGATCAAGGGTTACAGAGAGAAGGCAGGAGAATAGAGTAGAGAAATACATCAGCCCTGATTGAATGGTGGAACAGACTCATAGAGAGTCACAGAGATGTACAGCACGGAAACAGATGCTTCAGTCAACCAATGGGCCAAATGGCCAAATTCTGCTCATATATCTTATGGTTTTGTTGTCTTATATAAAATCACCTGATTAAATCTGGCCTAAGCAGGTGGAGTCTACCAGTGGTGTTAATTCCTAAACTGGATTGGTTGACAAGATTCTTCATAGATTACAGAAATGTAAATACAAGAATGAAATCAGATTCATACCAAATTCCTCATTTAGAAGATTGCATTGCTAGGGTTGGCAATGGTTCATTTCATTCTAAGATGATAGAAGTTTACAAAATAATGGAAGGTATAGATAGAGTTGAGGGTAGTTGTCTTTTCCCTAAAATGGGGAAATTCAAGACCAGGGAGCACATTTTTAAGGCGAGAGGGGAGAGATTTAAAAAGACATGAGGCAAATCTTTTACACAGAGGGTGGTTCGCGTGTGGAATGAATTTCCAGAGGAAGTGGTAGGTGCGGTTACAATTACAACATTGAAAAGACATTTGGATGGATACATGAATTGGAAAGGTTTGGAGGGATATGGGTCAGTAAGAGGCAGGTGGGACTAGTTCAGTTTGGGATTATGTTCAGCATGGACTGGTTAGACCGAAGGGTCTGTTTCCATGCTGCATGATTCTATGACTCTATTGAAGGGAAATTTAGAATAATAAACTCTGCTATCACTAATAAGCTGTACTAATATTAGTAAAGATTTCTATTATTAAAACCGTCCAATTTTTTCATTCACTTGTAGGATGTGGACATTGCTGGGCCAGGAGTTTTTGCCCATCCATAGTTGCCCTTGAGAAGGTGGTGGTGAGCTGCCTTCTTGAACCCTGCAGTCCATGCGCTGTAGGTTGACCTATAATGCCCTTCAGGAGGGAATTCCAGGACTTTGACCCAGCGACAGTGAAGGAGTGGCCATATATTTCCAAGTCTTGACGGTGAGTGGTTTGGAGAAAAACTTGTAGGTAGTGGTGTTCCCATGTATCTGCTGCCCTTATCCTTTTAGATGGAAGTAATTGTGAGCTGTCTAAAGATCTTTGGTGAATCTCTCCAGTGCATCTTGTACACAGCACACACTGAGGTGGTGGAGGGAGTAGATGGTTGTAGATGTGTTGCCAATCAAGTGGCTGCTTTGTCCTGGATAGTGTCAGGCTTCTTGAATGTTGTTGGAGCTGTACCCATCCAGGCAAGTGGGGAGTATTCCATCATACTCCTGACTTGTGCCTTGTACATCCAAGATGGTGGCAGCAAAGTCACAGCATTTGTGCATGTGTGGCTCGACCACTTCTGTCTGCCTTTCTTTTCTCTCTCTCTTTCATTTATTTTTGGTCTTTCATTTTTATCCCCATTTTCGGCAGGCATGGTACCTTCCTGGAGTGTTATCAGCGGCAGAAGCGGTTATTTCCTGGAGTGTTGGCAGTGGTGGATCCAGTTTAAGCCCAGTCAGGACCCGGCAGCTTCAGCAGTGGCTGCATTTCTGATGTCGTCCATGTTTGAACCAAGGCTGTGATGAGGTCAGGAGCTGAGTGGCCCTGCCAATACCTGAACTGGGTGTCACTGATCAGGTTATTGCTGAGTAGTTGCTGATTGATAGCACTGTTGATGATACCTTCCATCATTTTATTGATGATCAAGAGTAGACTAATGGAGCAGTAATTGGCTGGGTTGGATTTGTCTTGGTTTTTGTGAACAGGACAGACCAGGGCAATTTTTCACATTGTTGGGTAGATGCCAGTATTGAAACTATACTGAAATAGCTTGGCTAGGGGAGCAGTAAGTTCTAGAGCACATGTCTTCAGTACTATTGCTGGAAAGCTGTCAGGGCACATAGCCTTTGCAGTATCCAGTGCCTTCAACCATTTATTGACATCACGTGGATTGAATCGAATTGGCTGAAGTCTGGTACCTGTGATGCTGGGGACCACTGGAGGAGGCTGAGGTGGATCATCCAGTTGGCTCTTAGGGCTGAAGATTGCTATAAATGCTTCAGCCTCTTATCTTTTGCACTGATGTACTGAGCTCTTCTGTCATTGAGGATGGGGATATTTGTGGAGCCTCCTTCTGCAGTGAGTTGTTTAATTGTCCACCACCATTAACGACTGGATGTGGCCAGATTGAAGAGCATAGATCTGATCCATTAGTTGTGGGATCGCTTAGCTCTGTCTATCACTTGCTGCTTAGCCAGCAATTAGTCCTGATGGGTGGCTTCACCAGGTTGATACCTCATCTTCAGGTTTGCCTGGTGCTGCTCTTGGCATGTCTTCCTGCTCTCCCTATTGAACCAGACTTGATCCCCTGGCTTGATGGTGATGTTTGACTGGGGGCTATGCCGGGCCATGAGGTTACAGATTGTGCTGAAGTACAATTCTGCTGCTGTTGATGATCCGCAGCACCTCATGGATGCCCAGTCTTGAGTTGCTAAATTTGTTCAAAGTCTGTTCCATTTAGCACGGTGACAGTGCCACACAACATGATGAAGGGTATTCACAATGTGAAGGCAGAACTTCATCTCCACAAGGACTGTGCGCTGGTCACTCTTATCAGTGCTGTCATGGACAGATGCATCTGCAGCCGGCAGATTGATAAGGATGAGGTCAAGTATTTTTTCCCTCTTGTTGGTTCCCTCACCACCTGCCGCAGATCCAGTCTAGCAGCTATGTCCTTTAGGACCCAACCAGCTCGATCTGTAGTACTGCTGTCGAGCCATTGGACATTGAAATCCCCCATCCAGAGTACATTTTGCACCCTTGCCACCCTCAGTGCTTCCTCCAAGTGTCGTTCAACTTGGAGGAGTGCTGATTCATCAGCCGAGGGAGGAAGGTGTGTGGTAATCAGCAGAAGGTTTCCCTGCCCATGTTTAACCTGAAGCCATGAGACTTCACGGAGTCCGGAGTCAATGTTAAGGACTCCGAGGGCAACTCCCTCCCATGCTACACCTTTGTTGGGTCTGTCCTGTCGGTGGTTCATGACATATTAAGGAATGGTGATGGTGCTGTCTGAGACATTGTCTATCAGGTATGATTCCATAAGTATGAGTAAATCAGGCTGATACTTGAGCAGTCTGTGAGGTAGCTCTCCCAGTTTTGGCGCTAGTCCCCAGACGACTTTGTAGGGTCAACAGAGCTGTTTCTGCTGTTGTCTTTTCCAATGCCTAGTTTGATGCCAGGTGGTCCATCCGGTTTCATTTCTTTCTTGAGACTTCGAGGTGATTTATACAACTGAGTGGTTTGCTAGGCCATTTCAGAGGGCAGTTGAGAGTCAACCACATTGTCTGGGGTCACATGTAGGCCAGACCAGGTGAGGGTGACAGATTTCCTTCCCTGAAGGGCATTAGCGAACCAGATGGGTTTTTCCGACAATCAACAATGGTTTCATGGTCTTCAGTCGATTCTTCATTCTAGATTTTTTTTATTGATTTAAAATTCCCCCATCTGCCATGGCAGGATTTGATACCGTGTCCTCAGAGCGTTAGCTGAATTTCTAGATTATTGCTCTAGCAATAGGCCATCGCCTCCCCATGGGATTTACTGATAATTTGACCAAATTGGGAGATTTGGAGCAGGAGTAGGCCATTCAAATCTTCAAAACTGCTTTGCCACTATAGATCTTAGCTGATTATCTGTATCAATGTCATATTTCCTCATTATCTCCATTTTGATTGATGTCATTAGTAACTAGAAATTTGTCAGCCTCTGTCTTGAACTTACTCAAGGGTTGAACTTCTCACGACTCTTTAGATTATAAAATTCCAAAGATTTACCATCCTCTTAGTGAAGGGATTCCTTCTCATTTAGTCCAAAATGACTAGAAATCACAGCCAAAGAAAGCATCCTTTGTGCATTGACCCGGTCTAACTCTTTAAGAATTTAGCATGCATCTTTGCAATCCCTTTCATTCTTCAGAACTCAGAGAATGCAGGTCCAGTCTCCTCAATCTCTAATTATAGGACTATCCCAGGAATGAGTTTACTGAACCTCCACTGCACTTCCTCCAGGGCGAGTAATTTTTTATTTGGGCAACAGGACCAGAACTGCACACAATACTCCAGGTGTGGTCTCACCAGTGTTTTACTCAACTGAAGCAAGATTTCTTTATTTCTGGATTGAAAACCTCTGTGATAAAGGTTGACCGTGCTCTATGAACGAAAACACCTGTGTCCCTGTCTGAAGCCTCTTTGTATCCTTCTCACAACTCGCATTCCCATCTTGTTTTGTGTCATCCACAAACTTGGAAATATTACATTTGGTCCCTACATTCAAATCATTGATATAGGTTGTGAAAAGCAGAGATCCATGCATTGATCCTTGAGGTACCCCATTAGACACTGCCAATCTGAGAGTGACCCACCTGTCTCTCCCGGCTCCTCATTTTCTTTTTACATACCTATAGTAGCTTTACAATCAGTGTTAGCTTATGTTCATAATGTATTTTCTTTCTTTATCCATTAAAATTAATGAGAAAAATACTCACCAATTAAACAACTGCTTGTTTTCCTGTGTTATCCCATTTTGATTTTTTTTTTCCTCAACTCAGTCAGTCCACATTGCAGCCAGACTAAACTGGATTGGATGTTTCACCACGCTGTTCTGTTCACATTCTTGCCTCTCACGCTGTTCATGCCGCCACCCTCACGCTGTTCATGTCCACTCCACACCAATTCCCCTGCACACTGGTCCTTTCCATTCACCGCAGCCCCACTCTACCTTTGTTCCTGTCTAACCACTTGGCATTCACACCCTTCTGCCTGAGTCAACATGGTGTTTGACATGGCGGAGAACATGCAGGTCGGTAGTGTTCCCATGCATCTGCTGCCATTATCTTTCTATGTGTAATAGGTGGTGGGTTTCTAAGGTATTGTCAAAGAAGGCTTGGTGAGTTATGGCAGTGCAGCTTTCATTTGATTTGATTTCTTGTTGTCGCATGTACCTAAGTACAGTGAAAAGTTATGTTTTGTGAGTAGTACAGGTAAATGATAGCAACAAGGACATACAGATCATAGGGTGCTTACACAGAATGAGGCATACAGGTTATGACTGCACAGAAGGTGCAAAAGCAAGGTCAAAACGAGCAAGATCAACATTATTTGAAATTAGAGAGGTCCATTCAGCAGTCTAACAACAGCAGGGAAAAAGTTGTTCTTGCACCTGTTGGTGCGTGTGTTCAAGCTTCAGTGTTTTAAATGGTACCGGTCAAGATTATGATGAAAATATTCTCTGCTTACCTGGACAAATGTGGCTCCATCAACACTCAAGAAGCTTAACATCATTCAGGACAAAGCAGCCTGCTTGATTGGCACCCAATCTGACACCTTCAATGTTCACTAGTGACATACCATCTACAGGGTGCACTGCAATAACTGACCAAAAGGTCCCTATTGAAGTGGGGAAACACTCAGCATTGGGTGAGGTTGCAAATGGCTTGGGGAGCGCATTGTTCTAGAGGCTTTGATGCTGGGACTGAAGTACTGAGAGGTAAGGTGTCAGTGGGACAGGAATACTGGGCCAAGGACATTTTTTTATTGCTTCATGGAATGTGGGCTTTGACTCTTAATTACCTTGCTGAAGACAGATTCTCGAGACCTTTTAACTATTGGTGACACAAAAAGGCAGACCCTGAATCCACTTCAGTTTCAACACGGATTCAATCCAACACTGTTGCTGGCTGATCTACATGTTAGTCATGTCCAACAGAGTGAACCTGGGTGGGGGAGGAAAGGAAAATAGGGTGAAATTGTGTAAGTATATGGGCGAGGGAGATGAGGGATTGATGTGGATGAGAGGGTGGTTGAGCAGGAATGATCGGGGTTTGAAGGTGGACGAGAGCTAATGAGCAGGGTGACGGTCGGGTGAGAGCGATGGGTGAGGTGATGGTGAAGGTGACAGTTAGTGTGAAGCAATAAATGGTGGGATTGGTGGGGTGTTGTGGATGTTCAAGGGGATGGGAAGGGTTGAATATGCAGGTGGAATGAGGGTTATTTGTTGGGTAGGTGGGGGTGTTTGGTGATGCGGTGAGTGAGATTGAAAGGCTGGATTGGCAATGTGGAGGAATGAGGTTTGCACTGGTGGGGTGATGGAAGATATAAGGCTGGGTGATGATCATGTGGGTGAGACTGAGGGGTTAGGGAGGTAGATGAGAGAGGGATGATATTGGGGATATGGGTTAAACGTTGGCAAGTGAGACTAATTTAGTTTGAGAAACTTGGTCAGCATGGGTGAATTGTACTGAAGAGTCTGTTTCCATGCTGTATGACTATGTTATGCATGTGGATGCCAGGATGTGAGTGCTGTTGGGGTGGATTAGGTGAATCAGGTTAAGTGGGTGGGTGAGGGAGGAGGCTGGGATTTGGGATGATGATAGGGGGCCAAGGTGGCTGTGGCTGAGTTGGGTGATAGAATGAGAAGTGTGTTTTGGGTTTGGGTGGGCTGTTTGAGGGAAGTGGGCATGTGGTTGGGTTGGATGTGGTAGAGAGGAGTTGGGCTGTGTAAGGGGAAATAGAGGGGTAGCTTTGGGGTTGTAGGCATGAAGTGATGGTGTTGCGGGGTATATTGGTTTGTGAAAAGTGGGGGAGTGGGATATTTGAGTGGTGGGGAGAGGAGAGGCGGGTTAAGGGCCCTGGGTTATGGGGGATGGGTGTGCGTGGATTTGGGAGGAAGTGTGTTTGGGGGTGATAGAAGACGTGAGGGGTGGGAGTGTGAGGTGTCTGTGGGGGTTGGTGGGCTATGAGGAGTTAGGATGTGAGTGGTTAGAGGTGGTGGTGTGTGTCTAGGGAGTTTGGTGAAGTGTGAAGGGGTGTGAACTATGTGGGTGTGAGGGCACTGGTGGGTGTGAGGTGATGAAGTAGGTGGGTTGTGAAGAGATTGGTAGCATATGGTAATAAGGGATGTGAGGGGACTGGGGTTGGGAGTGTGAGAGGTTGGGTGTGTGAGGGGGTGGGATAATAGGGGTTTAGTGGGGTGATAACAGATGTTGGGGTTGGGCTAGGTGTGGGCTGGTGGTAAGGTTGGTGTGGTGGTTAACATTGTGGGGTGGGAGTGCAGGAAGGTGGGTATATGTGAGAGTAGAGGGTTACTGGTCTGTGAGGGGGTTGGTGGTAATAGAGTGCTGGATAGTGGATGTAAGGGGGAGAAGGAAGGGGTGGAGATGGTGGGGGTTGTGAAGGCATTGAGGATTGGAAGTGGTGGGGGTGGGTGTGGTGATGGTGGGTGCAGGGCTGGGGATAATGGGGTGAGTGTGGGAATGGTGATGGTGGCGGTTAAGGGTGAGGATTGGGGTGGTGCTGGTTTGAGGGTGGGGATGGGACAGGGTGGTGCTGGTTTGAGGGTGGGGATGGGGCAGGGTGGTGGGGGTGAGGGTGGGG
>NC_063360.1:39242565-39265361 GCF_021869965.1 Rhincodon typus | reverse complement strand
GGATGAACACAGCAGGCCAAGCAGCATCAGAGGAGCAGGAAAGCTGATGTTTCGGGCCTAGACCCTTCTTCAGAAAAGAAGGGTCTAGGCCCGAAAAGTCAACCTTCCTGCTCCTCTGATGCTGCTTGGCCTGTTGTGTTCATCCAGCTCTACACCTTGTTATCTCTAACCTTCTCACAACCCGAGCTGCAAGTCTTTGTTAAAACTTTAAAGTTGTGAGACAAGATGATACACTAAATTAGTTAACATGAGGCTTTATGGGGTGAATTTAGGAATAAAAGAGGGTAATCATACTACTAGAAATGTACTACAGGTCCCCAAACAATGGGAAAGAGCTAGAAGAATATATATGTAGACAAATTTCTGCCTGTAGGAATGAAGGAATATTCTTCAAGTGAGAGGAGGAAGATTTTAAAAAAAAAAAAAAGGCATGAAGGGCAATTTTTCTTTTAACACAGTGGTTCACATGTGGAATGAACTTCCAGAGGAAGTGGTGGATGTGGGTATAGTTACAGTGGTAAAAGACTTTTAATAAGTACAGGCATAAAAAAATGTTTGGAGCGATATGGGCCAAGTGCAGGCAGGTGGGAGTAGTTTAGTTTGGGATTATGGTTGGCACGGACTGGTTCGACTGAAGGTTCTGTTTCTGTGCTATATGACTAAGAGGACAATAATAATAGACTTTAACTATCCCAATATCAATTGGGTTTCAGGCAATATAAGGGCCAATGAGGTTGAAAAATTCAAGAACTGTCCAGGTATTTGTTTTTCCAAAAATAAAGTGACAAGCCCAACAAGAAGAGACAGTTTTCTGGATTTAGTTTGGAAAATGAAGATGGCCAAGTGGGTAAGGTGACAGTAGACCAACATATCGGGGATAGTGACCACATTTTGGTTAGATTTCGTATTCCTATGGAAAAGGACAGAGATAAATTAGGTGCAAAAGCTTTTAACTGGGGAAATATGAATTTTACAGAATTGAAAAGTGATTTGGATGGGGTGGAACAAAAACAGAAGTTGCTGGAAGCTCAGCAAGTCTGGCAGCTCAAGTTAACGTTTCAGGTCCGGTGACCCTTTCCGAAGGGTCACCGGACCCAAAACGTTAACTCCGATTTTTTTGTTTTTTTTCTTCACAGCTGCTGCCAGACCTGCTGAGCTTCCAGCAACATCTGTTTTTTTTTTCTTGATTTATAGCATCCGCAACTGTTTTGTTGTCTTCTAATTGGATGAGGTGAGGTGGATTGGACAGGACTGCTAAAGGATAAATCAGTGGTAAACCAGTGGGAAGCACTTAGAAGTGAGATCCTTGAGGCACGAAGCAGACACGTCCCTTCCAAAAATAAGGACGACACTGCCAAATCTAGACTCCCATGGTTGTCGAGAAAAATACAAGAGATGATTAAACAGAAAAAGAAAGCTTACGATAGTCACGAAAATCTCAACATTGCAGATAGCCTAGAGGAGTACTGAAAATACAGGGATCAAGTTTAAAAAATAGAAACAAGGAAATCAAAGAGGGAATGAAAAATGTTAGCAAGCAAGATAAAGGAAAACCCAAAAATGTTTTACCAGGAAATAAAGAGCAAAAGAATAGTTAAGGAAAACAAGGGACGTATCAGTGAGGAAGAAGGGAACTTGTGTGAACATGCACAGCGTATGGGAAAAATTTTAATTGAATTTTTTGTTTCCATATTCACAAAGGAAAGGGATGATGTGGATATAGCAGCCACGCGTAGCAGTTTGAAATAATGGACAAAATAACCATAATGAGAGAGGAAGTGTTAGAGAAGACAGAATCCTTGAAAGTGGACAAGGTACCAGGCCCGGATGCATTGTTCCCTAGGATGCTGAAGAAGGTCAGGGAGGAAATAATAAATGCTCTGACAATCGTTTTCCAGTTTTCACTAGACCTACGTGTGGTGCTAGAGGACTGGAGGACAGCAAATGTTGTTTTAGAAAGATTACAAAGGAAACAATTGTAGGCCAGATAGTTGTCTTTCAGTGGTGGGCAAATTGTTGCAGTCAATCCTGAGAGAGAGAGAGAGTGAGGCAGCACAATGGTTAGTATAGTGCCAGGTGTGGAGTTTGCATATCTTTATTATGTCAGCGTGGGTTTCCTCCTCCAAAGATGTGCAGGATAGATGGAGTGTCCATGCTTATTTTCCCTGTAGTGTCCAGGGATGTGCAGATTTGCTGGATTACCCATGGTAAATGCCCGAATATGGGAGTGGGCTTGGGTGGGATGCTATTCAGAGGTTTCGTGCAGACATGTTGGGTCAAATGACTTCTAAGTACACTTTAGGGATTCTGTGAGATTGGATAAACTGTCATTTAGAAAGGCATGTACTAGTGAGGGATAGCCAGCATGGCTTAGTTAAGGGACAGTGCCTTACAAATTTGATTGAGTTCTTTGAGGAAGTGACAAGAAGGATTGATGGTAGTGCACTGGATGTTGGCTGTATGGATTTTAGTAAGGTATTTGACAAGGTCCCACATGGCAGACCGGTCAAAAAAGTAAAAGCCTATTGGATACCAGGTAATGTGTTGAATTAGATCCAAAGTTGGCTTAGTAACAGGAAACAAAGGGTAATGGTCGATGATTGCTGTTGCAAATGGAAAGCTGTCTCACGTGGTGGTCCACAGGACTTGGTGTTGGGACCCCTGGTGTTTGCTTTGAACTTTAATGATTTGGACTTGAATATGGGGTGCGCAATTGGAAAATTTGCAGACGACACAAAAATTGGCTCTGTAGAGAATTGCTGTAAGCTCCAAAATGATATAGACGCGTTGGTGGAACGGGCAGGAAAGTGGCAGGTTGCGTTTAACTGTGTGAGGTAATGCATTTGGGGAGGTCAAACAGTAAAAGGGAATAAATGCAAATATGCAGAGAGGGGTAGAGGAAGTGAGAGATCTTAGTTTGCAAGTGCACAGGTCCTGAAAAGTAGAAGTAAAGGTAGATAATGTTGTAAAGAGGGTACATGGAATGCTGTCCTTCATTTGCAGAATACAAAAGTAGCGAAAGATAAACGTATATGACACTGGTGAGACCACAATTGTAGTACTGTATGCAGTTCTGGTCATCACATTACAGGAAGGGCATAGTTGCTCTGAATATAGTAAATCTTCTCTGCACTGGGGGCTGCCCGTTGGCTCAGTGGTTAGCACTGCTGCCTCACAGCACCAGGGACCCGGGTTCGATTCCACCCTCGGGCTGTGTGAAGTTTGTGCATTCTCCCTGTGTTTGCGTGGGTTTCCACTGGGTGCTCCAGTTTCCTCCCACAGTCCAAAGATGTGCAGGCTCGGTGGATTGGTCATGGGAAATTGCCATAGTGTTCAGGGATATGTGGGTTATAGGGGGAATGTGTCTGGGTGGGATATCTGAGGGTCACTGGACTTGTTGGGCTGAAGGGCCTGTTTCCACACTGTAGGGATTCTATGGAAAACCTCTGTAAAAACTAGAATATTGCCAGGGCTGGAGAATTATAGCTATGAGGAGAGATTGGAGAGGTTAAAGTTGTTTTTCTTGAAACAGAAGGTTGAAGGTTGACATGATTTGAAGTATACAAAATTGTGAAGGGTAGAGATAGAGTAGACAGGAGGAACTGGTTTCCCTTGGCAGAGAGTTCAAAAACCAGCAGTCACAGATCCAAGCAAGTGGCAGAAGGATTAGCGGGGACATGAGGAAAACTTTTTACGCAGAGGCTGGTTGATATCTGGAATTCGCTGCCTGAGTTGGTCATGGAGGCAGAGACCCTAAAACTCTTTTTTTTTTTTAAAAGTACCTGTAATCTACTTCCCAAATGCTGTAAGCTGCAGCACTGTCGGGCCATCTGCAGGATAAGCGGATTAAAATGACACCTGGGTGTCTTTGTATCAGCATGGAGAATGTGGACCACATGCCCCCCTTCTGTTCTGCATCATTTCAGTGGTTCCCTTCGCTCCCAATCCCTGCCGTTTATGTCTAGTTACTCTCCTCTCCACAGCAACCCCCAAAAAATGTTTTGTAAAGTGGTGATGTATTTGTAAACATTGTAGTTTAGACCATGGTTTCAGACGCTTGATCTTTTCAAGGTTGGAATGAGTGATTATTTTCTCCCAAAAAGGTACTTTGTCAAGTTAGTTAGGGTACAGTAATTTTCAATTGGCAATGTTGTGTAATGAAATTGCATTAAAAGTAAACTTTTCTCCATGCACATGTTCTATTCTGAGTATAAATGCCAAAGGCAAATCACTCTGTAAATTGTATGTGCAATTATATGAGATTGTGTTCATTAATTGATCTCTATACAAGGGTCACTCCTTAGCATATGAAGGATCTTCATTGGGTATGTAATCATTGCTGTCTCATATCAGGTAGGGAAAGGTGAGTTTTGATCATTTTAATTTGAAAACTTTGCTGTAGGCATCAGATTGACATCTTCCCTGGCTGCTTTCTCTAAAGCTATTTCTGCTTGTTTCCCAAATTAACTTTGTGGATTACTTTGATTAGTTGAGCGGACTGGGAATTAATTTCATCTCTGTTGGCAGTCTTGTGGTTCCTCCTGATAAAGCATTACATACTGTTCATAAATCTTATCTTTTAACATACCAAAAGCAGCAACAAAGCAAGATGCATGTTTATGAAATCTATAACGTTATTACTCTCCTGTGGTGTTACCTGAGAGGAGTCAAAGCTTCAGTGAAGTCTTCTGGGGAGTTAAGCTGAAGGCTAGGTGATAAGTAGACTCTGTACGTGGAATTTTGTTCAGTCAAGTATTATCTGCTTATTTTTGTCATTCTATCATGTCACCACCTATTTTGAGGAGGTGTCCTAATACTCCAGTCCAACACCTGGGATCATTACGAAAGTTAAAGATTGATTCAAAGTACTCAAAATACCCAAGGAATGGACTTTAGTTAACAAAAAACACCAACTATGTATCTGTACTTAACAATAACATACACTTATTACAAATTGAAATCGCAGGCAAACAAAAATATGAATTCTCAACCTACAACTCTACTAGCTGAAATGCTTAACCCCCTTAAGTCCCAACACAGACACACACACCCCAAGATGATGAATCATAGTTCAGTTATGCCAGTTGACAGAATTCGATGAGGTACCCTCTTTGCTTCCGAAGAGCTTCTGTTCTCTGATCCCCTTGCTTCCACATTCTTTCAGTCATTAGGACCAGACTATTCAGGGGAGACGCTAGGTATGGTGGATGTTTGGAACTCTTCCGCAAATGGCAATTGATGCTAGACCAGTTGTTAGTTTCAAACCTGAGATAAATGTTTGCGTAGTATTAAAAGATATGGGGCAAAGGCATGTATCTGGAGTTGAGCCACAACTTGACCATGATTCCATTGAATGAGAGCAGAGCAGGCTTGAGGGATTGAATGGCCTACTCCTGTTTCTGTGTTCTCAAGTCACTGTTTAGAGGAAACAGCTTACAGCAAATGATGGGTGTGAAAATAACACGTTATCTCCCAGGTTTTGGTTATTTCATTGCAGAGAGAGAGAGAATCTTCTGCAGTTTGGAGGCTTCTCTCTTGTATCATAAACACACCTTCCCAGGAGCCAGAGATTTGTTGTTATGCTGATGACATCTGACATCTGTGGAAGGACAAATGTGCTGACACCAATGTCCTTGAAGCAGCAAGTAGCACCAACATTGAAGCCATAATCACCTGTGCCAGCCACATGCTTTGGATGCTGAAGTTCCTAAGCAAATCATCTTTCACAACTCAAGCAAGGTACTTGAAAGAGAGGAGGCAAAGGAAGCGTTTCAAAGATTCCTTGAGCTTTCCTTGAAATGCAGCATAGATGTCAAAGCATGGGAGAGACTCAGAAGAAACTGACTTAACGGAAGCTGCTGTGTGAAGGTTCCAATTGTTCAAGAACACCTATCAGCAAGAGGAACCAGAGAAAGGAATACCAGCAATCTTGATGCCAAGGACTCTTCTACCTCGCAAAAACACTGAGCAAATGTGCAGTCAGAATGGGGCTCTAAGATTGAGCTCATCGCTACACAAGGACACACTAAACCCGTGTGCATTGACATGGAATGTTCTAGGTGGACAATCATGCTGTCACTAATAACACAATCTACACACAAAAACTCATCGTTTTTGCACTGAAGAGATTCTTATCCGGTAATTTGACAATGTAAATGGAATATAATTAACCCTATTCATTGTCTGTTCATGAGTTCTTCAAGAAGGTGGCTCGCTGTTCTCAAGGGGTGAGTCAGGACAGGCAGTGAATGCAGGTCTAGCCAATGACCCATTCATCCCATGACTAATTGAGGGAAACTATGGAAGGATCATAGGGATTAGGAACAGGGATCAGCCATTCAGCACTTTGATCCTGCTGCGCTATTAAGTTTTGTTTTTATTCATTCCTGAGATGAGAAGCATCACTGGCTAGCCAGTATTTATTGGCCAGAGGGCAGTTGAGAGTCAACCACGTTGCTATGAGTCTGGAGTCACGTGTAGGC
Source organism: Rhincodon typus (assembly GCF_021869965.1). Taxonomy (NCBI): domain Eukaryota; kingdom Metazoa; phylum Chordata; class Chondrichthyes; order Orectolobiformes; family Rhincodontidae; genus Rhincodon; species Rhincodon typus. The sequence goes on along the minus strand of NC_063360.1, from coordinate 39,258,879 downwards.
CAGACCAGGCAAGGGTGACAGTTTCCTTCCCTAAAGGACGTTAGTGAACCAAATGAGTTTCCTCCAACAATCAACAATGGAGTCATGGTCATCATTAGACTCTAAATTCCAGATTTTTATTGAATTCAGATTTCACCATTTTCCTTAGCAGGATTCGAACCCAGGTCCCCAGAACATTACCTGGGTCTCTGGATTAACAGTCCAGCGATAATACCACTAGACTGTCGTCTCCCTCCTCCAGACTGCTGATCATTCTGCTGCATTGAGTTTATATAATTGTACAGCACTGAAGGTAGCCATTTGGCATTTCGTTCTTTCTGACTCTGCAATGTTAGCCTCTTGGAGCAATTCTTGTATTCTTTTTATCCTTATTTTTCCTTCCAATAAATCTCTCTCCATTTCCCTTTCAGAAATAGTTGGGGATTTTGTCTCCTCCATAGTATCTAGTCAGTTATTCAGTAATCACTTGTATTATTATATTGTCTTTGTGGAATAAAATTGGTACGTGCTTCACAAAAACTAAATGGAAAAATGTCCTGACGTGCTTTGATTTTAAAAACTCATCTTACCAGTTAAGATAATCTTGAATTTGTGCTCATTGACCAATGCAGGTACTGTTCCACTATAGTAGGCAGCCTGTTTAAATTTCAGTACTTGGGAAAGTAGCTAGTGAAGGGAGGCCTGTGATTACACTTGTTTCACTTTTAAGCTGTGCAGTTGCTGTGATGGATTTAATCGAGAGTATATGTGCTGCTGCACAGACTGCTTTATGTCCATATTGTATGGCCTGACTACATCTACACGGGCAAAATGTCTTTTTTATATTAGAAATATTATCACTATTTGCATTTCTCTCAGGATAAACCCATTGCATGTGTGCTCTGTGACAACAGATGGAAGCGAGTGGATTAAAATTTTTACTACTGATAGTCACAGATACACCAGGTGTGAGCACTGGATAATGCAGACTTCCTACAATTGCACGTAAGAATAAAAATGACATAATGTCCTCTCAAAAATAGGAAGACTTAAATCTACCTTTATTAATAATGGCTTTTACTTCTAACGAAAATCTTGTGATGGGGTTAGAGTAATTTTTCAGAAAATAACATTTGTTCCAGATAAATTGTGCAAGGTACTTTTTCTCCATCATGGCTAACCTCCAGTGACATCAAAATACCTGCAGATCTGAAACTGTAGCAATTGAATCATAGCTTGTAGTCTGTACTCCGTCTATTATTTAAATGACGATTTTTAAAACCATATTGGAAGCCATGTCCTTTAGATTTATAAATGTACTCTTGTACATTTACATGGAAAGCTATTACCTGAACGAACAGTAGTTTTGTTGTCTAGTCTACCTTGTTTTGTAGTATTTGACCTTTGGAACCGCACTTTACACACGTTATTTATGTTGTTATTCCAGCAAGCAGTATGTTTTAAGGTTGGTACTCGGTTGACTTTTGAAGACCAAAATGCACTCCACATAATTCAGATTGTCTTACAGCTCTTTACATTTGACTGTGTAGTTGCTTTTAGGTTTATACTAACTATTTGGCTTGATGATTCATATCTTGTGCACATACCTTAAAGTGCGCATACTTATCATGTGACATGGACCAAGTGCAATCAATTCTGACAAAGGCCTTTCTTTGTTCAGAACTCACGGGCGGGGTGGTGACACTTGTACAGAACAAGTATTTGCTTTTCTGTGTGAAACATCTAATGCAATTGAAGGCTACAGGCAAGGAGACATTGTGATATTTTGCTGTATTATAACATTCATTCTGAATATTATAGTTTGCTTCTGTATTGTAACGTAAAAAGAGTCTAGACCTTTTAGGTGCCAGGAACATACGAACATACAAATTGGAAGAATGATAATTAAAATGAATGGATGCACATCTGATAGGTGTGAGAATGATTTTCAGTTTGATTGAATGGTTGGATTTTACAGATGCCTCAAATGTAGACTGGGGATTATACTGCCATTCTGTATAAGCCATGTACAGTAATGAACATGTTTTTGTAAAACAAAATCTTCAATTTGGTTACAAATTTAAAGGATTTTTCTTTTACCAACATCATCTGCAGTCTTATTACATGAAGCATTGCAACTGACTCACATGTCTATTGACAAAGTAGCATATCCTGCAATATAGGGACAAAATCCCTCTTGTTTGTGATGAACTTTGGATAGTAGTGATGTGCCACGTTTTGGTTGTGCCTGTAGTATTGTTTGGCAGTGGAAGAGCAGTGTTGTTCTATTTAAATGACAGTGCAATGAGAGGTTTCCAGTAAATGCAAGCTTGGTTTACATGTTAGCAAGGGATGACCAACCACAGAAATTCAGTGACACAGGAATGAATATGACAGTTGTGGGAGAGAACACAAACCAGTAGAGAGTTATGTTCTCTGAAAAAATTCACATATTTGCCAGTATAAATGTGCACTAATTGTGAGCAATAAATGCAGAATGAATAGTTTTTGAAAATGTTATGATTCCAGTGACAGCTGTCTAACCACTAGGTAACTGATTTGATGACGAAAGTGTGTTAGCTTCCTTTGTGACGTAAGCAACTGTGCCATTGTCAGATTTTGATTGAGGTACTGTTAGCTAACAATGCTCCATTAATTCAAGTCACCAATAGAACCTTGGACTGTGACACTGCTTGTATGACTATGTCTTTTGTTTGGAATTGTCTTCCTTCTCAAGAACAGTTTGTAGGTTTTTTTTGTAATGCCTAGGGTTTTGGTGTTTGAGATTTGTGCAAATCAGAAATGTTTTCTTTCTGTGCTGGTAACCGCAGTCATTATGGGCCAGCAGGAAAGATCATCTTTAATAGATTAGTTGGGATAGAAATAACATAATGCATATATTCATATGTTGAGGGTTTGATATGAAATGAGCAAGCCCTATTTTGAATTTGTTTGTGCTGTTGGTTCCTTGAGATGTTACATTTTCAAAAGATACTGTGTATTGTGGAAATTGAACAAGAGTCTGGTAGCGTGGACTTATTGAAAGTCTTTTACTGAAAATATTCTAGTGGGTTGATTGCTGTTTCTGTGTACATTCAACATTGTCCATTTGATTGTAGTAAATATATAAACATATGAATCAGGAGAACGCCATTGAACCCTTTAAGCCTGCTTCACCATTTGATAAGATCATGACTGTGCCCTCGACACTCTGTCTACTCCATACACTTTGATTCCCTTGACAATCAGGAAACTATCTAATTCAGCTTTTAAAAACATTCATTAACATTTCCTCCACTAAGTCTCTCAACTTGGCGAAAAACCTTCTTTTCACCTGTCTTAAATGGGAGACCCCTATTTTAAAATTCCATCCTTAGTTCTCTCTCCATTGAGGAGAACCACCTTTTCAGCATCCACACTGTCAAATCTGTTCCCAATCTTCAATGTTTTAATCAGATCACCACTTCTTGTTCTAAACTTTAAGCGATAAGGGTCCACCCTTTCCTCCAAAAAAAGCAGCCACTTCATCCCAGGAGTCATTGAAGTGAACCTTATCAAAAGTGTTTCTAATGCAGTTATTTACCTTTTTGAAGAAGGAGATCAAAACTCTGTACAGAGCTGATGGTGTTAAATATGACAACCTAGGTAAAGGTGAGAACAGGCTGGAAGATATTAAAGGTCACTGGATCTTTCCGTGCAGAAGGAAATCATTCAGCCTGTCATTCTCTGCTGGCTTTCTGAAATATAATGCTGGTAACCTCTTCCTATAGCACATACGTTCTTCCCTTTTCGTGTAATCTAATTCCTGCTTGAATACCTCAATGAATCTGCATCTACTACACACTCCCAGTAGTGCATTTAGTCCTTAACAACTCTGTAAAAGAAATGTAATTTCCTCATATCATAATTCCTCCTTTTGCTGAATGTGTTAAATCTGTGTCCTGTTGTGGGAACAGATCCTCTGCATTTACTGTCCAGACCATGAAAGATAGGAGTAGAATTAGGCCATTCAAGCCTTTGACTCTACTTCATTGTTCAATCTCAACCCCATTCTCCTGCCTTCTCCCCATAACTTTTAATCCCCTTACTAATCAAGAACTTATCTATTTCTGTATTGAACATACTCAATGACTAGGCCTCCACAGCTTTCTGCAGCAATGAGTTCTATAAATGCATCACCTTCTGGCTGAAGAAATTGCTCATCTCATTTTGAATAGGTAGTCCCTCCCTTCTGAGGTTGTGCCCTCCAGTCCCAGACACTCCTACGAGTGGAAACATCATCTCCACGTACACACTATCCAGGCCTCTCAGTATTCTGTAAGTTTCAATCAGATCCTCCCTCATCCTTCTAAACTCTGTCAAGTACACATCCTGCGTCCTCAACTGCTGCTCATATGACAAGCCCTTCATCCCTGGGATCATTCTTATAGACCTCCTCTAGACCCTCTCCAACACCATGTCCTTCCTTAGATACAGGGCCCAAAATTGCTCTCAGTATTCCAAATGTGGCCTGACCAGAGTCTCTCAACCTAGAATGTAGATCTCTGATCTTGTATTCTAGCCCTGATAAAATGAATACTAACATTGAAATTTCCTGACTACCAACTGTACCTGCATATTAATCTTAAGACAATCCTGAACTAGGACTCCCAAATCTCTGTGCTTCAGATTTCCGAAGGCTTTCCCCATTTAGAAAATAGTCTACATCTCTTCTTCCTACCAAACCACACAACCTCACACTTTCCCACATTGTATTCCATCTGCCACTGATTTGCCCACTCTCCTAGCCTGTCCAAGTCCTTCTGCAGTCTCCAAACCTCACAACATTCTTTCTATCCACCTATCTTTGTGTCATCTGCAAACTTAGCAACAATGCCCTCGGTTCCTTCGTACAGAATATTAATATATTAACGTGAATACTTGTGATCCCGACGTGATCTCTGCAGAACTCCACAGTCACCGGATGCCATCCTGAAAAAGTCTCCTTTATCCCCACACCCTACATTCTGCCAGTCTGCCAATCCTCAAGCCATGTCTGTACCTTGTCCCTAACGCCACTGGCTCTTGTCTTATTTAGGAGCCTCCTGTGTAGCACCTTGTCAGATGCCTTCTGGAAATGCAAATACATCATGCCCACTGGCTCTCCTATGTCTAATTTGCTTATTACCTCCTAAAAGAATTGTCACGCATGACCTCTCCTTGATAAGCTGTGCTGACTCAGCTCTATTTTACTATGAACCTTAATAATAGACTCCCAAATCTTAGCAACAATTGAGATTGGGCTAACCGGCCTATAATTTCCTGTCGTCTGCCTCCTTCGCTTCTTAAATAGGAGTGTTACGTTAACTGTTTTCCATTCCACTGGGACCCTCGCTGACAGCAGTGGTTCCTGAAAGATCACTACCAATGCCTCTACAATATCCTCAGCTATCTCCTTCACAACACTTGGATGTTGTCCATCCGGTGCAGACGATTCACTCGCCTCTAGACTTTTCAGTTCCCCCTGCACTTTCTCCATGGTGATGGCCACTGCACTCACCTCTGCCCCTTTGACCTTATTCCTTTTTTAGTTGTCCTCTGGCTTTTAAAGGCTTCCCAATCCTCTGGCTTCCCATTAATCTTTACCATTTTGTATGCTTTTTCATTTGCTTTAATGCTGTCCCTGACTCCTCTTGTGAACCATAGTTGCCTCATCCTTCCCTTACTATGTTTCTTCTTCCTCAGGGTGAATTTCTGATATGCCTCCTGGATTACCCCAAAAACTCCCAACATTTTTGCTCCATTGTCTTTCTTGTTAGCCCCCCTTTGAATCAACTCTGTCAAGTTTTTCCAGCACTCCTTTGTGATAACCCTTAATCAATTGTAATATAGTTCATCCGATTTAAACTTCTCCCCTTAAAACTGCAGGATGATTTCCATTATATTATGGTTATTGCTTCCTAGGGGTTCCTGCACCTCCAGCTCCCTAATCAAGTCTGTTTCATTACAAGACACCAAGTCCAGAATTGCCTGTTCCTTGCTGGGCTCTACGACACGCTGATCTGCAAAACCATCTCCTTGACATTCCATGAGTTCCTTTTCTTGGGATCTGATACAAACTTGAGTTTCCTAGTCCACTTGCATATTGAAGTTCCCGATGATTAATGTAATAGTACCACTCTGAATTAGTATCCAGCCAAGGCGTTAATTAAACTAATCAAGCAGAGTCATCATGGCTTCATGAAAGGGAAATCGTGTCTGCTCAATTTATTGGAGTTTATTTTGAGGGAATCTCAACCCGAGTGGATAGAGGGGAATGCTTTGTATGTTGTATTGTTTGTATGTAGTGTGTTGCATTTGACAAAGTACCTCACAAAGGTTTAGGTTGAGAGAAAGTAGCCCATGGTGTTGGAGGTAGAGAATTGGCAAATAGGCAGGCAATAGCCAGTGGGGATAGAGGGTTCATTTTTGGGTTGGTGGTGTGTAACCAGTGAGGTTCCTCAGGGATCAGTTGTGGGACTAAATGTATTGGAAGGAAGCAAATGTTGTGCAGCCAGATTTTGCAGATGACACAAAAATAGCTGGAAAGGCGCTCTGAGAGGGATACAAACTATTATCAACAAGATATTGATAGATATATTGGGAGAGAGGGGGCAAGTCCGTAAATGGAATATAATAAGGGAAAATGTGAAATTGTTCATTTTGGAAGGGAGAACAAAAGAAAAATATTATTTAAATGGAGACAATCTGCACCACAAAAGGAAATGAGGGTGCTTGTGCACAAAACACAAAGTTAGCACACAGGCAACAGGTAAACAGGGAGACAAATTGAATGTTGGCCTTTATTTCAAGGGGGTTGAAATACCAGAGCAAAAGTATAAGTCTTAGTGAAACCATACAAGGTGCTGGTGAGACCATACCTGGAGTACTGGGAGTAAAGTTTTGGCAAAGATCAGGAACATCAACTAGCAGCAAAACGGCACAACGCGCTCTCCTCCATATCGGTACACTCGGACTGTGAAGGCCATCAGTTTAGCTGGGCCAAGGTAACCATAGTAGCCCAAGCCAAACGTAGACACGCACGGGAATTCCTAGATGCATGGTTCTCACCCATAATGCAATCAACAAGCACATGGAATTGGACCCCATATACAAATCCATGCAGATCAAAACCGGAAATGACACTACTCACCACAACGGACCAAATAGTATAAATTCCAAGCGGAGTAGAATAACATCGCTTCATCAGAGGCTCCACTGATGATGTCATCTAACATGGTGACATCGTCTAAATGAGAACAAGCCAGTTTGGTGAGCAAGTCAACAACCTCAGTACTGGGAGCAGTTTTGGTCCCCTTATTTAAGGAAAGTTATTTCTTTAGAGGCAGCTCAGAGAAGGTTCGTTAGGATGATCCAGAATATGGATTGTCTTAATGAGCAAATACCCAACAGACTGGGACGCTACTCATTGGAATTTAAAAGAATGAAATTGGCACCCCTTTATTCTGAGTCAGATGAGGAATTTCCTGAGGGTTGAGTGTTTTTGGACCTCTTTGGAGCAAAGATCTGTATATTTAAGATTGAGATATATTCTCGATTGAGTGGAATCGAGGGTTACAGAGAAAGTGTAGGAAAGTGGACGTGAGCAGTGTCATCCAGATTTGTTCCTATTGAATGTCAGAGCAGTCTCGAATGGCCAAACAGCCTATTCTTATTCTGATTATCCGCTTTTGTGATTTCTGTTAAATACACTGTAATAAAGCGTGTGACTCCTTCCTGTCCAGAGGTTAAAATAAATCCCAGTGGGGATTCATGATTTAGGACCAACAGGTGTTTAATGCATAGATGTTTAAAATTAAAAAATAAACTGGAAGTGGGAGTATTAAAAATGAACAATGCATTGGAAATGAAACAGGGCAATATTGGGGTTTTAGTGGGAAGCCCTATTAAACTGATGCCATAGTACTGCAATGTTGAAAAAGGCAAATGGAATCTTAGGATATACAGTTAAAGGATGGAACTGAAGTCTGAGTGTTCTTCTTTGAATATTAGCTTGACTATTGTGTTCAGTTCTGTGGATAATGATTGAAGGAAATATTGTAGCGTTGATGGGAGTACAGACTGGAATAACTAATAGTTAGTGAAAAGCTTGTTTCCTACTGAGCCGCTGACCTTGCATTGCCTTTTCCTGGCCTCTGTACTTTGTACTTTGTGTATTAAATGTTTCCTTGCGTACAAACCTAACCTTTAAAAACTGTCATCTTCACTGTGGTCTAATTTTTTTTAAACTCCTTACCCTGGTATCCTTACAAGTTACTACTGTTGAATACTGGAATAACTTCTAGTCATTCAGCTTCTAGAAGGAGAAGCATTAATGTTACAAGTATAGACCATTCACCTGAGGTTTTCTCTGAAATGCATGCCAGGTTGAAATCTTAACTGTTAGTTATCCCCCAAGTGTTTGCTGAATTTTTTTTCATTTCACAGGGCCATTGAATCCAGCAGACTGAGATTTGAACTTGGATCCTCAAGGTTAATGGCCATTCATGCTGTTCCTGTCATTTTTATTTCCCAAAATAATTTTTCTAAAAATGTTCTCACCATTTCTTTTCATCCCATCCACTCTAGTAAATGTGCTGCTGGGAGGGAATTCCAGAGGCAAACATCAATTTGTGAACACCTGTTTATGAACCTCAAGGGATTTAGCAACATCTGCTCAATAACGTTTGGATCAGGATCTGTATTTCAGGCCCATTCTTCCCCTCCTGCAGTTTTAATTTTTTTATCATTCAGTCACATTGTATTGCGTCCATAGGAAACAGATCTACAAGATTAATGTTATTAAAATTAGAGCAAGATAGTGGAAATATACTGGATCTTTCAGCACATGAAAGAAAAATATGATCAGTTTGCATTACAGGTGAGTCCCCGATGTTCGTAAAAAGCTAATTGAAATTTTACATTTCATGTAATGAACTAGACTGGCACGTGAGATGTTGCTTCTGCTATACACAGTGCACTGTGGATTTCCTCAGTCTTAACTCAAGGCTGCATAATATCTATGTTTCCTATCTTCCACGGTAGTTGGGAAAAAAAGCAATTTTGAAGCAAAACTGTTGAATAGATACAAGTGGGGAAGGTTGTTTCCTGCATGTTAACTCGTTCACCCAGAGTAAAAATAAAGTTCCATTTCCTAATTACAACATCCAACTTGATGCTTAAAAGATTCTTAGAATTTACTTTTACATTTAGTTTCATTTCAAATATTGATATAATCTTAGTTGGGTTCACAAGTTTTTGTTTCTGAAGAAGAAATCTGAAATCCTGTTAGTTACTAAAAGAATAAAACAACATTCCATGGTTGAAATAAAGTCATTTTTCATATTCAATAGTCAAAACAAATATTAGATTCTATCTTGAGTAAGCACCAATACTCTGAAACCCAAAGTCAGTATAAATTCAATGTAAATTGGGAAAATTGTTTACTATAATAAACAATAAACAAGTGTCAGGTACAACTAAGACAAGTCTTGCACATTGCCTCCAACGTTCCAGCATACATGTCATCCGTCTCAGCCATAAAGTCCTTCAGAACTCCTGTCTTCCTCAAATGAATTTCAGCTCCTGTTCTAGAATATACTTTGTAGATGACAGTAGCGCCCAAGCTGAGTTGTGCAGCTAGGACGTTCACCAAAACTGGTAAACAGCTGGGGAGGTTCTGCAGATCAGTTTAGAATGGTCTGAATGCATGGATCCATTGGTGTTACCTTTTAAGTAATAGTTGTTATGACAGTATATTTGCTTGTTCTCAGAATCTGGATCTGTCATCTTTAACTCGCGTGAACTACACCATTGGGATTATCACCTGAGCTTTTGTATAGTCTCAATCTATTTGTCTCACTGGAGGGTCGGAGGCTGAGGGCTGACCTTCTAGAGGTTAACATAATCATGAGAGGCATGAAAGATCATCACCAATGCGTCCATAATCTTAGATATATGTAAGTTAAAAGAGAGGCAAGAGTGGACATTGGACTGCTGGAAAATGAGGCTGAAGAAGTAATGGGGAAACAAAGAAATGGTGGAGGAACTGAATGGGTACTTTGCATCAATCTTCATGGTGGATGACTCCAGTACCATACCAGAACTTCGAGAGAGTTGGGGCAGCATAGGTGAATGCAGTAGCCATCACTAAGGAGAAGGTGCTGCGGAGTCTGAAGGTGGATAAATCGCCTAGAGCAGATGGACTACACCCCAGAGTTGTGAAGAGGATAGCTGAGGAGATTGGAGGCATTGGTGGTGATCTCTGAGGAATGACTAGAGTCAGAGAGTCACAGAGAACTGGAAAATAGATAATATGACATTCCTCTTTAAGAAGGAAGTGCAGCAGAAGACAGGAAACTATAGCCTGACCTAAGTTGGTAATATTTTAGAGTCCATTATTAAGGTTGACATTGTAGAGTACTTGGAAGTGTGTGGTAAATATGGCTGAGCCAGCACAGCTTTGTAAAGGGTAGTTCATGCCTGATAAATCTGTTACCTTCTTTGAGAAGGTTAAAGAGCAAGTTAGATAAAGGACAGCCATTGGGCATGGCTTATTTGGATTTCCAGAGGGCTGCAAAATAAAACGAGCTCATGGCATTAGTCATGGTAATGGCATGGATAGAGGATTGGCTGACTGGTAGAAGTCAGACTGTGGATAAAGGTGTCTTTTCAGGATGGCAACTGGTGACTACTAGAGTTCCGCAGGGGTCAGTTGTTGGGACCACAACTAAACACACTGTGCGTTAATGATGTAGATGAAGGAGCTAAGGATATTGTTCCTAGGTTTGCAGATGACACCAGTGTGGTGGGTCAGGTAGTGCTGAGGAAGTGGCCAGGCTGCAGAAGGACTTGGACGGACTTGGACAGACTCGGAAAGTAAATCACATCAACTGCACTACACTCACCAACATATTTAGTCACCTTTTTAAAATAATCAATTAGTCAGATAGGATTGCCCGCGAACAAATTTGTGGTGACTATTTCTGATCAACTCCTGCCTTTCCAAGTACAGTGTTGATTAATCCTGTCCTGCAGAATTTTTTCCAATAATTTCCCTACCGCTGGCATCAAACTGGCCTGTAATTACCAGGCCTATCTCTGATGCCCTCCTTGATCAAAGGAACCATGTTAGCTATCCTCCAATCATTTGGCAGTTCACCTGTGGTTAGTGAAGTATTAAGTATCTCTGCCAGGGCCCCAGTAATCTCCTTGCATCCCATTGCAGCCTGGAATACATCTCATGAGGCCTTTGGGGATTTGTGTATCTGTATGCCCATTTAAAATATTTAGTGCCTCCTCCTTACTAATCTTAACGTGTTCTACAACCTTACTGTCCCAGGTGAAATCCCCCCCCTATAAAGTCTTCCTTCTGTGTGAATTAAGATAAGCATTGATCTAAGAGCTGACCCATGTCAACTGGCTCCACGCACAAGTTGGTGCTTAGACTCTGATGGGCCCCAACCTTACCCTTGTGATTCTTTTACTCTTAAATATACTTTTAAAAATCCTTGGAGTTTTTCTTGATTCCATCTGACAAAGATATTTTGTGGACCTCTTTGCCCTCCTAATTTCCTTTTAAAGCAACTTCCGATACACTCTACACTTTTGAAGCACCTCCCCTGTTTTTAATGCACTGTACCTGACAGGTGTTCCCTCCTTTTTCTTCACAAAACTCTTTGATATCCCTTGATGCCCAGAGTACCCTGAACCGCTGCCTTTGTCCTTTACTCTTAGAGAAACACACTGGGCCTGAATTCTCACTATATTTTTAAAATACATTTTCCAAATGTAGACTTACTTGCAAGTAGCTGCTTTCAGTCTGTTTGTTAGTTTCTAATGCTATTGAAATTGTCCTTCCAGCTGCCAGTTTAAACACATGATTTCTGCACTATCCTTATTGCTTTCCATAATGACTTTGAAGCAAAGTATTATGGTCAGTACCCCCAAAATGCTCACCCATTGAAACTTCAACCACTTGACTGCTTTGTTCCCTAGAATTAGGTCTTACATTGCTGCATCTCCAGCAGGGCTATCTACATACGGTGGATGTTATTAACTTGTCTGGTATGGGTCCTTTCTGTCCCTGGTATCTAGGCCAATTTGATGATCAAGGCTAACAGGGAAGTAATACAGACATTTTTTAAAGAATATTTTAATGTTTAAAATGTCTTAATGTTTTGCATTGATTCATGGCATGAGGGCATCTCTGGCTAGTCACATTTGGGCTAGATGAGGTAAGGATGGCACTTTCCTTCATTAAAGGTCATCAGTGAACCAGATGGGTTTTTACTGACAGTCAACAATGAATTCATGGTCATCATTAGACTTTTAATTCCAGATTTATTTTGTGATTTCAGCATTTTGTTTTATAAAGAGCAAAACTCTACCTATAAATTGCTCCAGTTCCAAATACAATAGAGACAGCCCCTGCATTTTTCCTAAATTTGCACTTGTTAACTCATTGCCCAGATATTAGCATGTGTTTTCTGCATGGATGTTTTTGTTGCTGCTGATGTGTTATCCTGAGAAGATGCATTAGAATGCCCCATATTGGCTGCAGACAGGTACATAATTCTTAAGTCCCCAACTGGTGATTGAATTGATAATTACAAGTTGGATGGACATCTTTTGAACATTGCACCTTAGCAACTGTTTGTTACCGTAACACTGCATGAATAGCAGATCTGGCTAAGGAGGTGAATCTGTATAAACTGATCATTGACCTTTCAGGATCCTTGGGTTCATTTGGACCAGCAAAGAGAAATCAGAGCAATTGCTTTCATCGCAATGAGGAACCTTCTTCAAATTGTTTCTGATCATTGATTTGCAGAGTTGCATCTCAAATCATTTTACAGTTATATTGATAATTTGTGACTCCCACTCAAATTACCAAAAGTGGTTCATCAGTTACAAATTTTTTTTGCATTTAAATTTACTAAATCATGAGATTTAAGGTTCATAAAATTGTACATGTGCTCTTAAAGTCTCTGGGATATTTTTGATTCACCATTTGGTTTTAGGGAGAGACAGTGGTGTAATGATGATGTCAGGTAATGCAGCAGCCCAGGCCAGTGTCCTGGTGGAGTTAAATTCACTTAATAAATCTGGAAATGAAAGCTCGTCTCGGTAACGTTAATCACTAATGCCCTGTAGGGAAGGAAATCTGCCATCCTTACCCATTCTGGCCAACATCTGACTCCAGACCCATAGCAATATGGTTGACTGACTCTTAATTGTCCTCTTTAAGCTCTTCAGTTAGAGGGAATTAGGGAATTACTCAATTACCAGTGACACTCATCCCAAAGAAGAATTTTTGAAAGCTGATTCACTTGGGCTCTCTTGTAAATGTGGTTGGCAAGAACACCGATGTGAAATTAGCTTTTCCAGAGCTGTGAGAGATCCTGATGAGGGAATAGTAGCAATCCTTTCAATTAATTTTATTTATTTACAGGTATTGGGGTTGTTGGCTTAGGCTAGCATTCACTGCCCATCCATATTACCTAGAGGGAAGTTAAGAGTCAAACATATTACTTTGGGTCTGGAGTCAAGTATAATCGAAACCAAGTAAGGACAGCAGTTTAAGGTCATTCGTGAACCAGATGGATTTTCCCCACGATTGGCAATGGTTTCATAGGCATCATTAGACTTTTAATTCCATATTATTTTAATTGAATTCAAATTCTACCATCTGCCATAAAGAGATTCGAATCCAGATCCCAAGAACATTACCTGGGTCTCTTAATTAATAGTCTAGCAATAATACCACTAGGCCATCACCTTCCCTGATGTAGAAATCCCAGGACTGTGGCCTAATGATGATACCTCTCCAGAGCTGTGATTTTTATTTGATGTGATGAAAAAAAGAGCTTGGTTAACTGATGGGTGAGATTAAATACTGCAGAAATGGAGAGCAGGGTCTTGGCAGCTATCATTTTCGATTGCACCTTCTATTTCCTGTTCATAGTATGCTGTGTTGGTAGAAACTAGTGCTGTTTTTGAACAACTGTTACTACATAAAAGCTGGAAGCACTTCCTTCCCATCCTTTTAGGAAGGGTCACCGGACCTGAAATATTAACTGATTTTCCTTCACAGATGCTGCCAGACCTGGTGAGCTTTTCCAGCAACTTCTGTTTTTGTCCCTGATTTACAGCATCCGCAGTTTTTCTTACTTCCCACCTACTGACTTCCTCTAATGTGAAAAGACGGAGTAATGAAAGCCACTCCACACTGGTTCACTGTTGTATATTACCATTGACTTATCCAAGTATTGTTCAGGGAAGGTACTACAAAAGAAAACAGGTTCTGTACCTGTACAGAAAAGGACAGTGATCCCCTTTTGCTTTAAATTTAGGAGGGCTATAGATCATTGTGAACAGATTCTCTATATGATGAGAAGGTAATTACTTTAATTCGCCCTTTTCTGTGTGCTGACAGTAATTCTTGATATTCTCACAGGTGAATGGACCAGATGGAGTTCTCCAGAATGGAGCAATTGATGATGCCGTTGCCAAAGCAAGTCAGTTATTACCGGAACTGAACTTTGAGGAGGATGAAGAGGATACATACTACACAAAGGATCTTCCTTTGCATGCCTGCAGGTACCATAGCCTGATTACCCATTTAATCTTGCAAAGAAAGAAGTTGGAAGAAGCAGGGAAGCTAAATCTCTTGGGGACAAAGTGTAGAAAATGTGGAAGACCACGGACTGCATGTCCATAGGTCCTTGAAAGAGGCAGGACAAAAAAAAGCTGGGTAGATATCAGGAATTCATTGCCCAGTTTGGTGTCTGAAGCAAGAATTCTCAACTCATTTTAAAAGGAACCTGGATTCTCACCTGAACTTCTGTAACTTCAAGGCTGCAAACCAGATGCTGCAAAGTTGAATTTAATGGGTGGCTAGTTTTTTTTTCAGCTGGGGAAGAGGTGATAGGTAGAATTGCCTCTTTGCACGCTGGACCTTTCTCGGGTTGTCGGTTTGATCTGCTTTTTGTCCTTTTCTCTGTCATTTAACTCTGTACAGTTGCAGAAGTAGTCAAGTTCCAATCCGTTGCAGCGGTCTGCTCTACTTTCAGAATATGAAGCGTGGAAGGGGCAATAGCACCTTTGTCTCCTGATTAATCAGGACCTCTAGACTTGACAATTCTAACAGTTTTCGCTGATCTCCCATATTCTTTTATTCTTAGGCACAAGGCCATTCAAACTCTGCCTGTGTCTTAACTGACTGCAAATCCCGTTTGCCTGTAATCCATCTGCTCACAAATCTACATTGGCTCACATTCAAGCGATGTCATGATTCTAAAGTTATCCTTGTTTTCAGAAGACTCCAATCTCTATATTATCTTCTAGCTCCACAACCCTCTTAGATATACCTGCTTCTCTGATTCTGGCATCATGAGCCTCTCAGATTATAATGGTGTCACTGTTGGTCTGACCTTTTGATGTCCTAGATCATTTGCTTTGAAATTCAACCTGTACATCTCTGCACCTCTGGATGTCACATTCCTATTTTTAGGACACCTTCAAAACATACAGCTTTGAGCAAGCTTTTGATCTTTTTAAACTCATGCGCCAAAGATTGATAGACATCACCTTCGAAACCCACGTCAACTTCCATCAGGGGAGCAAATATATGGGGGTATCACTACTGCAAGTTCCCCTCCAAGCCACTCACTATCCTGACTTGGAAATATATCACCATTGCTTCAGTGTTGCTGATATTCCCTCCCTAAGGGCATTGTGGGTCAACCTACGGAATGTGAACTGCAGTGGTTCAAGAAAGCAGCTCACCACCATCTTCTCAAAGGCAGCTGACAGGCGATAAATGCAGTCCCAGCCAGTGAGGCCCACATCCCGTAAGTGAATTTAAAAAAACCTGCTCCTCTTGCATTCGTCCTCTGGCTTTAAAGATTGCTCCCCTAAATTAGCACGTGATTGCCCATCTTTGCACATCAAAATATTTTTGTAATGTTTTTAAACCAGCACCGAGTACATCGTGTGCCTTCATCAGAGATTCATGAGGTCAAAGTAACCAGCATGTAATTTCTAGTAATATACCCCCACATATTACATGGTGCAGTGGCTTCGCCTCACGTGATGCATGAGTATCTTGTTAACAGGTTTGTGTTCAGTGGCAACATTTGGTCAATAACTAGTAATTGCATTCCAAACCACTTCCATTTCTAATTTTGCTACGCTGCAAACCTTAACCATGAATAATGCATTTGGTGTAAATAAGCGCCCCTGCCTCCCCCGCCCCCCCCTCAGACATCCACGAGGTCAAAGTAACCAGCATGGCCCTGACTGTCGCATGGACAA